>NC_133657.1:36142613-36509937 GCF_009905375.1 Apium graveolens | reverse complement strand
TGATTATGACTGGTTTTATCTCACCCAAATTTATTCTGATTTAAATATGACTATTTCAGATTTTACCACAAATAAGTTAAGTAAAGAAAAATGCCACGTAAGCATCAAAGATTCCATCAGGATTTAATATCAGAACTTAACTTATATCAGATTTTAACAGTCATCTGAACATGGCTTCTGTACTCAAATAGTGAATATATTTTTCTATGATTCTTCATACAAATACTGACTTGTTTTCTTGAGAGTTTAATCCTTAGAACATCCATCAGAACTTGTCCTCAGAATGTATGCAAATGACACTTAACTGTTTATCAAAAATAACTTAATCAGTACAGTAATTTTCATTATTCATATGGAGTGAAAGTGTGTGCATTCAGCAAAATATCATATAGAGATTAAAGTCTGATCAACTTCAGTACATCTTAGAAATAAGGCATACCTCAGAATAATGCTTAAAATCTGTCATCAGTCATGATGTCTACTATAGAACAAATTTATGCAAGAGTCCACTTCAACTGTTTGTGCTCATTTTATGCATCTTTTGTAATTCCTTTTTACAGTGGCTTCTCAGTGTAAGTGAGTCACGACTGCTTATCAGAATTTATGCTGTTATTAGAGTATTTCTCCAGTAATCATAGAGTGTGAAAAGTCACTGTAACACCCCCAAATCCGGGGTCGGGGATTCGGGTTGTCACGAGTTCCATTTCCCTTATCAATACTTAATCTTAACAATCAACCAACTACTGCGTACTGTGACCCCACAATATACACACACACACACCACAAGTTATAGTCTCAGAGATGAATACCAAAAATAACACAAGTCATTTTATTCCACAATTATAAACCATTTCACCTTAAAAAGGATTTCTGAATAATTTACATATTCCTTGCCATTATTACAATTCATAAATATACATAAGTCTGGTACATCAAAAGTTGAAAGCCTAGCCTATTGGTAGATCCTACCTCAGCTACAACGGCATCAACGCCTACAGGAAACTGCGGAACATTTCCTATCCGCTCGTGAATTGGGAGCTTGATCCTGTTCATCTTGTGTATTTGTTGTTGTGTGATGAAAGAAGAAAGCAAGAGTGAGCAACAAGCCCACCGAAATAATATGTATAATAATTAACAATATATGAGCATTCTCATAGTACTAATGAAAGTCTTGGTCAAGAAGAAATGAACCAAGTTTGATATCTTAACGCGACCAAGTCACAAAATATTCAGTATATACATACATATATACTTTTCACAATCTTTATAATCCTCTGACATGTATAATATACACAGAGTTCCAGTTTATAACTGTATAAAAATATCATTGCAAGGTGATCTCATATATCTAACCTTGTCTCAACGTTTTTCTGAAAATCTTTGACATGCATAAGATAATCATTTACTAGATATAAGTTCAAAAGATGAAGTTACAAGATACTCCAATATACTTATATCTTTTCCGAATACTACTTGAACTACCACCGTTCAAGTTATAATTAGTTTCAAAAGTTCATCACACTGATGAGACTACAAGATAAGACTTGAATAGATTCAATCTTTGAAATATCATTTGAAAGAAATGAAGTTACGAGATACTTCATTAAGTCCCGATATATATATACACCTATATATATACATTTCATACACTCCTTGAAAACCTATGTTATGAAAATTATAAACAGAGTTGCAATATCCAATGAATTTTGGAAAGGAGAAAACCTTGGCATAAACCTGATATCTTGCTGATCAGGCAAAGATACCAATAAGTAACCTTTTCTACTAGTAGATGGACGAATTCCCCACTGGTCATCACCCTGGCCGCAATAGAACTTATGATGGACTGCCACTCAGCCACTTACGCATTTGATGGACTCCCACTCAGCCACTTACACTTTCATGGACGCCCACTGAGCCCATGTTGCTTATGCCGACTCAAATAGATGAACTTACTTCCCGAACGATGGAAAAGTAATCAAGATTTTTTTCTCAAAACAGCAACCTCGTTGCGAATGTAAAATATACCATTGAGCCGGATCCCTCAGGTTTTGAGCGAGTATTTAAATCCCCTTCGAAAGGAAGATCTTAAATATCAAAATGAGTTTTGGGATCCGCTCAAACTTTTAAAAATCATTTTGAAGACTCGAAAACATTTTTAAGAATGTTTGGAGTAATACTGATTTAATGAAATAAATCTGTCCCGATATATTAGAAAATATCTGAATATTATAATTAAATAATATTCCCATAAAGGATAATCTTTATAAAAATAATTGAAGTAGAAGTTTTAAAAAACTCATACTTGAAATGAATAACAAATAACCAAAGATATACTTGTACGAAAGTAAGATCTTTATTTGAATAATCAAAAATAAGCTTGATTATCGAAACACTATTCTCTAATAAAATAAAGAATATTATTTAATAAATAAGCGGAGTCATAATTCCTCAAATGAATATTCAAAATAATATTCAATAAATAAAATAAACGGAGTCATAAGTCATCGAATGAATATTCAACTAATAATATTTATTGAATAAAATAAAGTTATTGAATAAACCTTATTCGATTAATAGTTTTGAAAACTATATCTATATATATATATATATGAAAATATATATATTATACTCGGGAACATCGACTCCCGGTTTAGAAAAATATTCACCTTTGGGTCCCCTATACTAAGGGTATACGCAACTACTGCTTATCTCTAGCATAGGTATTATGCAACTTATAAGCATTTGAATCAACAATTAGATATCAAAATTACGAAACAGACATACATATATACCATATCAGCGTGCTCCAATATATCGTAAAATTTGCTAATAACAATCATGCACTTATCACAAGATAATGCATATACATATATTTACATCACAACAACAGTATAACGGTTAGAAAACTTGCCTGAGTGTTCCCGGATAGACTTAAGCTTAGAGTGGGTCCGATAACCTATGAACAACAACATAAGTCGGAATTAAACCACGGTCGCTTAAGGAACTAGACTTTAACCAATTGAACGCTAACGTTTGCTTATGGTCACTTCTACGCTTAACGAATCACATAAGTCGTTCGAGTACCCTTGGCTCCACCATTTTTAATAAATTAACCATTAAGAATTTTAAGGAGATTCTTTCGCGAGTACTCTACCAAATGCCTAATCCACTTTAAATAATTGTTTCATACTCCAATTAGTCATTTAAGGGCCTTAACCAAGGTTTCAAATTAAGGCGAGGGGTTATGATTCGTTCGCGAAATGCCGTTACTTAAAACGGTCGTTTCTCCTAAACCGTACATCGGATTTAAGCGAACCACATATCAAAATGAAGCTCGTAATATGAACTATCTAAAAATGGAAAAGTTTAGAATCTTTCAGTGAGTTCACGGGTCCTAAAGTTAAGAACAGAACAGTTAAGGAAAATCGGACATTATGACGTTTATGTTTACGCAATTTCCAATTTAATTAACACTCTAAATTATCATCAATTCACTCACAACCACCAATACAACAATATTCAACCATCATACTACAAACTCAGTCCCCAACTCCAAGTTTTACTAATTTATCCAACCAATTAAAGACCCAATATTCAAAACCAATACAAATCCACCAAAACTACTTATAATCATAGATCAAGCCTTAATACTAATAATGCTTCAATAAAACTTAATGGAATCATAAAATCATAGCTAGGGTTTGAAGCTGATACCTTCCTTGGTAGGTGTTAAGTTGCTAGGAAGCCTTAGAGAGCCTTAATCTAACCTCCTACAAGCTTGATCTTTCCAAAGAAATCAAGAACACAAAGTTAGGTTTTAAAGTTTCTAAAAGACCGATTTAAAGAACTGTAAAAATGAGGGTCTTACCATGCTTATTTGGATGAGACTTATCAACAAGAGTTGTAGGCCATCTCAATATCTTTCCAACGAGCTATAGAACACAACATTTGAGTGAGTATTGAAGGAGATATGGTAGTTTTAATGTGCTGCTCTGGTTTTGGCCGAGAGCAAGGGAAGAAAAAGTGAAGTAAAAATGTTTCTAGTTTGATTAAATGATTTGTGTGGTGTTTAGCTTGGTTACTTCCTTTTGTTGTTAATTAGATTGTTACCATGGTAAAAATTGTGTGGCTCACAATCAACCAACGAATCCCTCCATTTGTCATGCTTATGTCACCATGCCTATGTCATCTTTCTCATGTCATCCTCTTACACTTGTCTTCTTCTTGTTGGTGTGATGACATCATCATCCACTAACCTCTTTGATTAACCCCTAATTACTTGGCTAATGATCGCTTATCTGTTATACGGTTCGCTTAACTTTTGTTCTCGTTTATCGTTTGAGGGATCATACCCGGGATCTTATTACTTAGGTTCCTCTAAACCTTTCTCAATATTTTATATTTCTTTTATGATCCTCTCTAAAAATCCTTGAATTTAAATCCTTTTTATCATGTTACCTTATACTCAATTCTTTCGGTATCTGGTGGATTTTCGGGAAAAATCAAAGTGTTCGAATTTGGATTCTGACGATCTTTACATACACTTATATACCATATAGAGTACTAATAAGACCTCAGAATATCAATAAAAGAACTGCTACATTGTGTGGCATGAAAATTTTTTTTATTCAGCATAATCAACAAAATTTTATAAGGTTTACAAAAAGTCCAAAATTTTTGGGGTTATTACAGTCACAAAGAAATTTTTTTGCTTTTCTAATGCATATTACTTAATACCAGCAAAGCACTTGGGTCTTCCCTTCCACATTTTTACTCTAGATCTCAAAGGAGTACCTGACTTTTATTCTTTTCTTTTCTTTTCTTTTGATAAGTGAGGCTTATCAGCACTTACTTCATTCTTAAGATTTACTGACATCAGAATTTGACAGATAAGAAACAGGAATCTAGTTTGTGACTACACAAAGTAAACTTGTCTAAGCTCAATATCAGAATCTTCTTATGTTAATGAGTTTCCACATAAACAACTAATTGAAACATGGGATATCCCGTATGTTAAAGACTACTAGGTCAGCATCTAGCACAATTATCCTTATTGGATTGAATAGTCACAGATCATTCAAAACACTTATCAGAGTATATAAATCCATATCAGATAACAATCAGCATTTAATGAATTTTCAAATCAAGCACATATGACATAGAGATAATACAATCTGTAAACACTGATCATAAAGTCTGATGCATGAGAACAAAAACTAAGCAGATTTAGAGAAAGAACCTGAAACCATTCCAAGTTCATTTACCAATCTTATAAAAGTAGCTTCACATAGTGGTTTTGTGAAGATATCTGCTAGCTGTTAATCTGTTGGAACAAAATGCAATTCCACTGTACCTTCATCCACATGTTCCCTTATGAAATGGTACCTAATGCTGATGTGCTTTATCATTGAGTGTTGAACTGGATTACCTGTCATAGCAATAGCACTTTGATTATCACAGTAAATAGGAATTTTAGAAAATTCTAAGCCATAATCCAGTAACTGATTCTTCATCCTAAGAATTTGTGCACAACAGCTTCCTGCAGCAATATATTCTGCTTCTGCAGTTGATGTGGAAATTGACTTTTGTTTCTTGCTAAACCAAGAAACCAATCCGCCTCCAAGAAATTGGCAGCTTGCACTAGTGCTTTTCCTGTCTATTTTGCATGCTGCAAAATCTGCATCTGAGTAACCAATTAGCTTAAAATCTGACTCCCTAGGATACCACAATCCTAGATCAGCTGTACCCTTAAGGTACTTGAAAATTCTTTTCATAGCTAATAAGTAAGGTTCTCTTGGATCAGCCTGAAATCTTGCACAAAGACAGGTAACATACATGATATCAGGTCTACTTGAAGTTAGATAGAGTAAGGAGCCAATCATACCTCGGTAGTTAGTAATATCTACTGATTTACCAGTATCCTTATCTAACTTGGTTGCAGTAGCCATGGGAGTGGATGCAGTTGAACAATCTTGCATTCCAAATTTCTTCAGTAAAATTCTGGTATACTTGGATTGACAGATAAAAGTACCTTCTTCAGTTTGCTTGACTTGAAGGCCCAGAAAATAGTTGAGTTCTCCCATCATACTCATTTGATATCTTGACTGCATTAGCTTTGTAAACTTCTCACACAGTTTGGAATTAGTAGAACCAAATATGATATCATCAACATATATCTGTACCAAAAGTAAGTCCTTTCCATGGTTGAGGTAGAATAGAGTCTTGTCAATTGTGCCTCTATGAAATCTACTTTCTAGAAGGAATTGAGCTAAAGTTTCATACCATGCTCTTGGAGCTTGCTTAGGGCCATAAAGTGCTTTGTCAAACCTTTAGACATGATTGGGAAATTTAGGATCTACAAAGCCTGGAGGTTGTTCAACATATACCTTTTCTTCCAATTCTCCATTGAGAAAAACACTTTTCACATCCATTTGAAAGACTTTAAACTTCTTGTGAGCAGCATAAGCGAAAAAGATCCTTATAGCCTCTAATCTAGCAACTGGTGCAAATATTTCATCATAATCAATACCCTCCTGTTGAGAGTAGCCTTTGGAAACTAGTCTTGCTTTATTCCTTATAATTATGCCATCACTGTCAGTTTTGTTTCTGAACACCCATTTTGTACCAATAACTAATCTGTTCTTTGGTCTTGGCACTAGGGTCCAGACTTTATTTCTTTCAAATTCATTTAACTCTTCCTGCATTGCTTGCACCCAATCAGCATCTTGAAGAGCTTCTTCCACTTTCTTTGGTTGAGTCTTAGATAGAAAAGAATGATAGAGACATTCATTTGAAGTTGCAGTTCTAGTTCTGACACCTGCTTCAGGATCTCCAATGATTAAATCAGGTGTATATGATTTAGTCCACTTCCTTGCATATGGAAGTTGATCTCTAGAACTGGATCCTCCCCCATGATCCATGCTGTCTCCATCAACATTTTCTGATGCTCCCCCTGTAGTTATGCTCTCTGAGACTTCAGAATTTGAATTTGATTTTTCAGGAGTTGAAGAATCAGAGCTTCCAAAATTATCAGAATTTGGCTCATCAGAACTAGATGAATCAGAACTTGAAGAGCCAGTGACAGGTTCTGATGCTTCTCGAGAGTCTTGAGATGTGGTAGGTTCTTCAGCTTGCTCCCCTGGACAGGTGCATTTTCCTTTGGAGTTGTAACCACAGTTTCAACGACATTAGAACTTAATCCATCAGAACTTACAGGATCAGGATTTAAGTCATCAGAATTTCCAGAATCGGAATTAAAATCTTCATTCTCAAATCTCAAGCTGATCATGATCATCGAAATCTTCACGTCCAGTAATCTTCTTATCATCAAAAGATACATTGATAGATTCCATGACAACTCTTGTTCTCAAATTGTAGACTCTGAAGGCTTTTGTGGAAAGTGGATATGCAACGAAAATTCCTTCATCAGCTTTTAGATCAAATTTGGACAGCTATTCAGGATGAGTCTTAAGAACAAAACACTTGCAACCAAATACATGAAAGTATTTCAGATTTGGCTTCTTCTTCTTCACCATCTTATATGGTGTTTTTCCATGCTTGTTTATAAGTGTAGCATTTTGTGTAAAACAAGCACTCTGTACAGCTTCAGCCCAAATATAGGTTGGTAGCTTTGCTTCATCAAACATTGTTCATGCAGCTTCAATGAGATTCATGTTCTTTCTTTCTACAACTCCATTTTGCTGGGGAGTTCCAGGTGCAAAAAATTCCTGTTTGATTCCATGATCTTTGCAGAACTCTTCCATGATTGAATTCTGGAACTCAGTGCCATTATCACTCCTTATGATTTTAACAGAATCTTTGATTAATTTATCCAGCTGTCTAACATGATCAATTAGGGTAGATGCAGTTTCAGTCTTCTTGTGCAAGAAGTACACCCAAGTGTACCTTGTGAACTCATCCACTATAACCATAACATATCTCTTCTTTGCAATAGACATGACATTGACTGGGTCAAATAGATCAACATGCAGTAGGTGATAAGGCTCAAGAATTGATGACTCAGTTTTGCTCTTGAAAGAAGATTTTCTTTGTTTTGCCTTCTGACATGAATCACAAAGGCCATCAGGAGCAAATACTTTTTTTGGCAGACCTCTCACAAGATCTTTCTTTACAAGCTCATTTATATTGTTGAAATTTAAATGAGAGAGTTTCTTGTGCCAATTCCAGCTTTCTTCAATTGATGTTCTACTCAACAGACAGATTGCAGAACCATCAGTAATTGTTGAAAGTCTGGCTTCATAAATGTTACCATGCATGTATCCTTTCAGAACCACTTTGCCTGTTGAATTACTTATAACTTTACAATGTTCTTCAAAGAAATCCACATGATAACCTCTGTCACATATTTGACTTATACTCAACAGATTGTGTTTAAGTCCTGAGACAAGAGCTACTTTTTCAATGATGACATTCCCAAGATTGATCTTGCTATATCCCAGAGTTTTTCCAATGTTGCCATCTTCATAAGAAACTTCTGGGCCAGCTTTCTCCACAAAATCTAATAGCAGGGCTTTATTTCCAGTCATATGTCCTGAACATCCACTGTCTAGAACTAGGATGTTCTTCCTGTTGCCCTACAATCAAAAAGACCACTAATTGTTAGTTTTAAGGACCCATACTTGCTTGGATCCTTTGGCCTTTTTAATTTTATTAACATTTACAGCGGATTTAACATCAAAGTTTATGCTAACAATTTTCTTATCAGTATTAACAGAATCAGACTTTGCATCATACTTTACACTAGAAGGAATTAAAACAACTTTCTTCAAAGAAAGTTTTATATGATAATAATCATAGTACAAACTATGATATTCCTTACAAGTATAAATGGAATGCCATATACTACCACAATGAAAGCAAGGATTTTGTGGCTTAAACCTAACAGACTGACTCTTAACTCCTACTTAAAAGGTAAGGAGTTTGTATTCTTATTCTTCTTGCAAAAAGAAGCCAGATGGTTAGAGTTTCCACAGTTATAGCATTTCTTTCTAGGAGCATTAAGAACATGCATATAATTGTTACTTTTATTCACACCTTCCTTCCCATTCTTATTTTTCCTAGCTACCTTTACCTTGTTTACACCCGTAATCTCTTTCAGCTTATGTTTAAGCTGCTTCTTTGTCATTAAGTCTATGTTAACTTTAGTTGGTTTATCCTGTTCTAATTTGTCAGAAGTTGACTCTGCTATCACTTCTGTCTCAATATCTTTCATCTTTTCAGAATCAGACTTAACAGTTTTATCTACAAATTAACAGGATTTACCTTTGGCTTAGTAGTCTGTTTAACAATAATTGGCTTAACTTGATCAGTTCCCTTTTCACTTTTCTCATCTGCATAACCTAAGCCCTCTTTCCAATTCCCACTACTTAGTATATCCTGAGTTGTTCTGGCAGAGTTAGTCCAAGTCCTGATAATCTCTCTCTCCTTTTCTAACTCATTTTTTAGAGATTCATTTTTAGCACTTCATCTCTAACATATAAAGCATCATCTCTATCCTTCTGAGTTTGATGGAACATAACTAACTCTTTTTCTAAATAATCATTCCTCTTTTTAAAAGAAAGATTTTCAGAAGTTAATCTTTCACATGTTAAAGTTTGATCTCTATAGCTAATAAACACGGTTTTAAGATATAACCTCAACTCAGTAATATCATCAGTATGAAAGGCATAAGTTGTTTGAGGTACCTTTAACTCAGCAGCATCAGAACTGCTATCAGTATTTGCCATCAAGGCATAGTTCTCCTCATCTTCAGAATCTGAGGTGTCTGTCCAACTATTCTTCTTTGTGACAAGAGCCTTGCCTTTATCACTCTTTCCTTTCTTGTAGTCAGGAGATATGTGGCCTTTCTCACCACAGTTGTAGCATTTGACATTTGAGTACTCTCCTCTGTCAGACTTTCCTCCTTTGCCTTCAGATTTTCTGAAGCCCTTCTTATCAGAACTTCTACCTTTCCTGGAAAACTTCTTTCCTCTTCTGAATTTCCTGTAGGCTATCTTTGTGATACCCTTTACCATAAGAGCACACAGCTTCATCATCTCTTCATCAGCATCTCCTTCAAGTAGACTTTCAGTTTCTGAATCATCATCAGAACTTGATGATTCTGAATCAGACTTCATGATGAGAGCCTTTCCTTTTCCTTTCTTTGAGACAGCCACTTTGGGGGATTCCTCCTCAGCATTAAGAGCAACTGTTCTTGACTTTCTCCCATGACTCTTGCTTCTTTGATCCATCTCAAGTTCATAAGTCTTGAGCATTCCATAAATTTCATCAAGAGTAGTTTCATCAAGAGCATAGTTGTCTCTTATAATAGTAGCTTTCAAATCCCAACTTTCAGGAAGAGCTAAAAGGAATTTTAGATTTGAATCTTCAATTTCATATTCCTTGTCCACCAGTGACAAATCATTCAAGAGTTTGACAAATCTGTCATATAAGTCAGTTAATGACTCATCACTTTTTGAGTCAAAGTGCTCATACTCTTGAGTGAGTATAGTCCTCATGTTTTTCTTGATTGCATCAGTTCCCTGACACCTTATCTCCAAAGCTTCCCATATCTCCTTTGCAGTCTTGCATTGAATTACCCTATTTGACATGACATTATCAATGACACTATGCAACAAATGCCTTACCTTTGCATCCTTGGCAATAAATGACATATCTTCAGCTGTGTATTCACTTTTCTCCTTTGGTATGCTGATCTGCAACTACAACAGAGAGCTTGGTTGGATTATGCGGTCCTTCATAAATTATGTCAAGGTATTCTGGATCTGTAGCTTTCAGAAACATAGGCATCTTCATTTTCCATATGGGATACTCAGAAGGTCTCAGCATGGGAACCCTGATAGTCTCATATCGACTATGGGTTTGAGTCTTTGGAGTTTCTTCAGTTTTGGCGGGCTTGGTTGGATTTTCTGCTTCTTCAGACATGATTGTTTTGGATCTTTACTGTATGTGTGTTAACATATAGGCTCTGATACCACTTGTTAGGTCACACAATACTGTAGAAGGGGGTTGAATACAGTGTAGAATACAATCAAATCGATTTAAAGCACAAGTAACAGAAAACAAATGTATTAGATATAATAAACTCTGTTACAATGGAACTGTTCTCTTTAAGTGATGAACAAATATCACGAGAGCTGCTAGGTTACAATTGTATGATCTTCACAATGATCGTAACTCTAATAGAGTAAACCTATGTTTGTGTTTATATAGACATACAATTACAAGATAACTTCTAGTTGATATGGAATATAATTCTGACTCCTAAAATATATCAACTAGATATCTTATATAATTCTTCTAGTCCTCTAACTCTTTCCATACATATCTTCTTCTTGTATTAGTCTCGATCTTCTTTCCTGTAAATCAGCTTCCTTCCTTAACTGTTAGTCCTCCAGTACTTAAGTTCTGATATCCATCTTCTGATAATCTATGTCCTAATATCCTTAAGTCCTGACTTCCAGTAAGTCCTGATTCCAGTAAGAACTGATATTTCATGTTAGTTAAGATCTGAAAACTAAACATGAAACATATTAGACATGACATCTCAAATATATCCAGCACACTCACAACCCTAAGATTAAGTTGTAATATCATTTATATCTATATTTTGTATTGTATTTCATGTCTTAGAGAAAAGATGTAGAAGCTTGGAATTAAATAAAGCTATTTTATGAAAAATGTTATAAGTCAAGTTATCGACAAGTCACAGGTCAAGTTAAATCGAGAAGTCATTCGAGAAGTCTAAAATGAATTGTAGAGAAGTCCAAAATGACTTGTAGAGAAGTCCAAAATGGCTTATAGAGAAGTCTTAGAGATATCGATAAGTCAAATGAAGATGTAGAGAACTGGAGATATCGACAAGTCATTTCTGTATGTAGAGATCTCAGAGATATCGACAATTCAAGTGAAGATGTAGAGAACTGGAGATATTGACAAGTCAATTTCTCATATAGAGATCTCAGAGCTATTGATAAGTTAAATTGTGTATATAGAGATCTCAGAGATATCGAAAATTCATTTCTACATGTAGAGATCTTAGACATATTGACAAGTCAGTTCACATGTAAAGAACTAGAGACCTCGACAAATCAAATATACTTATAGAGAATTCAGAGATATCGATAAGTCATTATACTTATCGATATGTCACTTTTCCATAGAACAATTGGAGATCTTGACATAATGTTTCAAATTCAGAATACTGACAAGTTCAAGATTCTGTTTTATCAGTCAACAAATAATTAATTCACTGAATTGGAATGTCTACAAAAGTAGCTTGAAGAATATAAGATCAAGGGCCAAGATTAACTGGATAAAGGGTTGTCACAGACCTGCAAGATTCTGCACAGATTTGCTAACACCAGAAAAGGAAATAGACAAGGTTGCTTTAGAAATTAGTTTAGTACATTTATTGCAAGTTTTGTAAACCCATGATGCTAGTCTATAAAGAAGGCGCAGGTCCTTAGTTTACAAGTAAAAAATAGATCTAGATTTTATTTATTCTCTCAAGAAAGAAGTTGAGTTCTTATTTTCTTAAGAACACAGATTTTTAGCAAGACAAACTTGATTATTACAATTAAGTGAGTTTTTGATATATTGTGTTTGTGTGAATTCAATTAAACATAAATATCTACATTTCTTAAACTGCTTTGTTCAAACCATAATCCATTAAGCCTAAAATAAAGAAAAATCCAAGAAACACATTCACCCCCTCTATGTGTTACAATTTATACCATTCAATATCTAACAAGTTTTATCAGAGCAAAATATGAAAGTAAACAGATAGAGATCTTGGAAGAATGAGTGCTCAGAAATTGACAAGCATCAAGATACCTGCCTTTGACAAGATCAACTACACTGTGGAAAAAGAAAATGATGTTCTTCATAAGGATGGCCAATCCTATATATGTTCAGATTCTAAAGAATGGAACTTTCATTCCTATGGTGAGAGTTTATGAATCTTTATAAGAAAATATAATCATACCAGCACATTATACACCTAAAGACCCCTTAACCTACATAGAGCCTGAAAAGGAAAAGGTTGCACTTGATAGTAGTTTATAACTCATATTAATTGAGTCTCTGGATAATATGATGTACAACAACATTATCAACTGTGATTCTTCTAAACAGATTTGGGAGAAGATTGAGATACTTTGTGAGGAGATATAGGAAGTTAGATCTAACCAAAGGAGAATCTTGGTGTCACAATATGAGGGTTTCTTGGCTAAACCTAAAGAAGGAATTACTGAAGTTTTTGAAAGATTTAACAAATTAATTAATGACTTGCAACTTCATGCTAAATATTATGAAGCTGAGGAGGTTAACCTAAAGTGTTTCTTAACCTTCCTGACCATCTTGAATAAAAGATATTTTCTATTAGAGAAGGAAGAGACCTAAGAAGAATGAAATTGGAGGTCCTATATGGGATTTTAAAAATATATGAGCTTGAGATGTTGCAGAGAAAGTCATTGAAGGCAAACCAATGACATGTGGTTGATGGATCTAGTTCCTTGATGGTCAATGACAATATAATGCTTAAAGATGAACAAGAAGCTCAAACTCCAGTCACTCATGCAGTTGAGCAAAAGAACAAGGAGCCCTAGAAATATGTCATATTGGAGCTAGAGGAGGATGGATATTAAACCCTTCATGAACTAGATGAGATGGATATATCCATGGATTACCTTGCTAGAAAATTTTCTAACATTAGGGTGAAAAAGCCAAAGTACTTTAAGAGCAAGGGACAAACCTCAAATAACAACAACTAAAAAGGTAAACCTCAGTTCAACTTGGGTAGAAAAGGTGGCTACAAACTTGATCTGTTGACAGATCAAAAATTAGGTGCTACAACTGTGACGAGTTGGGTCACTTTGCAACTGAGTGTAGGAAGCCAAAGAAAGTGAAGAATTATAAATCTTACTTGGAGTTGAAAAAAAAGAATAAAGTTGTCTTGAGAAAACAACAAAGAAAGGCTTGCATAGCTGAAGGTAAAGTTGGGATGACACTGATGAAGATGATGACAATGAAGA
This sequence comes from Apium graveolens, assembly GCF_009905375.1. Lineage (NCBI taxonomy): Eukaryota > Viridiplantae > Streptophyta > Magnoliopsida > Apiales > Apiaceae > Apium > Apium graveolens. Next base: position 36,495,883 of record NC_133657.1, on the reverse strand, counting down.
ATTCAAAAATTATGCACTTATGGCTTTAGAGCAAGGAGAATCATCCTCATCAAAATCATAGGTACCAACTCTAACTACCATTGATTTAAATACAAGCCAATATAAATAAACAGTTGAAAAGATGAGTGTGGAAATGTTTCACATCCACGCAAGCATGGTGACAACTACTGAGGAAGTTAGTAGACTGTCAAACATCAGTGAGAACCTTGAGATTGAAATTCAAGAGTCGGAGCTGCAGCTTGTTGAGCTTGAAACAGTCAAGCAAGATAATGCATATCTGAAAAACAAGCTCATGTGTGCAAGTGAAATTGAAGTAGTGCTGAGAAAAAATTGGAAGAGAATGAAGTAAAGGTGAAGTCCTTTAAAAATGCATCTTAGTTGGTTGGACAATACAATGAGAAAAACAATCCATATGATAATGTAGCTATTTGTTTGGACTATGATGCCTTGAAAAGAAACAAGAAAAATGAAGGTGATAAAGGAAAAGAAATTGCAGATCAAGATATCCCAAGTGTGCTGAGAAAAGTAAATGCACTTGTGTTTAAGGCATGTGAGGTTAATTTCAGTGAGGTCGAGTTGGTCATCAAGCAAGAACTTGTGGATGAAGACAGTGAAAAGAAAGATGCAGAACCACTCCCATAAATGAACCTAAAAAGAAACCAATATTCAATCAAGTTATCAAGACACCAACCAAGGAGGATGAAACTGAGAATGATGGGAAAAAGAAAAAGAAAGGAATGGAAAAATAGGTGTGAACAAGAGTAACAACTATGCCTTTGTTGCAGATGCTCCTAGGAAGTAGTGTCAAAAATGTGGCTCTACAAATCACCTAACTCACCTTTGTCAAAAGGCTGTTAGTGAACCAAAGTTGGGAGCTTGCAAATACAATGAGGCATTTATTGAAGATCCTTATTCAGTCTGTGACAAATTTGATTGCATTACTTATAATATGAAAGTGAAGACAAGTTGTCATAAACTAAGAGTAGACCTGAAAGAAGTTAATATTGGATCTACTGCTAAAAAGGAAAATGCAAATCAATCAATAAACACTGTTCTTTTTTAATCATCAAATTCTACTTCTGCTACTTCAGTGAAAAAGAAGAAAGTACCCAACACTACTTGGGTAGCTAAACACACTTAATCCTCATGTGTAGGGAAAGATGAAGAGAGTCATATGGATCATTGACAGTGGATGCTCCAAATATATGACAGGTTATAAGGCCCTTCTCACACAATTTGAGGAGATGGTTGGACCATTGGTGACTTTTGGAAACAACAACAAATGATTCACAATGGGATATGGCAAGCTAGTTTCAGGAAATGTTGAAATAGATGATTTATCACTAGTTGTTGGACTTGAATTAAATCTTCTATGTGTCATCCAATATACTGACAAAGGATTCAAGGTTAATTTTGAAAAAGAAGACTGCTCAATTATCAGCAAAAAGACTGGTGAAACTGCTCTGAAAGGAGTAAGAAAAGGAAGCTTGTTTGTTACAGGTCTAAGTTCAGCAAACAAGTATGGAATTTGTTACTTCTATAGCAAGGAATCTATTGAGCAAAGCAAGTTGTGGCACAAGAAACTCTCTCACCTGAATTACAAAGTAATTAATACCTTGGTGAAAAAGGAATTAGTGAGAGACATGCCAAATTTGGAATTTGCTCAAGATGAAGTTTGTAAAGTTTGTCAGAAAGGAAAAATGAAGAGGTCCAGTCATAAGAGCAAAACTGTGAATTCCATTTGTGCCCCATTGCAACTTATTCACAAGGACCTATTTGGACAAGTTAATGTCTTATCTATTTCTAGAAAGAAATATGCACGGGTGATGCTGGATGACTACTCAAGGTATACATGGGTAGAGTTTATGAATTCTAAAGTTTAAACTCCACACATCATTATTGAACACATAAAGAAAGTTGAAAAATAGGTTGAAGATCAAAATTTTGTAAATATATTGAGAAGTGATAATGGCACAGAACTCAGGAATGCAGCATTAAGTGAATTCTGCAAAGGAAAATGCATTTTTCAAGAATTTTCAGCAGCAAGAACACCTCAACAAAATGTTGTTGTTGAAAGGAAAAATAGAACTCTAGTTGAAGCTGCCAGAACAATGCTGTAAGATGCCAATCTTCTAACAAGTTTTTGGGAAGTGTTAGGAATATGTTGTGAACTTGATGATAAGTTTAACAAAACACCTTAGTAGATTTAACTTAGTGATATTATAGCTCTCGACGGATGTTCTACAATAGTCCCGATAGATGACCTTTATAGTCCCAACGGATGACCTCTGAACATCCATCTATAGTGTAGCTTATGTAACAATAAGTTTTGTAGCACATACCTGCAAACAACAATATATTAGTTGAATAGATTATGTGGGATTCTCTAAGTCATGTTGACTACTAGTTTGATATACAGAATAGGGTGGCTAATTATAAATATAAGATGTCTTGTAATTCTGTATAAGTGAAATAGAGTCAAGTGACAGAAAAGGCTCCCGACGGATGGTCTACAAAGACTCCCTTTGGATGATCAGCAAAGGCTCCCGACGGATGACCAACAAAGTCCAGACGAATGATCTAATTCAAAATAGCAGTTGACAGTGACAACACAGTCACATGCGTCGGGTGTTTGCAAAAGGAATGTGGTAGCCTAATTGCAGGATTTAGAGAACAAGAAACATTACCATTTCCATACAAATATGAAGATATTCAAAGATGCTGGACAGAGTAATGAAGCAGCATGAAAGAAGAATAAAGACAATTTTTTTTACTTGTTTGTATTTTTATCATGTATCTTGGTTGTATATAAACCAAGTGTAGCAAGTAGAACAGACAACTGAGATAGATAGAATTATTTCAAGAGAGATAGAAAAAGCTGTATCTGTTAAGAGTCTCTCAATAATTCTGTAAGTTTACTTTTAAGTAGCTGTGTGCTATTCAAGCATCACATAGTTCTCATTTATATATATATCTGGTGGATAAGTTCAAATCCACCAGAAAGTTTTAAAGCCTTGTGTTTTATTACTTTATTTTGATTTCTATTTTCTTTTTATTCCGCACTTCTTGCAAAATCAAACACAGTTATATATTAAGTAAGAACACTCTTAAAACCAGTAGAAGATGCCAGAATTAAATTCAACCCCCCTTCTGTAATTCTTGTTACATTGATTGGGAATAATGTTATGGATCGAAAACTGAAGTATAATAATTGTTGTATTTATTACTAGGGAACATGAGCTTCGAGGCTCGATCTGACTGCTCTTGTGTTTCTTGACTCAATCTGCCTTAATAAGATGCCTACGTACCTTGCTGATTGCCAAGGATCAAGTAAAAAAACGTAGTTCTGTTTTATGGGGTGAGGCCCCTTATATAGATGTTAGGAGTCCTTGAATTGGACTTGGTATAGGAGACTTGGTGGTCAAGTCTCAGAATTAGAATGGACTTTGGAGTCCTAAGTGGTAGGAAACTGATTCCTTATCCTTCTAGGTCCCTTGGAGGCTAATCCCCTAGGATTTATGTCCTTATCGGGACTCTTCTTAATAGCTGATTTTTCCTTTATTAATTAATTACAAAATAAATTAATATTCAGGGTTTTGGGCCTTCTTTGTTCCATCAGGCCTGATCTGGTCCATCACGCCTGATCAACGTGTTAACCTTTTTGGTCTGAATGTCATACATCTTCTTATTGGCCTTGTAGCCCAAATCATGTGTCATTAATGTAATATCTAATTACGTAATCAGGATTTATTTATTCCTTATCATTTGCCCCCCAACTTTTGTGAAATCGTATAAGATTTCGCAAAAGTTAAGTTCACTCATTCCCTTACAGGGTATCGTTTTGTGTAAAGTGTGGAGCGACCTACACATTTACAATAATTTTCCTTGTACACGGCTTCGGGGTTATTAAAAACTTCCCTATTATTTTCTTACCTTTTTCTCTCTTTTTCAGGAATTTTCTGGTATTTTTTAGGAATTTTCCCTTTACTTCCGAGATTTTCCAAATTTTCTGCAATTTTCCAAAAATATTTTCTAATTTTCAGCCCTTTTTCGACCAGGATCCTCGTCGAAAATTCGACCTGGATCCTAGTCAAATTTGGGGCCAGCCTTTTAATCCTGGTCGAAGGATTTCGACTAGGTTCCACGACCTGGATTTCGACGAGGATCCTAGTCGAACCTTCGACCTGAATTTTGGTCGAAATTTATGTCCTTGTTTGTTTCCTGGTCGAAGGATTTCGACTAGGTTCCACGACCAGGGTTTCGACCTAGATCCTAGTCGAACCTACGACTTAGATCTTGGTCGAAGGTTTGGTCCCTTTTTGACTCCTGTTCGTAAGGTTTCAACTAGGAATCACGACCAGGGTTTTGACCTGGATCCTAGTCAAACCTACGACCTGGATCTTGGTCCTCTTTCTCAAAAAGTTTTGTGCCTGATTTATGACCAGAATTTCAACCTCAATCCTGGTCTTATTGATAAGTGCTTTTTTGGATTCTGTTCGAAAGAATTCGAACTGGATCCACGACTTCAACTTCGACCTCCATCCTCGTCTTTTTAACCCGTGTTTTTCGGGTGCCTGTTTGAAAGAATTCCAATAGGATTTACGACCTCAAATTCGACCTCAATCCTGGTATTAGTGGGGCTTTTCCTAATCCAACTTGGATTGGGCCTTGTTTGGGCCTTTATTTTTCCAAATCCTTTTTGGATTTGGGTCTCATTTGGGCCTTCACTTTTCCAAATCCTTTTTGGGTCTCATTTGGGCCTTCACTTTTCCAAATCCTTTCTGGATTTGGGCCTCGTTTGGGCCTGAAGATATTCTGGAAGGTTCTAGAATTTAATAACTCTAAAGATATTCTGGAACATTCCAGAATTTGGGCTTTTTCTTTGGGCTTTCTGCTTAATGGGCTTTTCTGCCTTTTCATCTTCCCTTTTCCGCCTATATAAAGGAGTATCTAGGGTCACTCATTCCTCACATTCTCATTTCTGAATTTCCTTCCTCTTTTCTTCTTCTAAAGATCTTAGAGAAAAAATTGTAGGTCAGAGTTTTTTGAGTCCCAAAACCTTCACTTAACAAGCGAGCCCCTTTTTACAGTGTTACTTCAGGTAAAATACCTTTCTCTCTTCTTTTCTTTTGCTCATTTTTGCATAGCTTGTGTTTTAAATTTGTCTTCTTTTGCGCCCCTTTTTTTAGATGGCTGATAAGAGAATGACTCGTTTGGCCAAGATGAACGTGGCCAAAAAGTCTAGTGAGTTCCCCATTCGATCAAGGTACACTTCCTTGATTGATATGATCAATACCCGAGGGGATGAGTACCCATCTGATGCGCATCTCGACGCGCACGACCACATCAGTGTCTTCCGGGATCCAAGGAGCTGGACAAGTTGAGTACTTGTTTCAAAATCAAGGAACCCTTCAAGCTGGTTCTTGCGGGTCCGGCCGACAGGGCTTGTCAATGGAATAAAGATGCTCTATGCGTCTACAGGGACACTCTAAGGGCAGGTATCGGGCTCCTATTTCACCCATTTATCCCTATTCTGCTAGCTGATGTGGGCATCATCCCTTGCCAACTCCCTCGAAACTCTTGGAGGTTGATTCTTTGCTACTTGTCGCAATGTGCCAAGAAGAACGTCCCTACCTCGGTTGTTGTGTTCAGGAAGATCTTTCAGTTCAAGAACAGCCCCGACAAGAATCTGGGGTGGGTTTCTTTAAACCAACGCCCCACCGTTCCCCACATATTGAATGGGAAGTCCATCCCTGACAATAACTTGGGGTGGAAGAAGGATTTTATGTACGTCCATTGGGAGGGCGGCGATTGGGGCACCCTCTTTCGTTCATCTTTTGGGCTAGCTGTGGATGGGAGCCCGAATGACATAGTCTTATCTGAGGAGGAGACCAGAGCCTTCAACCTCCTTACTCAAGATAATGGGACTTCCCACTCTTGGGATCTTACCAGGGAGACCGTTCTTATAGAACGTGGCCTTTCTCCCGTTCCTAAAAAAAGTATGTTTCCTTCTCTAGTTGTCTTCGTTTCTCTCACTTTTTACTTTGCTAATTTCTCAATTCTCTTTTCTTTTACTCAAGATAATGGGACTTCCCACTCTTGGGATCTTACCAGGGAGACCGTTCTTATAGAACGTGGCCTTTCTCCCGTTCCTAAAAAAAGTATGTTTCCTTCTCTAGTTGTCTTCGTTTCTCTCACTTTTTACTTTGCTAATTTCTCAATTCTCTTTTCTTGTTCATTGCAGTGGCTGACAAGATCCCCGACAAGAATCTGGGGTGGGTTTCTTTAAACCAACGCCCCACCGTTCCCCACATATTGAATGGGAAGTCCATCCCTGACAATAACTTGGGGTGGAAGAAGGATTTTATGTACGTCCATTGGGAGGGCGGCGATTGGAGCACCCTCTTTCGTTCATCTTTTGGGCTAGTTGTGGATGGGAGCCCGAATGACATAGTCTTATCTGAGGAGGAGACCAGAGCCTTCAACCTCCTTACTCAAGATAATGGGACTTCCCACTCTTGGGATCTTACCAGGGAGACCGTTCTTATAGAACGTGGCCTTTCTCCCGTTCCTAAAAAAAGTATGTTTCCTTCTCTAGTTGTCTTCGTTTCTCTCACTTTTTACTTTGCTAATTTCTCAATTCTCTTTTCTTTTACTCAAGATAATGGGACTTCCCACTCTTGGGATCTTACCAGGGAGACCGTTCTTATAGAACGTGGCCTTTTTCCCGTTCCTAAAAAAAGTATGTTTCCTTCTCTAGTTGTCTTCGTTTCTCTCACTTTTTACTTTGCTAATTTCTCAATTCTCTTTTCTTGTTCGTTGCAGTGGCTGACAAGATCGAAGAGGCTACAAAGTCTAAAGACCTAGAAACAACCAGGATGAAACGCGTCGGGAAAGTCTTCAATCACCCGTGCCTTGGGGATTGCTTCCCAGAATTCCTCCTTCAGGCGAAGGAAGCAAACGAGGAAGGCCCCAGCCAACCTTTACGTATAAAACAAAAGCCAGGGGCTTTCTTCCAACCCGCTTGGGGAATCCGGGGAAAGGATTCGATTGTTGGCAATACAGCGCTTGCCACGGAATGGTCTATGCATTCCATTTCCCCTGTAGACTATCATGATATTGTCCTTCAACAGGACTTGGAGGCTAACGAGCTTTTCAGAGCTCAGGCCTTGGCTACGGTACGTCATTTTCTTTTGATATCTATAGCTTCCTGCCATAATTTTTCTTATTTCTTACTTTCCCTTTGTCTCTTGCAGGCGAATGTCCACTTTCAAGGGGCAATTCACCAAGCCAAGGCTTGGAAAGTTGGTCTGGAAGACACAAACAAGAAGTTGGAGGAGGCTAACCAGCGTATAGAGGCTCTTAAAGCCCAACTTGCCTCCTTAACTTCTGATCTTGAAACGGCCAGGGCTGAGATTGTTATCCTCAAGGCTAAAAAAGACAAAGCCTTTGAGGGCTGGATGGATACTCAAGAATTCAAGGATTTAATGGTAGCACACGATGCCCTCCTCCATCCAGTTAGTTATAAGGAAGGCTAGGATACTGCTGTAGAGGCTATCCAGGACGAGTTTCCTGAGGTCCTTGAACAATCTTCCTTCCCTTGCCTTGTGCAAGTCCCAGCACTTGGGGACGTTGCAGATAAACTCGCCAATCTGATTAAGGATGGCCCTTCAGTGTCCCCGGCTAGAACGCCATCAGGAAGCCAGGGCCAAGGCCAAAAAAGGAAGGAGCTTGAATCCAGCTCTGAAGAGGAGGAATCTTCTTCTGAGGAAGAGACTGATCCTATTATAAAGAAGGTCAGGGTAGAATAGCCTCCAAAACCAGCGTCCCATGTGGCATCCAAAGCATCCAAAAAATAGTTCCGAGGAAACCTCTATGGAGACTTCTGAAGAGACTTCCAAGGGACCGACTGAAGAGACATCCGAGAAGACTTCAGATAGTGATCCTGAAGAATCTGAGCCTTTTAAGGCCTAAGTTCTTTGCATTATTATGTACTTTTCTTTTTTAGACAATATCGAACTTTGTAATTGACTTTTTGCTATTTTTACTTATATTTTCCAACTATTATCGCATTTTTTCCGAATTTCTCAAGTTTATAACTTGGTTTTATCCTTCACAGTGTATCAATCTAATAGGCTAGATTAAGCTGAACACTTTTTATTATACCTTGGTATTCTTGATACCTTACATGAGATGGGTTCAACCCTGATAAAATCTAAACATATCTTCTATATAAAAATCCTAAGCAAGCAAAGCTTCAAGGTGCTTTTAAACCTACTTGTCACTCTGACAAGTGACAAGTAAACCTTCAAGTTTTGCGCATGCCAAGTTCTCGGGACTTCAAAACCATCCATAGTCTCCAGCTTGTAGGTTCCTCTACCTTGAACGCTCTTAACCTTGTATGGCCCTTCCCAATTTGGGGCAAGTTTCCCTTTCTGCCCTACACCAGAAGCTTCCACCTTCCTCAAGACTAAGTCACCTTGTTTGAAGAACCTTTCTTTAACCCTTAGTTGTAGTAGAATGAAGCCTTTTTCTTATATTCCACTATCTTCGCATGTGCCTCATCTCGTACTTTATCAATTAGATCCAGGGCTAACCTTTGCCCTTCCTCATTTTCCTCAGCATTGAAAGCTTGAATCCTAGAGGAGGAATGTGATATCTCTACAGGAATAACTGTTTCTGCCCCATATCTAACATGAAGGGAGTTGCTCCAATCGTGACTCTACAGGTAGTCCTATAGGCCCATAGTATTGGGAGTATTTCATCCACCCAGTTATTCCTCGACTTCTCGATCTCTTCTTAAGTCCATCCAGGATTATCCGATTCACAACTTCAGCTTGCCCATTGGCTTACGGGTGAGCCACAGAGGTGAATCGTAATTCAATTTCATTCTCCTCACAATACTTCTTGAATTCCTCATTGTTGAACTGTATTCCATTGTCAGTGACCAGAATGCGAGGAATTCCATACCGGCACATGATATTTTCCCACATGAATTATGCAACCTGCTTAGTTGTGATTTTGGCCAAAGGCTTGGCTTCAATCCACTTAGTAAAATAATCAATGGCTACAATCATGAACTTCCTTTGTGCCGTGGCCATGGGGAAGGCCCAAGTATATCCATTCCCCACATAGCAAAGGGGATAGGTGAGTTAATGGACGTCAGCATCTCGGGGGGTTGTCTAACGATAGGTGCATGCTTCTGGCAGTGGTCACATTTCTTCACATATTCTTTGGCATCGGCCATCATCTCCGGCCAATAGAAGCCTAAACGGGTTATCTTATGAGCTAGCGTTCTGCCCCCCAAGTGTTGCCCACATATGCCTTCATGTACTTCTTCAAGAGCCAAGCATGCCTCATCGGGCCTGAGACACCTTAAGTAAGGAACCACAAAAGATCTTTTATAAAAAATCCCATCTATCAAAGAGTACCTTAGTGCTCGAAAAGCCAACTTCCATGCTTCAGTAGCATCGTTTGGCAACCATCCGGTTTGAATATGAGTCTTAATAGGATCTATCCATGACGTCCCCAGACCTATAGGAGCTATAAGCTTAACATCAACGCTTCGTGTCTTCAGAACACGGAAGTACACACTTCCTGAACTTTCCTCTATCTCAGATGAAGCAAACTTTGATAATGCATCTGCCTTAGCATTTTCCTCCCTCGGAATGTGCTCAATATGGCATTCATCGAATTGGGTCATGACAGCCCTTACTAGGCGGACATACTTAGCCATCGTATTATCCCTTGCTTCAAACTCTCCCTTTACCTGGGATATGACCAGCTTCGAGTCTCCACAGACTTTTAAGTTCTTGACTCTAAGTTTCCCTGCTAAACCAAGACCAGCTATCAGAGCTTCATATTCTGCCTCATTGTTTATGGTCGGGAAGTCTAACTTCATGACACACTCAATCAAGAACCCATCAGGGCTTTGCAAAACCAAACCTGCTCCACTTGAATTTTTTTTGATGCTCCATCAAAATAGAGGACCCAATATTCCTTCTCTTTATCAACTTCCTTATCTTGAGGTATGATATCTTCTTGCCCCCGACTTCTTGATCGGGTATGGTATCTTCCTGCCCCCGACTTCTTGGTTGGGTATGGTATATTCCACCACGAAGTCGGCCAATGCCTGGGCTTTTATTGCCGTTCGTGACTTGTATTAGATGTCAAATTCTCCATCTCTATTGCCCATTTGATCAGTCTCCCACTAGCCTTGGGACTATGAATTATATTTCTCAAGGGCTGATTTGTTAGCACCTCAATTTGATGAGCCTGAAAATAAGGACGTAACTTTCTTGAAGCCACTACCAAAGATAAAGCAAACCTCTCAATAGTTGAATAATTTAACTCAGCCCCATGTAGAATTTTGCTGACATAGTATAGGGGTTTCTGGATTTTCAGCTCCTCCTTAACCAATACAGCGCTCAAGGCATTCTCTGAAACGGCCAAGTACAAGTATAAAATTTCATTCAAAGTTGGCTTGGCCAACAACGGGGCCTGGGCCATATATTTCTTTAATTCCTCAAATTCCTTCTGGCTTTCCTCACTCCATACAAAATCCTTAACCTTCTTTAAAGCCTTGAAAAATGACAAGCACTTATCTCCAGACTTGGAGATGAATCATCCCAGCGCAGCAACCCTTCCTGTGAGCTTTTGAACATCTTTGATAGTTTTTGGTGGTTCCATGTCCAGGACTGCCTTTATTTTATCGGGATTGGCCTCGATTCCTCTCTTGGAGACCATCAATCCCAAAAATTTTCCAGATCATACTCCGAAAGCACACTTCGTAGGATTTAACATCATCTTGTGGTACCTCAGGACCTCGAAAGCTTCCCTCAAATGGGTTATATGATCAGTCTTTACTAGACTCTTGACTAACATGTCATCAACATAGACTTCCATAGTCTTGCCAATAAGATCCTTAAAAATTTTATTTACCAACCTTTGATAGGTGGCTCCTGTATTCTTGAGACCAAATGCCATAACAAGATAACAATAAACACCAAAGTCAGTGATGAATGATACATTTGGAATGTCGTCCTCATGCATCTTGATCTAATTGTATCCACTGAACCCATCCATAAAGCTCAACATCTCATGCCCAGCAGTGGCATCTATCAAAGTATCAATCCTTGGTAATGGGAAACAGTCCTTCGGACAGGCATCATTCAGATCAGTGAAGTCCACACACATCCTCCATTTTCCATTGGCCTTCTTCACCATTCCAGGGTTTGCTAACCATTCCCGAATTGAATCTCCTCAATGAAACCAGCCTCTAAGAGCTTCTCTACTTCCTATTTTATAGCTTCCTGCCTCTCTGGAGCAAAACTTCTTTTCTTTTGCTTCACTGTCTTCCGATTTGGGTCCACATTCAGCTTGTGAGTGATCAACTTCGGGTCTATGCCTGGCATATCAGCTGCTGACCATGCAAACACGTCACTATTTTCTTACAAAACTTTCACCAACTTCCCTTTAAGGGGCTCCTCGAATGTGGCCCCAATGAAAGTCACCTTCTCAGGATCCTCGGGGGCTAAAGGAATCGAAACCAAGTCTTCTGTTGACTTTCCTCTTTTCTCATCATTCTCTTGGATATCCAGATCTTCAATAGGAAAAACCTGCCCCCCAACTCCATCTGCCTTCAAAGAGGCCACATAACAACTTTTAGCCATTTTTTGATCTCCTATCTCTTCTCCGATCCCATTCCGGGTGGGAAACTTCATAACTAAATGGTACGAAGAAGGGACTGCCTTGAAGGCGTGTATCCCTGTTCTTCCCATAATAGCGTTATAAGTCGAACTAGCCTTCACCACCACAAAGTCCAACATTTGAGTTGCTTGCCTTGGTTCCTGTCCTATGGTTGTTGGCAACTTGATTATCCCTTCCACGGGGCACTCCTCTCCCGTAAATCCATATATCGGCATGTCGGTTGGGGTCAATTAGGAGTCATTATATCCCATCCTTAAAAAGGTGTCATGGAGCAAGATATCCACTGAAGCACCATTATCCACAAGGACCCTCCTCACTGGGTTGTTCTCTATTATCGGCATACGCTTTCCTGGAGTTCTTGGATAATCCAGCAGCAGTTGGTCCTCCAAAAATTGTGTTTATCACAGGCCCTCGGGGTTGCGGTCCTCTGAAGATTGTATTTATCACTGGTCCCCTAGGCTGGGGATTTCGCCCCTGATATTCTTGATCTCTTCTTCGATCGTCGAAGTTTTTTCTCACATTATTGCTCTTGTCTCCATCTCCAGTGTACTTGTTCAATCTCCCTTTTCTAATAAGGAACTCAATTTCATCTTTCAGTTTCCTACACTCATCGGTGTCATGACCAACATTCTTGTGAAATCTACAATACTTGCTCTTATCTAACTTGGCAGGATCGGCCTTTAAGGGCTTAGGCCAGTGAATATCTCGATCTTTCTCAATTTCCATTAAAATTTGGCCCTTGGAGCATTCAGCTTAGCATACTCAGTGAATTTTTGTCCAGGTCCTCCTCTCTTCGGAGTTGAGTCAGGGTTTTGCTCATTTCTTGGATATTTATCCATAGCGATGTATTCTAGATCAGTCTTCCGCTTCTAACCTCCAGCGGGATCATTGTTCACGACTGTCTTCCTCATACTCTCTTTCACCTTGATGTACTTCCATGCCCTAATCCTGGAGCTGTAACATACTTTCAGGGGGGTGTTTGGCCAAGGACATCTTGAAAAACTCATCCCTAGTTCCCTGTTGCAGTGCTATCATGGCTACCTTGTCATCAAAGTCCGGGACTTTTAAAACTTCCTTCGTGAAATGATTCAGGTAGTCTCTTAAGGATTCCTTTGCTCCCTACACAATGCTCATGAGGGATGCTGAACTTTTCTCATGCACTCTCCCACTGATGAACTGCTTAATAAAAGCCTGACTTAATTCTCTGAAGGACCCAATAGAGTTTGGGGGCAAACGACTATACCATCTCTGAGCCATACCCAACAGGGTTTGAGGAAAGGTCCGTCACTTAATAGCTTCATTCACGGGCTGTAGCAACAGTGCATTAGAGAATTTCCTGACATGATTGGCGGGATCTCCAGTGCCATCATAAGCTTTGATAGTGGGCATCTTGAACTTCCTTGAGATATGGGAATTCATTATTTCTTCAGTGAATGGTGGGGTAGAATCATCAGGATCTCCAAGGGGAAGAAGATTTCTTGGATCAGCCCTTGGGACAATAGCCCTTCTCTGTATTGGACCATCCAGGTCTATGATGGGGGGAGGATTCATCCCCCTCAGAGGTAGTGGGGGTCTAGTGTTCTGATGCGCCTCCAAGTCGCATTTCAGCCTTTGAATCTCAGCTTCATGAGCCCTGATCCTTTCCTGCACTTCTTGAGAATTTGTCCCTTGGGTGCTCCCAGGACGTTGACGACCATCAGCCATTGGCTCTTTTCCAGCACGCCTCCTTCTTGGGGCCACTTCATCATCTGAAGATTCAGAGTCTCTCTCAGTATAAGGACCATAAAATTCCTGATCCTCAGGGATAAGAGCCAAACCTTGTATATAGAGGGCGATCGCCCTCGTGCTTCACTCCGCCCAGCATGTCCGCTTCCTCCAACCTCGGGGTAAAGGGGCATCCCATATGGGGGGTTAGTAGTCACAATAGTTGAATACTCATACCCAATGGGTCAAGAATTCTCAGGTTCATGTAGTTGTTGAACTTGGGGATTCGTACCTTGAGTAGCCGAGGGAATCATCCCTTGTGGCTGAGGTTCAGCTGCCCCTATCTAGGCTTCTCCTTGTGTGGCTGCATAAGTTGAATGAGGAGGTACCTCCACGGTTGACGAAATCACTTGGGTTGTCCCCGCTGGTGTTCCTCCTTCAAGGGCTCTAATTGTTCTCCGTGTTCTCGCCATGGTTGTTGTTGTGCTTCCCACAAACGGTGCCAAATGTTATGGATAAAAACTAGAATATATTAGTTGTTGTATTTATTATTAGGGAACGTGAGCTTCGAGGCTCGATCTGACTGCTCTTGTGTTTTGTGACTCAATATGCCTTAACAAGATGCCTACGTACCTTGCTGATTGCCAAGGATCAAGTAAAAAAATGTATTTCTGTTTTATGGGGTGAGGCCCCTTATATAGATGTTGGGAGTTCTTGAATTGGACTTGGTATAGGAGACTTGGTGGTCAAGTCTCAGAATTAGAATGGACTTTGGAGTCCTAAGTGGTAGGAAACTGATTCATTATCCTTCTAGGTCCCTTGGAGGCTAATCCTCTAGGATTTATGTCCTTATCGGGACTCTTCTTAATAGCTGATTTTTTCTTTATTAATTAATTACGAAATTAATTAATATTCAGGGTTTTGGACCTTCTTTGTTCCATCAGGCCTGATCTGGTCCATCAGGCCTGATCAATGTGTTAACCTTTTTGGTCTGAATGTCATACAACTTCTTATTGGGCCTTGTAGCCCAAATCATATGTAATTAATGTAATATCTAATTATGTAATCAGGATTTATTTATTCCCTATTAAATAACAATTGGTATCAGAGCAAGCTCTTGAAGTACAAAGAGTATAAAGATCATCAATCAACAAGATGAACAGAAAAGATGTTGGAGTAAAGATTCCATTTATGGACAAAGACAACTATCACCATTGGAAGGTGAAGATGCACCTGCATCTCCTGTCTCAAGATGAAGCTTATGTGGACTGCATTGAATGAGGTCCACATGTACCTATGAGAGCTGTTACAGGAAATGAAGCATCAGTCCCAAAACCTCAAGCAGAATGGTCAGATCCAGATAAAGAACAAGTTCAAAAGGATAAAAAGGCCATGAACATTCTATTTAATGGTGTTGACAGTGACATGTTTGACAACATCATTAACTGCAAGACTGCTAAGGATGTTTGGGATACAATCCAAGTTATATGTGATGGAACTGAGCAAGTAAGGGAGAACAAGATGCAACTCTTGATTCACCAATATGAGCATTTCCACAGTGAAGAAAGTGAGTCACTCACTGATATTTTCAGTAGATTCCAAAAACTATTGAATGCTCTAAATCTGCATGGAAGGGTCTATCAAACAAAAGACTCAAACCTCAAATTACTTAGATCTCTGCCAAAGGAATGAAAACCTATGACATTCTCATTGAGAAATTCTCAAGATTACAAAGAATTCACCTTAGATAGACTGTATGGTATCCTAAAAACCTATGAGCTTGAAACAGAGCAAGATGAGAAGATGGGAAAGGAAGAAAGAAAGGAGGATCCATTGCATTGGTTTCTGAGTAAGAAAAAGAAAAGGATATAAAGGTTGAAGCTGTTGATTCTGCACCAAACCCTAGAGTTTGTGATGGCAAGGGAAAGGGGCTAGTAGCTGAACATGAAGACCATCTTAGTCAAGATGATATGGATGAAGGATCCACTGGGAATGAATGGGAAGACTAGAGTAGTATCTTCATTGGCCGGAAGGAATTACATAGATGAGCATCTTGCTTTTCTATCCAGGAGATTTGCCAAGCTCAAATTCAAGAGAAATTTTGGAGCAGGCAAGTCAAACATAAACATGGTTGATAAGACCAAGTTCAAATGTTTCAAGTGTGGCTTGGCAGGTCATTTTGCAAGTGAGTGCAGAAAGCCTGATTCTGGTAAAAAGAAGTTTGAGCCTGTTGATTATAAGTAGAAATACTTTGAGTTGCACAAGAAAAAGGAAAGGGCTTTCATCACTCAAGAAAATGACTGGGTTGCAGATGGATTAGAAGAAGATGAAGACACAAGCTATGTCAATCTAGCACTTATGGCCAAATCAGATGAAACAGAAACAAGTTCATCAAGCAATCAGGTAATCACTACTAACCTAGCACATTTAACTAGATCTGCGTGCAATGATGCCATCAATGACATGTCTACTGAACTATAT
Organism: Apium graveolens; assembly: GCF_009905375.1. NCBI lineage: Eukaryota > Viridiplantae > Streptophyta > Magnoliopsida > Apiales > Apiaceae > Apium > Apium graveolens. Next base: position 36,479,989 of record NC_133657.1, on the reverse strand, counting down.
CATTTGTGTGTTACTCTTAAATCCCTCACTAAGGAAATGCCAAAATTAAAGAAAACAATATGTTTTTAAGTGAGAGGAATAATGTGCTAGAGTCTCAATTTATTGAATTTGAAAAATTAAGAATTGAATGCAAGATTGCTAAAGATGAACTAACTGAATCCTTAAAGAAAGAGGAGATTTTAAGAAAGCAACTTGAACGAGAACAGCAAGTAATTAAGGCATGGAAATCAGCTAGAGATGTCCATGCTCAAATTACTAAAGTTCAAGGTATAGAATCTTTTTGTGATGCAGCCTGGAAAAAGAGCAAGGAGAAACTGGATTCTAATATGAAAGATGGTAATAACTTAACAGATGTTGAGTCGACGGATGATGAGGAACATCCGTCGGATGAGAAAAAGGATCATTCGTCGATTCAAACAAAGTCAATTAACAAATCTCAGTTAATCAAGCTTAATGAGAAGTATGGATCAGTTTCTAAGAACTTTATTCCAGGAGAATCTAGTGAAGTTAATCAAAACAAAAGAGTCAATGTAGGTCATATGTCTATCAAGCAATTGAATGACAGACTGGAGAACATTGAAGTGAAGGCAGCGTCAAAAAGGACAAATAATAGAAATGGAAAAGTGGGAATTAACAAACATAATAACTACGCACCTGATAAATATGTTCCTAGAAAAATTTGTGTTAAGTGTGGTAGTTCAAATCATTTTCTGTTAATTGCAAACATGATATGCCTACTCCTATTCCTGCACCACTCTCATTTCCCAGTAGCCTACAATGCCTGTCAATGTTATGCCTGCACAAAATCTGAATGCACATTATGTTAACATGCCATTTACACAAAATCCATATTATGCTGCATTTAATATTCCACAAATGCCATTTAGCATGCCTTACTGGAATAACATGTTTGCACAAAGTATTCCCTTTCATGTTAACTAATATGTGCATGATAATTATGCAATGATAAATGGGTTCAAAGGTCCAACTCAAATGAGAAGGGATGAATCTGAAATACCCAAGTCAAATGAGGTCAAACCTAAGAAACTAAAGAAAAAGGATAACAAGGCAGGATCCAAGGAAACTTGGGTACCAAAATCAACTTGATTTGATTTTGATGTGTGCAGGGAAACATAAAGAATCTTTGGTATATGGATAGTGGTTGCTCATGGCACATGACTGGAGATTCTACCATGCTCACTGAGATCAAGGAAAGAGCTGGCCCAAGTATTACTTTTGGAGATGACAACAAGGGTTATACTATCGGATATGGCTTGATCTCAAAGGATAATGTCATCATTGAGGAAGTTTCCCTAGTGGATGGTCTCAAGCATAATCTATTGAGTATCAGCTAGCTTTGTGATAGGGCAACTCAGTTACTTTCAATGTAGAAGCCTGTGTTGTGACAAACAAGAAAAACAACAAAGTGGTTCTTACTGGAGTAAGAAAAGGCAATGTGTATCTAGCTGACCTCAACTCAATAAATGCAGAATCTGTAACTTGTTTTCTCATTAAAGCAAGTAAAGATGAAAGTTGGCTATGGCACAAGAAGCTATCCCATCTAAACTTCAAGACCATGAATGAGTTAGTCTAGAAAGAACTGGTTAGAGGTATTCCTCAAGTGGAGTTTTCAAAGGATGGATTGTGTGAAACCTGCCAGAAAGGAAAGCAGATTAAAACATCATTCAAAAGGAAGCTTGATACAATAATTGAAGAACCTTTGCAACCATTGCACATGGATTTATTTGGACCATTCAATGTATTGTCCATCTCAAGGAAAAGATATTGCCTAGTAATTGTAGATAATTTCTCAATGTTCTCATGGACATATTTTCTAAAATCCAAAGATGAAGCTAGTGAAATCATTATCAATCATAGAAGGCAAGTTAACAATCATCCTGACTTCAAAGTTAGAAAAATCAGGAGTGACAATGGAACTGAGTTCAAGAATTCTGTGATGAGATAATTTTGTGAAGAGAATGGGATCATGCATGAGTTTTCTGCAGTTAGAACTCCACAACAAAATAAAGTGGTGGAAAGGAAGAACATATCTCTTATTGAAGCTACAAGGACAATGCTAGATGAGTCAAAACTACCAACATATTTTTTGGCTGAAGCTGTGAATACTGCATGCTATACTCTGAATATTTCATTGGTCAATCAAGCAAAATGCATGACACCCTACCAATTGTTCAAGAACAGGAAGCCAACTCTAAATTTTCTTCTTGTCTTTGGATACAAATGTTACATTCTAAGGAATCAAACTGAACAACATGGAAAGTTTGATGCTAAAGCAGATGAAGGAATTTTTGTTGGATATGCTGTTGGAAAAGCATTCAGAGTCTACAATCTTAGAACAAACATTGTCATGGAATCTGTACATGTTGTGTTTGATTACAAGAAGATTGAAGGACTAAAAGATGAAGATTTCCATGATAGTGTCATATTTGACAATGTTGAGATAGGTTGTGATGATAGTGATCAAGAAATAGTGGTTAAGGATAATGCAGAAAAGACTATCTCACATGATGTTCAAAATTCAGCATCAGTCGAGATACAAAATGCATCATCCGTCGGAAGATAATCAGCTTCATCCGTCGAGATACAAAGTGCTTCATCCGTCGGAACATTGAGAGAAGCTGAGAGTCAAAAGAGATCACTTACAGAAAGAACTCCCACCTCAAATCAATGATCCATAAACTCAGGGGGAGTTTCTTCTCATCAAAACTCAGTCACACATCAAGACAACAATGAGGCCTCTTCATCTAGAGCTAATCTACCACAATAGAGAAAATGGACTAGAGATCACCCATTTGAACTGATCACTGCTGATGTATCCTTAAAAGTGCAAACAAGGAAAGCAACTCAAGAGAAATGTCTGTATAACATCTTTCTATCTAAGAAAGAGCCTAAAAAGGTAGAAGAAGCTCTATTAGATCCTAATTGGATGTTATCTATGCAAGAGGAGCTAAACCAATTTGAGAGAAACATGATGTGGAAGCTGGTACACAAGCCTAAAGGAAAGAGTCCAATTGACAACAAGTGGGTATTCTGAAACAAGATGGATGAAAATGGCATAGTCATCAGGTTAAAGCAAGATTAGTTGCTAAATGATATTGTCAACAAGAAGGACTAGATTTTGATGAAACTTTTGCTCATGTTGCAAGACTTGAAGCCACTTGTGATTTGGCTTTGGTTGCCTCAGAATTTGTTCTTTCCTTTATCACAATACCCTTAGGCTTTGGAAATTTCTTTTCAACAACAGAAGCTTTAGTTTTTATCTTGACACCTTCTGCTTTGAGTCTAGCTTCTTCTTCCTTTAGACTCTCAAAGTCCATTCCTGGATTTTCTTTAAGAAATAACTCCTTTGAAATTTCTTCATCAAGTTCCAGATGTTCACTAGAACTTATCCTTTTACCAGTATCAGAACTTATTCTTCTCCCAGTATCAGAACTTATTCCTTGACTTGTAATTCTAGCTTTACTTGATGAAAATCCTTTGCTTTGATTTTGACCTCTACCCTTATCAGAGTTTCCCTGGTCATCACTTCCATCATCCTTTCCCTTCAGTGTCTGAATAAATTTGCATTTGGACTTAATCACTTTCTCCCCCTTTTTGGCATCAACAGGTAAAAGAAGAGAGACAAGCAATTCCACTGTGGATTGGATCTCATTGAGTTGAGTTTGCTGAGAAGCTTGATTCTTTACAATTTCATCAATCTGAGTTTGTTGCTTCTCCTGAGTTTTCTCAATGTAGGCAATTCTGTAAAAGGCTTGCTTGAAAAATCTGTTATTTTCAAGTTTCATATTCATATCTTGCTAGATCAAGGTTTCTTGAATTTTATTCACCCTGGCATGAGTTGTTGAGTGTTGACCTTGAAGGTGCCTTGTACTCAATCCAGTAACTCTCAGCTGTGCCTTAAAATCATCATTTATCAGCATTTCATCAGCTTTTGCCAGATGCTCAGCAAGAATCTTTTCAGAAGGAACAAAACTAACTATGTTCCATTCCTTAGTCCACTCCTTTCCTCTAGGAGTTTCACTCTAAGGTACTGGTGCTTCCCCTCTAACAAACTTCTTGACTAAATCAGCTTTATTAACTGTTTTTTGAGGTGCATGTCCTGATGGACCAGCTGCATCAACATCTAAATTAGCAGCAGCTTCACCAGTAATATCCTTATTGGCAGCATCAGAACTTGCAGATCCTGCAGTATCAGCATCCTCTGATAAAATTGCAGTATGTGAGGCTATAGAGGCTTCAATATCATCCTCTAAATTCTGATTTGCATCCAAGTTCTGATCAACATCCAAAATTGGTGTTGTTGGTGGAGTGAGTTGAATTGGTGGAGCTTCCAAGTACAAAACCTCAGGCACAATCAAGTTATGAATATCAATTTCAGCACTTGTATATGGTTCTTCAGTATGTACTGGATCAACTATAGGTGACATAGGAGGTGTATGTATTCTGTGTTGAGCAGTTTCTGGTTGTGCAGAAGGAAGTGATTCAATAACTAATGGTTGTGTTGAGATCAGAGATTCCTGATCCCCTTTCTTAGCTGCTTCCACTACATCCCTTGAACCTGACTCAACTATGTCCCTGTGAGCTCTCTGTTTCTTTAATTTCTTCAAAGGTGGAGACACTGTAGGAGCTTTATCATCAGAATTTAACTTTCTAAGCTTTTTGAGGGGCCTAGAACTCCCAGTTTCAGTATCTTTCTGAGAAGAAACCTTCCCAGCTTCTACAACAACAGGTTCTGATATGGGAACCTGTTCCTCAGTTGTTTCCTCAAATCAACAGAATTTAATCAAAACATTCATCACAAAATAAAATTAAAAATCGATGAAGTAAAGATTAATAAAATTGCAATTAAACATGCACACTCACATAATTTGAGAAACAAAGAACAAATCTTGCAATTAAAGAAAATTTGATATATCAGATGAGTACATTTCATGAAATTTATCAATTACATGCAAAAATTACAAGATAGTCCTATTCTACGATTATTAACATCAACAGCCTTAGTCCTAGTCTAAGAAGCCTGATAAAGCTGATGGTGACGAGAAACGGATGGATGGCAATTAATTCTTCTTCCTCCTTTCAACAAAGAGAACAACAAGACGAATGATTTGCTCCTATTGTTTAAGAATACGAAGATGAACTTCTCTTTGGAAAGACAACAGATCATTTTTAATGTTCTCCGGAAGTTGAATCTAGATGACGAATGGAATGTTGTTGATAGGATATGAAGTCGGAATGCCATTTCGAAAGATAGTAACAGTTTCTGTTCCATAACAGTAATACCAACTAAAATGTGCCATTATTTGAGAGAAATGAACAGATATGGTTTTACTGATGAATGATCAGTCATTTAAATAGGCAATGGAATACTAAGGGATGTGATGAATGTGTAACAATTACAAGTAAAGATAATGACCCCTCGACTCCCTAGACTGATGTGTAATAATAACAGTCAGTAAAAGATCTAAAGCCAGAGTTAATGGGCACGGGATATAATAACAATTATTGTGCACATGCAGCACGCTAACCACTAACCCATAATGATTATGACTGTTTTATCTCACATAAACCAATATTCTGTAAAAATATGATCGTTCAAGTAATGACCAAAAATAAACCAAATAAATAAATACTGCCACGTCAGCATCAAAACTTGATTATTATCAGAATTTAAAAGTCATCAGAATATGGCTTCTTAACTCGAAAAGTGAATGTTTATTCCTGTAATTCTTCACACAAATATTGATATGGTTACATCAGAACTTAATCATCAGAACTTCCATTAGAACTTGTCCTCAGAATTTATGCAACTGACACTTAAACTGTTCATCGAAAACAACATTTATCACCACAGTAATTTTCATCATTCATATGGAGTGTATGTGTGTGCATTAAGCTAAATATCCGACAAAGAGTAAAGTCTGATTCACTTCAGTACATCTTAGAAATAAGGCATAACTAAGAACTTTGCTCAAAATCTGTCATTATTCTGAAGCCTACTTTAGAATGAGTCATGCATGAGTCCACCTCAACTGTTTTGTTCTCATTTTATGCATCTTTTGAAATTCCATTTTACAGTGGCTTCTCAGTGTAAGTGAGTCATGACTCCTTATCAGAATTTATGTTGTTATCAGAGTATTTCTCCAGTAATTATAGAGTGTGAAAAGTCACCAAGAATTTTTTTTGCTTTTCTAATGCATATTACTTAATACCAGCAATGCACTTGGGTCTTCCCTTCCACATTTTTTACTCTAGATCTCAAAGGAGTACCTGATATTTATTTCTTTTCTTTTTCTTTTTCTTTTGATAAGTGAGGCTTATCAGTACTTAGTACATCCATCAGATTTACTAACATCGGAACTTAACAGATAAGAAGCACTATTCTAGTTTTTGACTTAGTAATAAGATACACAAAGTAAACTTAACTAAGCTCAATATCATAATTTGCTTGTGTTAAAAGATTTCCACATAAACAATTACTTCATACTTGAGATCTTTAGTATATTAAAGACTACTAGGTCAGTATCTAGCACAGTTATCCTCATTGGATTGAATAGTCACATAAACATTCATATCACTATCAGAGTTTAGAAATTCACATCAGACAACAATCAGCACTTAAGAAAATTTCAATTTAAGCACATAATACACAAAGATAGTAATATCTGTAAATACTGATCATAAAGTCTGATATATCAGAACATAAACTAAGCATATTTAGAGAAAGAACCTGAAGCCATTTCAAGTTCATTTACCAGTCTTGTAAAAGTAACTTCACATAGTGCTTTTATGAAGATATCTGCTAGTTATTGATTTGTTGGAACAAAATGTAATTCCACTGTACCTTTATCCACATGTTCTCTTATGAAGTGGTACCTAATGCTGATGTGCTTTGTCATTGAGTGTTGAACCGGATTACCTGTCATAGCAATAACACTTTGATTATCACAGTAAATAGGGATTTTAGAAAATTCTAACCCATAATCCAGTAACTGATTCTTCATCCAAAGAATCTGTGCACAATAGCTTCCTACAACAATATATTCTGCTTCTGCAGTTGATATGGAAATTGACTTCTGTTTTTTGCTAAACCAAGAAACCAATCTGCCTCCAAGAAATTGATAGCTTCCACTTGTGCTTTTCCTGTCAATTTTGCATCCTGCAAAATCTGCATCTGAGTAACCTATTAGCTTAAAGTCTGATTCTCTAGGATACCACAATCCCAGATCAGCTGTACCCTTAAGGTACTTGAAATTTTTTTTCACAGCTGTTAAGTGAGGTTCTCTTGGATCTGCTTGAAATCTTGCACAAAGACAGGTAGCATACATGATATCAGGTCAATTTGCAGTTAGATAGACAAATGAGCCAATCATACCTCTGTAATCAGTAATATCTACTGATTTACCAGTATCCTTATCCAACTTTGTTGCAGGTGGCCATAGGAGTGGATGCATTTGAACAATCTTGCATTCCAAACTTTTTCAACAAATTTCTGGTGTACTTAGATTGACAAATAAAAGTTCCTTCTTCATTCTGCTTGACTTGAAGGCCCAAAAAATAGTTAAGTTCTCCCATCATACTCATTTGATATCTTGACTGCATCAGCTTGGCAAACTTCTTACAAAGTTTGTCATTTGTAGAACCAAAAATGATATCATCAACATATATTTGCACCAAAAGTAAGTCCTTTTCATGGTTGAGGTAGAACAGTGTTTTGTCAATAATCCCTCTGTTAAATCCACTTTCTAGAAGAAACTGAGCTAAAGTCTCATACCATGCTCTTGGAGCTTGATTATGGCCATAAAGTGCTTTATCAAGCCTGTAGACATGATTGGGAAATTTGGGATCTACAAAGCCTGGAGGTTGTTCAACATATACCTCTTCTTCCAATTCTCCATTAAGAAAAGCACTTTTCACATCCATTTGAAAGACTTTAAACTTCTTGTGAGCAGCATAAGCCAAAAATATCCTTATGGCCTCCAATCTAGTAACTGGTGTAAATGTTTCATCATAATCAATTCCCTTATGTTGAGAGTATCCTTTTGCAACCAGTCTTGCTTTATTCCTTGTAATTATGCCGTCACTATCAGTTTTGTTTCTGAACACCCACTTTGTACCAACAACAGACCTGTTCTTTAGTCTTGGCACTAGGGTCCAGACTTTATTTCTTTCAAATTCATTTAACTCTCCCTGTATTACTTGCACCCAATCAGCATCTTGAAGAGCTTCTTCCATATTCTTTGGTTCAGTCTGAGAAAGAAAAGAATGATAAAGACATTCATTTGATGTAGCTGTTCTAGTTCTGACACCTACATCAGGATTTCCAATAATTAAGTCAGGTGTATGTGCTTTAGTCCACTTCCTTGCAGATGGAAGGTTATCTCTAGAACTGGATGCTCCCCCATGATCCATGCTGTCTCCATCAACATTTTCTGATGCTCCCCCTGAAATTATGCTCTCTGAGTTGGATCCTTCAGAATTTGAATTTCCAGAAATATCAGAACATGAGTTTTCAGAATTATCAGAACTTGGCCCATCAGAACTTGAAGAGCCTGTTGTAGGTTCTGATGCTTCTTGAGATGTGGTTGGATCTTCAATATGCTCCCCCTGCACAGGTGCATTTTCCTTAGGTGTAGTCACCACAGTTTTAATAACATCAGAGATTAATCCATCAGAGTTTGCAGTATCAGGATTTAGACTGTCAGGATTTACAGAATCAGAATTTAAAATTTCATTTTTGAATCTCAGCTGATCATGATCATTGAAATCTTCAAGTCCAATAATCTTCTTATCATCAAAAGAGACATTGATAGATTCCATGACAACCCTTGTTCTTAAATTATAGACTCTGAAGGCTTTTGTGGAAAGTGGATATCCAATAAAAATTCCTTCATCAGCTTTTAGATCAAATTTGGATAGCTGTTCAGGATGTGTCTTAAGAACAAAACACTTTCATCCAAATACATGAAGATACTTCAGATTTGGCTTCTTTTTCTTCACCATCTCATATGGTATTTTTCCATGCTTGTTGATAAGTGTTGCATTCTAAGTAAAACAAGCAGTCTGTACAGCTTCAGCCCAAAAGTAGGTCGGTAACTTTGCTTCATCAAGCATAGTTCGTGCAGCTTCAATAAGAGTTCTATTCTTTCTTTCAACAACTCCATTTTGCTGTGGAGTTCCAGGAGCAGAAAATTCCTGCTTTATTCCATGGTCTTTGCAGAACTCTTCCATGATCAAATTCTTGAACTCAGTGCCATTATCACTTCTTATGATCTTCACAGAATCTTTGACCAATTTATCTAGTTGCTTGACATGATCAATCAAGATAAATGCAGTTTCACTTTTTGTGTGCAAGAAATACACCAATGTGTATCTGGTGAACTCATCCACTATGACCATAACATATTTCTTCTTTGCAATAGACATGACATTCACTGGACCAAATAGATCAACTTGTAGTAGGTGATAAGGCTCAAGAATTGATGATTCAGTCTTGCTCTTGAATGAAGATTTTCTTTATTTTGCCTTTTGACAAGAATCACAAAGGCCATCAGGAGCAAATACTGATTTTGGAAGTCCTCTCACAAGATCTTTCTTGACTAGTTCATTTATATTGTTGAAATTTAAATGAGAGAGTTTCTTGTGCCAATTCCAGCTTTCTTCAATTGATGGTCTACTTAACAGACAGAGTGCAGAACCATCAGTACTTTTTGAAAGCTTGGCTTCATAAATGTTACCATGCTTGCATCCTTTCAGAACAACTTTTCCTGTAGATTTGCTTACAACTTCACAGTGTTCTTCAAAGAAATCCAAATGATAACCTCTGTCACAGATTTGACTAACACTCAGCAGATTGTGTTTAAGTCCTGAGACCAGAGCTACTTTTTCAATAATGACATTCCCAAGATTGATATTGCCATATCCCAGAGTTTTTCCCATATTGTCATTTCCATAAGAAACACCTGGGCCAGCCTTCTCCACAAAGTCTGATAACAGGGCTTTATTTCCAGTCATATGTCCTGAACATCCACTGTCCAGAACTAGGAGGTTCTTCCTGTTGCCCTGCAATCACAAAGACCACTAATGATTAGTTTTAAGGACCCAGACTTGCTTGAATCCTTTGGCCTTATTATGTTTGTTAACATTTGCAGCGGATTTAGCATCAGAGTCTATGTTGACAGTTTTCTTATCAGAATTTGCAATATCAGACTTTGCATCGGAACTTACACTAGAAGGAATAATGCTAACTTTCTTTAAAGAAGGTTTTATTTGATAATAATCATAGTACAAACTATGATATTCCTTACAAGTATAAATGGAATGCCATAAACTACCACAATGAAAACAAGGATTTTGTGGCTTATATCTAACATACTGACTCTTAACTCCTGATTTTGAAGGTAAGGAGTTTATGTTCTTATTCTTCCTGCAAAAAGAAGCCAGATGGTTAGAATTTCCACAGTTATGACATGTTTTTCTAGGAGCATTAGGAACAGGCTTATAATTGTTACTTTTGTTCACACCTTACTTTCCATTCCTGTTTTTCCTAGGTGGCTTTACCTTGTTTACATTTTTAACCTCTTTCAGCTTATGCTTAAGCTGCTTCTTAGTCATTAAGCCTATGTTAAATTCAGTTGGCTTATCCTGTTTAGGTTTGTCAGAAGTTAATTTCTCCTTTACTTCTGATTTCTCAATATCAGTCTTTGCAGTTACAAACTAAACAGGATTTACCTTTGTTTCTATAGGCTCAGTTTCTACAGTTCCCTTACTGTTCTTATCATCTCCATAACCTAAGCCCTCGTTCCAGTTTCCACTACTAAGAATATCCTGAGTTGCTCTACCAGAGTTAGTCCAAATCCTGATAATCTCTCTTTCCTTTTCTAACTTAGTGTTTAGAGATTCATTCATTTTTAACACTTCATCCCTAACATAAAAGGCATCATCTCTATCTTTCTGAGTTTGATGGAACATGACTAACTCTTTTTCTAAATAATCATTCCTTTTTTTATGAGCAAGATTTTCAGAAGTTAATCTTTCACATGTTAAAGTTTGATCTTTATAACTAATGAACATGGTTTTAAGATATCTTCTCAACTCAGTAATATCATCAGTATGAAAGGGATAAGTAGTTTGAGGTACCTTTAAGTCATCAGTCTCAGAACTGCTATCAGCATTTGCCATCAAGGCATAATTTTCCTCATCCTCAGAATCTGAAGCATCTGACCAGCTTTTCTTCTTTGTGACAAGAGCCTTGCCTTCGTCACTCTTCCCTTTTCTGCAATCAGGAGATATGTGGCCTTTCTCACCACAGTTGTAGCATTTAACAATTGAGTAATCTCCTCTGTCAGACTTTCCTCCTCTTCCTTCAGATTTTCTGAAACCTTTCTTATCAGAACTTGCACCTTTCCTGGAAAACTTCTTTCCTCTCCTGAATTTTTTGTATGCAATCTTTGTGAGCACACAGCTTCATCATCTCTTCATCAGGGTCCATCTCAGGTATACTTTCAGTTTCTGAGTCATCATCACTATCAGAACTTGATGACTCAGTATCAGACTTTGTGATGAGAGCTTTTCCCTTGCCTTTCTTTGAGGTAGCAACTTTGGGACTTTCCTCCTCAGCCACAAAGGCAACTGTCCTTGACTTTCTTCCATTCCTCTTGCTTCTTTGTTCCATCTCAAGTTCATGAGTCTTGAGCATCCCATAAATTTCATCAACAGTTATTTCATCAAGATTATAGTTGTGTCTTATTATTGTGGCCTTCAAATCCCATCTTTCAGGAAGAGCTAACAGGAATTTAAGATTTGAATCTTCAATATCATATTCCTTGTCCACTAGTGACAAGTCATTCAAGAGTTTGACAAATCTGTCATATAAATCAGTTAATGACTCATCAGACTTTGAGTCAAAGTGCTCATACTCTTCAGTGAGCATTGTCTTCCTGTTCTTCTTGATCGAATCAGTTCCCTGACACCTTGTTTCCAAAGCATCCCATATCTCTTTTGCAGTCTTGCATTGAATTACCCTGTTTGACATGACATTATCAATGGCACTATGCAGCAAGTGTCTTACCTTTGCATTCTTTACAATCGATGAGATATCTTCAGCAGTGTAATCACTTTTCTCCTTTGGTACAAACTTTGCTGGCTAACCTGCAACTTCCATAAAGAGTTTGGTTGGCATATGTGGTCCTTCATTAATTCTGTCGAGATATTCTGGATCTGTAGCTTCGAGAAACATAGCCATCTTTACTTTCCATATGGAATACTCAGAAGGTCTCAACATGGGAACTCTTATAGTCTCATATCGACTATGGGTTATGGTTTTTGGAGGTTCTTCAGTTTTGGTGGGCTTGGTTGGAGTTTATTCTTCAAACATGATTGTTTTTGGATCTTAAACTGTATATGTGTTAACAGATCTGCTCTGATACCACTTGTTAGGTCACACACACTGTAGAAGGGGGTTAAATACAGTGTTTACTACAATCAAATCGAATATAAGAACTGAAGTAACAGAACACATATTTTATTCAACACAATAAACTCTGTTACAAAGAACTGTTCTCTCTCAGTGATGAACAAATTATCACGAGAGCTGCTACAGTTACAAAGAATAATAACTTCTATTAAGATAACACATATAGTGTAAACCCTATGCCTGTGTTTATATACTACACAATTACAAGGTAATATTCTAATTGATATGGAATATAATTCTGCTTCCTAAAATATATCAACTAGTTATCTTTTCTTCCAAGTATTCTATTCTTCATAGAATTCTTTCTTCATGCATATCTCTTCTTGTGTTTGTCTTGATCTTCTTTCCTTTCAATCAGCCGTCTGCCTTATCTGAAAGTCTCCTTAAGTCCGGATATTATCTCCTGATAAATATCTCCTGATAACTTAAGTTCTGATAACTTCAATTCTGATATCTTAAGTCCTGACTTCAGTATAAGTACTAATTTACAGTTAAGTACTGATTTGTCCTGTTAAGTAAGATCTGAAAACTTAAACACAGATCATATTAGCCATGACATCACAAATATATCTAGCAAGGTGGTTAAAGGATGTCAATTGTATGTACATGATGTTAACATGTTAGTTGTACCAATATATGGTGGAAAATGACTCTTATAAGGTTCAAAGAGAGTCTAATATGATAAAAAGTGACTTATATGGTTGATTAGAGCCAAAATGTGGACCAAAATTGACTCGTATGAAAGTGGCACCAAGAGGTGGTAAAAGGATGTCAAATTTGATGTATATGATGTTAACGTGTTAATTTCTCAAATATATGGTGAAAAGTGACTCTTATAGGGTGAAAAATGACTTTAATATTGTGCAAAGTGACTTACATGGTTGATTAGAGCCAAAATGTGGCCCAATGTTGAGTCCTATAAATTGGTATCAAAGCCTGTTAAAACGATGCTAAACTGGATGTTCATGATATTATCATATTAATTGTACGAATATACATTGGAAAGTAACTTTTATAAGGTGGAAGTAACTCTAATATAATGGGAAAGCACATACATTGTTTAACATGTGCCAAAATCTAGTCAAAAATTGACTCGTAGGAAAGGGGAATCAAGAGGTGGTTAAATGATGTCAAATTGCATGTACATAATATTAACATGTTAGTTGTAAAAATATAGTGGAAGTGAACCTTTTAGCGGCAAAGTGACTCTAATATGGTGAAAACTGACTTACATGGTTGATTAGAGCCAAAATATTGGATAAAATTGATTCATAAGAAAGTGGCACCAAGTGGTGGAAAAAGGATGTCAAATTGGATGTATATGATGTTGACATGTTAATTGTACAAATATATGGTGGAAAGTGACTCATATAGTGTAATATCCGGGAAAATTATGTGAATATTATATGTTAAATAAATAAATATTGTGTGTTTTATAAATTTAGAGTAATTGTTGCTATGATATGAGATGTTATAACTGTTATGTATGTTTCTGTACGGGCCAGAAAATTTTTTGGTTGATTAAAATATGTTTAAATTGCAATTATATGAACCTATCTGCAATCGGGACGCGTATTTATTGGCGTCTTTATTAAGATACTCGTTTTATTTCGTTTTACGCTTGTTTCAATGTATTTTACGTGTTTTCGGGATTTTCTAGTAATTTAGGGATCGTTCCTGTTTTTCAAAAATTATAGAACCGGGACCCCACCGGGACGTCAAACCCCACAAAATCTGTGTTTTCATTTTTATAAAATTATTTGAGTTTCAAATACCCTTTATTTTTGTATTTTTTTTATTTGCAATTTTCGGGGAATTTTGACATTAATATTGTATTTTATCGTTTTTAAAATTATTCCCCGTAATTATTATTTTGGGGCTTAATTATTGTAATTTAGGGATAAAAACACCCTTAATTTATTTTGGGGATATAATTTCAGAATTAATATAAATAGCTGGACAGGATTAATTTATTCATTTTATTTTATTAAAAATCCAGAAAATTCATAAACACCAAGAACAAGTTCTTGGGGGTGAAATCTTTTCTCTCAACTTCCAACACGGTTTTTGATCGATTCTGGAAACCAAATCAGACATATTAGTAACCAAAATCTTCCTCTCGAAGAGAGCTTTCCATTGATACCCATATTTTGATCTGAGGTACAGTAAATCGAAAAGTCGATTTTTATCTTTTTAATCTTGAAAATCGTTTTTGTTTTTGGATGATTCTGGGTTGATTTTGATGTTATAGACAGCTTTAGAATGATGTTTATGATCGATTTATGTATTTAGTTGCATCGTTTTAGTCCCGGACTATTGAAACCGCGTCCTTGAGTTTTGATATTTTAATTTTGGATTTCTGGAATTATATGGACTGTTGTGAATGTTTAGAGTTATGTAGATGGATTGTATGTTGTCTGAGCTTCGTATTGGTATGTAGAACAGTCGATTTGGTTTAGAATCGAGCGAATTCGATTTTTCCGATTTATCCATCGGAGAACTCGAGTTTTTGACCGGAGATCACAACTCCGGTGTTGTTTGTTGATTCTGGGTTCACATGGTGAATTGTATCGTGATTTGGATTAAGTTTGATGTAAAAACCGATTGAAACGGTCGCGTTGAGGCCGTTCTGGGTTTAGCCGGACTTCCATCGCGGCCGCCGGAGAACTCACCGGTTTCTGGGTTTTCCAGAAATCCGGCGGGTTGTTCTTGGCGACCCGACCGGTTTCTTGACGACCCGTTTAGTTTTTGTACCCGACCCGTTTTTGATCCATTATTTCCCAAATTCCATTGCTGTAATCTGTTTCTGCATTTACTTTTTATAATTTATTTTTAAAAATCATTTTCTAAATTACAAAAAAATCATTTAATTTATATTTAAAAATCATTTACTTATTATTTTTAATTCTAAAAATTATTTTCTGAATTATTTTAAATTCCTAAAATTATTTTCTTTAATTATTTTCAAAAATACAATTTGATTTAATTATTTATAATTAATTTTAGTTAATTATTTATGAATTTAATTAATTGATTAAAAATCAATTAATCAATTAATTTTATTTATAAATAGTTAAATAAATGTAAATTATTTATAATTAATTCAAATAATTCCTAAAAATTATTTTTAGGTTTTAAAAATTATATTTTGGTATTTAAAAATCAATTAACATTATTATTAATTGATTTAAATCTATTTATTCCTTATTTTATTCATAATAATTAAACCGTTCGTCCGTTTAATACGAAACGAACGCGTACAGACTCAGAAAAATATTGCGCTTCCAATAAAAATACTTTTGAGACCTAATTTCTTTTATATTGCAATGTCATTTGATTTGTGTATCAGTTTAAGTCGGTATTTAATCGGTAAATGCTAATATTGACCTAATTTTCATTCTGAATGCACTGAGACGTATCTTTTAATGATTTGACTTATGTGTTACATAAAATATGTGAGTACGTGTTATATAAATGCCATGATTATGTGATACGTGATATACATGCTATCTGTTTCAGTTTTAAAATGCCATGCTAGTTATAAACGATCGGGTAGATGTCAAGACGTATAGTTACGTCGATTGAGTTTAGTTCTGTCAATTAAGATAGTCCTTTTGTTTATAGAATTGAGTAGCAAGGAGTGCAGTCAAGTGTTAGACGAAGATAATAGCCATCAGTTAGAAGCAGAGTTAAAGTAAGAGGTTATTGAGCATACCAGGCAAGTACCCCTAACTTCACTTATTGTTCAAGTGACGTTTATTTTGAATTATATTATGCAAGTACCTCTATCTTCATTTATCATTCAATTGATATTGACTCTGAACTTTATTCTTTCCATTTCCATACTATTCTAAGTTCAGAATAGTTAAACGTTTTATATATTTCGCTATAAATCACTCTATACAGTGGAACATTGAATTGAGATTAGCGAATAACTAATTATTCTAGTTATTTCGCCATCGATTGTTGAAATAACTCTGGACCATGAGAAATGGGGAGTTATATGGTTAAGGATGTCCTTTGATTCGGCTCCTTTGATCAAAATGTTTTATGGATTGGATGAATGCGTAAGTGACCGGGACGGACGGTCCAGCGGAGGGCTATTTCTATGTGTTATATGAAATACTATGACACCATTTTGCCACAGGCAGGTATATTGCCTTTTTAATTGAGTACTCGTATCTTGGGGACATGTTTCTATGAATCATGACCTTGTGCTATCACACAGGCTGATCAGCATGTGATAGTACGTCCGTCGGAGTTAGATTCCAATCTAAAAGTTATCGTTTATTGTTGATAATTTGTGAAGCTTTTATTAATGATCAAATATTACTGCTTTTATTCTTTTGTACAGTTATTATTGGAATGTGGTTTATCATTTCAAGTACATTTTATATTGCTTGCTGAGCATTTCTTTCGCTCATACTTGTTTATCAATCTAATCTTTCAGCTAAGCCAGAGCAAGCTTGAGATCCAGGTTTGGTCAGAAGTCGAGTGCTTATAAATAGTGGTGTGTATTCCAGGTAGACTGTTTTGGGACGCTTGGATAGTCTAGAGGTTTGTAATAAAATTTGAATAATCTGTAAAACTAATTAGACTTATGGTTTGTAATAACACTTGATTTGTAGTAGTGCCTGTTCCATACTATAACCTGTGATCGATCCAGAGCAGGTAAAGGGGTCGTATTTATTTTATTATTCCGCTGTGATTATTTTATTATAATTTAGTGGCAAGTGACCCCCAAATCTAGACCCCGGGTTTGGAGGGCGCCACAGGTTGGTATCAGAGCTACAGGTTATGGTCACTGAAACAGGCGTAGGATTGTCATAGATGAGTCATAGGAAGATCACATAAGATAGGCGCGTGTAATTTAGCTTTTATAGGATTAAATTTAGGATATTGGGCTGGGTTATAGTTAAGTTGTTTAGGTTTCTTGTTTTGCGGTTAGCTTTAGGCCTTGTGTCATTGCCCTGCTATTTTGTTGGTTTAGTTAAGATTTCGAGCAAGGATTTAAAAGGTTTGGATAATTCGGAGTAAATTTTCTTTGTGTTATTATTCTCGAGATAATAAGCAGGATTATATGATAATCATATCGCTTGTGTTAATATGGTAGCAAGTTTATGATATTCAAGGAAGAGATATTGTTTGCGAACTTTAATATGCTAAGGAATTGCTACATATTTGACACAATGCTTGACAGATTATTATATATATTGCTTGTTTCTTACCAGAATAATTGCTCTAAAGAAAAGGAATAATTCAGGAGAGGATCGTACCGAGAGATGTACAGATCCAGCGATTATCCAGATGTTGGGACTGATGCAGCAGCAGATGTTACATCTTACGCAGCAGCAACAACAACAACAACAGCAACAACAGCAGCAAGCAACAGCACCACCAGCAGTGACTTTTAAGCAGTTTCAAGCAGTGAAGCCACCTGAGTTCAAGGGAAGTGCTGATCCTGTGGAAGCCAATGCATGGCTCAAGGAAATGGAAAAGGCTTTTGAATTAGTCGGAGCAGGAACTGAGCAGAAGACCAAGTTTGCAAGCTACTTTTTGAAGGGCGAGGCGAACTATTGGTGGGAATCCGCGCGAGCATTGGAAGGAGGTGAGTTTATAACTTGGGAGAGATTCACAGAGTTGTTCCTGGAGAAGTATTTCCCGAGGTATATGAAGAATCAAATGGAGATTAAGTTCTTGAACCTGACCCAGGGTGATCTTACCGTGGCGGAATACGAGGCTAAGTTTACTGAGTTAGCAAGGTTCGTGCCAGACCAGGTTGATACGGATGAAAAGAAAGCCAGAAGGTTTGAACAGGGATTGAAGTTTTGGATTCAGAACAGAGTGGCCATGTTTGAGTTGACTTCATATGTGGCAGTGGTTCAGAAGGCAATGGTGATTGAGAGTAAGAGTGATATGTCTCAGAAAGGAAAAGATGGGAGGAAAAGGAAAATGGAAACCTCAGAGGGAGGTCAGCAGTCAAGTAATTTTACGGGTCGTTTCAACAGAAGGCCAGAGTTTCAGGGTAATAGGAATATGGGATTCAGAAGACCACAATCAGGAAATGGAGGACAAGGCAACCGTTTTCAGAATTAAAATCAGCAGAGGCCCAATCGTCCACCAATACCAGATTGTCAGTTTTGTGGTAGGAAGCACTTTGGGAATTGTAATGCTAATGTGACGTGTTTCAAGTGCGGCAGGAAGGGACACTTTGCTAATGTGTGTCAGAATCCGACTCAAGGTCAGAATGTGGGAACTGGATGTTATAAGTGTGGAAAGCCAGGGCATATTTCCAGGAATTGCCCAACTCAGGGTACGACGAGCAACACCCCAAGGCTTACAGGTGCTCCATCTCAGAATCTGCCAAGAATTGAAGGACCACCAGCAAAGGACCAACCAAAGGCCAGGACATTTAATTTGACTATGAAGGATGCTGTTCAGAGTTTAGACGTGGTTGCAGGTACGCTTCCAGTCAACTCCATAGATGCTAAAGTTTTATTTGATTCTGGAGCTACAAGGTCATTTATTTCTCAAAGTTTTGTCGATAAACTGCATTGTGAAGTTAAATTGTTAGAACAAGCATTAATGATAGAGCTAGCTAATAAGAATCAAGTTTTAGTCGACCGAGTGTGCCCGAGGTGCGATGTTGAGATAGAAGGACATTATTTCTATGCCAACTTGATACCTTTTAAGTTGGGAGAATTTGATGTTATTTTAGGAATGGATTGGTTGTCAGAAAATAACGCCCAGATTGATTGTAAGAATAGGAAAGTGAGACTTCAGACCTTGGATAATAAGAAGAAGGTGATATTCCAAGGAAATAAGCAAGAGAAGAAGTTCTTAACGATCGCTCAAGTGAAGAAGTTATTGCGTCAGAATTGCGAAGCATATTTTGCCCATGTGATAGACACCAGTAAAGAAGTTCCAACACTAGAAGCGATTCCAATTGTCAACGAATTTTCAGATGTCTTTCCAGACGATCTACCAGGATTACCTCCCGACAGAGAAATTGAGTTTGCAATTGATCTAGCACCCGGAACAGAACCAGTTTCTAAAGCCCCGTACCGGATGACACCAGTGGAAATGAAAGAATTGGCATCTCAGTTGCAAGATCTTTTGGAGAAAGGAGTTATAAGACCCAGTGTATCCCCATGGGGCGCACCAGTACTGTTTGTCAAAAAGAAGGATGGGAGTATGCGACTGTGTATCGACTATCGAGAACTGAATAAGCTAACCATTAAGAACAAGTACCCGTTGCCGAGGATCGATGATTTGTTTGACCAATTGAGAGGCGCTGTATGGTTTTCTAAGATTGATTTAAGATCCGGATATCATCAACTAAAGATCAAGCCTGAAGACATTCCGAAGACTGCATTTAGAACCAGATATGGGCATTATGAGTTTCTAGTGATGGCATTTGGATTAACCAACGCACCAGCAGCTTTCATGGATCTAATGAATCGAGTATTTAAGAAGTATTTGGATAAATTTGTGATCGTGTTCATAGACGACATCTTTATCTATTCCAAAACAGAAGAGGAGCATGTAGAGCATTTGAGGATAATTCTGGAGATACTGCGACAGGAGAAGTTATACGCAAAGTTTTCCAAGTGTGAATTTTGGTTAAAAGAAGTACGATTTCTTGGGCACGTGATTAGCAATAAAGGAGTGGAAGTGGATCCAGCAAAGATTGAAGCCATAATCAACAGGGAGAGGCCAAAAACACCAACGGAAGTAAGAAGTTTCATGGGATTGGCAGGTTACTACAGAAGATTTGTGCAAGATTTTGCAAAGATAGCTACGCCATTGACAAAGCTCACCAGGAAGAATCAGAAATTTGAATGGGATGAGAAATGCGAAGAAAGTTTCCAGGAATTAAAGAATAGATTAGTATCTTCTCCAGTACTAGTCTTGCCAGATGAACAAGGAGATTTTGTGATTTACAGTGATGCGTCGTACAAAGGATTAGGATGTGTTTTGATGCAGCATGACAAGGTGATAGCCTACGCTTCAAGACAGTTGAAACCACATGAAGAGAAGTATCCAACGCATGATCTGGAATTGGCAGCTATAGTATTTGCATTGAAGATTTGGAGGCATTATCTTTATGGGGAAAAGTGCGAGATCTACACGGACCACAAGAGTTTGAAGTATATCTTTACCCAGAAGGAATTGAACATGAGGCAGAGGAGATGGCTAGAACTAATCAAGGATTACGATTGTACTATTAACTATCATCCAGGCAAAGCAAATGTGGTGGCCGGCGCTCTGAGCAGAAAAGAAAGGTTAAACATGATAATTTCATCAGAGGAATTGATCAGGGAATTTGAGAAGCTAGAAATAGAGGTCAGTATTCTAAGTATGTCTATAGAGGTATTGTGTGTAATGTCTTTTTAACCAGAATTATTAGAGAAAATAAGAAGATGTCAGGAAGAAGTGATGAGCCATGAACGAGACAGTTTGACAGGAGAAGAAATAGGGAGTCAAAAGGATGATAAAGGGATATTAAGATTTTCTTCCAGAATATGGATACCCAACATAGACGAGCTGAAAGATGAAATTCTTCGAGACGCTCACAACTCCAGATACTCAATTCATCCCGGGAGTACGAAGATGTATAGAGACTTAAGAGAAAACTTTTGGTGGCCAAGCATGAAGAAAGAAATTGCAGAATGGGTAAGTAAGTGTTACACTTGCCAGCGAGTCAAAGCGGAACATCAAAGGCCCAGTGGACTGATACAGCCATTGGACATTCCAGAATGGAAATGGGAGCATATAGCGATGGATTTCGTAGTTGGATTACCGAGGACCAGGGCGAATCATGATGCTATTTGGGTTATTATCGACAGATTGACGAAGTCAGCGCATTTTCTTCCTATCAATGAGAGATTCTCAATGGATAAATTGGTACGGTTATATCTTAAAGAAATTGTTACTCGACATGGAGTTCCAGTATCCATAATTTCAGACAGAGATCCTCGATTTAACTCAAGATTTTGGAGAAGTTTTCAAGATTGTCTCGGAACGAAGCTGAACATGAGTACCGCGTATCATCCGCAGACAGACGGTCAAAGTGAAAGAACGATTCAGACTATTGAAGATATGCTAAGGGTATGTACACTAGATTTTGAAGGGAGTTGGGACGAGCATTTGCCATTAGTTGAATTCTCCTACAATAACAGTTATCATGTTAGTATTGGAATGCCGCCTTACGAAGCTTTGTACGGTAGAAGATGCAGATCTCCAATATGTTGGGAAGAAGTTGGTGAAAGAAAGATTTTGGGTCCAGAATTGATCCAACAGACGAAGGAGAAAATAGAACTCATTCGGAAAAGATTAACAGCAGCTCAAGATCGTCAACGCAAATATGCTGATCCTACCAGAAAAGATATGGAATTTGAAGTTGGAGAGGCAGTGTTATTAAAAGTTTCTCCTTGGAAGGGTTTATCAAGATTTGGAAAGAAAGGAAAGCTGAGTCTGCGTTATGTTGGCCCTTTTGAGATTTTGAAGCGTGTGGGAAAGGTTGCTTACGAATTAGCGTTACCACCTCACATGCAGCATATTCACAACGTGTTCCACGTGTCAATGTTGAAGCGTTATTTACCTGATTCGAATCATGTGATAGAATACGAGACAATAGAGATCCAGCCAGATTTGTCTTTTGTAGAGCAATTAGTGCAAATTTTAGATAAGAAAGAAAGAGTGCTTAGGAATAAATCTGTATCTTTAGTGCGAATCTTATGGAGGAATCCCAAGGTTGAAGAGTCGACCTGGGAGTTGGAAAGCAAAATGCGAACCAAGTATCCTCATTTATTTTCCTAGGCTGATTCTGAGGACAGAATCCTGTTAAGGGGGGAAGGATGTAATATCCTGGAAAATTATGTGAATATTATATGTTAAATAAATAAATATTGTGTGTTTTATAAATTTAGAGTAATTGTTGCTATGATATGAGATGTTATAACTGTTATGTATGTTTCTGTACGGGCCAGAAAATTTTTCGGTTGATTAAAATATGTTTAAATTGCAATTATATGAACCTATCTGCAATCGGGACGCGTATTTATTGGCGTCTTTATTAAGATACTCGTTTTATTTCGTTTTATGCTTGTTTCAATGTATTTTACGTGTTTTCGGGATTTTCTAGTAATTTAGGGATCGTTCCTGTTTTTCAAAAATTATCGAACCGGGACCCCACCGGGACGTCAAACCCCACAAAATCTGTGTTTTCATTTTTATAAAATTATTTGAGTTTCAAATACCCTTTATTTTTGTATTTTTTTTTATTTGCAATTTTCGGGGAATTTTGACATTAATATTGTATTTTATCGTTTTTAAAATTATTCCCCGTAATTATTATTTTGGGGCTTAATTATTGTAATTTAGGGATAAAAACACCCTTAATTTATTTTGGGGATATAATTTCAGAATTAATATAAATAGCTGGACAGGATTAATTTATTCATTTTATTTTATTAAAAATCCAGAAAATTCATAAACACCAAGAACAAGTTCTTGGGGGTGAAATCTTTTCTCTCAACTTCCAACACGGTTTTTGATCGATTCTGGAAACCAAATCAGACATATTAGTAACCAAAATCTTCCTCTCGAAGAGAGCTTTCCATTGATACCCATATTTTGATCTGAGGTACAGTAAATCGAAAAGTCGATTTTTATCTTTTTAATCTTGAAAATCGTTTTTGTTTTTGGATGATTCTGGGTTGATTTTGATGTTATAGACAACTTTAGAATGATATTTATGATCGATTTATGTATTTAGTTGCATCGTTTTAGTCCCGGACTATTGAAACCGCGTCCTTGAGTTTTGATATTTTAATTTTGGATTTCTGGAATTATATGGACTGTTGTGAATGTTTAGAGTTATGTAGATGGATTGTATGTTGTCTGAGCTTCGTATTGGTATGTAGAACAGTCGATTTGGTTTAGAATCGAGCGAATTCGATTTTTCCGATTTATCCATCGGAGAACTCGAGTTTTTGACCGGAGATCACAACTCCGATGTTGTTTGTTGATTCTGGGTTCACATGGTGAATTGTATCGTGATTTGGATTAAGTTTGATGTAAAAACCGATTGAAACGGTCGCGTTGAGGCCGTTCTGGGTTTAGCCGGACTTCCATCGCGACCGCCGGAGAACTCACCGATTTCTGGGTTTTCCAGAAATCCGGCGGGTTGTTCTTGGCGACCCGACCGGTTTCTTGACGACCCGTTTAGTTTTTGTACCCGACCCGTTTTTGATCCATTATTTCCCAAATTCCATTGCTGTAATCTGTTTCTGCATTTACTTTTTATAATTTATTTTTAAAAATCATTTTCTAAATTACAAAAAAATCATTTAATTTATATTTAAAAATCATTTACTTATTATTTTTAATTCTAAAAATTATTTTCTGAATTATTTTAAATTCCTAAAATTATTTTCTTTAATTATTTTCAAAAATACAATTTGATTTAATTATTTATAATTAATTTTAGTTAATTATTTATGAATTTAATTAATTGATTAAAAATCAATTAATCAATTAATTTTATTTATAAATAGTTAAATAAATGTAAATTATTTATAATTAATTCAAATAATTCCTAAAAATTATTTTTAGGTTTTAAAAATTATATTTTGGTATTTAAAAA
Organism: Apium graveolens; assembly: GCF_009905375.1. NCBI lineage: Eukaryota > Viridiplantae > Streptophyta > Magnoliopsida > Apiales > Apiaceae > Apium > Apium graveolens. Next base: position 36,455,843 of record NC_133657.1, on the reverse strand, counting down.
TCAATTAACATTATTATTAATTGATTTAAATCTATTTATTCCTTATTTTATTCATAATAATTAAACCGTTCGTCCGTTTAATACGAAACGAACGCGTACAGACTCAGAAAAATATTGCGCTTCCAATAAAAATACTTTTGAGACCTAATTTCTTTTATATTGCAATGTCATTTGATTTGTGTATCAGTTTAAGTCGGTATTTAATCGGTAAATGCTAATATTGACCTAATTTTCATTCTGAATGCACTGAGACGTATCTTTTAATGATTTGACTTATGTGTTACATAAAATATGTGAGTACGTGTTATATAAATGCCATGATTACGTGATACGTGATATACATGCTATCTGTTTCAGTTTTAAAATGCCATGCTAGTTATAAACGATCGGGTAGATGTCAAGACGTATAGTTACGTCGATTGAGTTTAGTTCTGTCAATTAAGATAGTCCTTTTGTTTATAGAATCGAGTAGCAAGGAGTGCAGTCAAGTGTTAGACGAAGATAATAGCCATCAGTTAGAAGCAGAGTTAAAGTAAGAGGTTATTGAGCATACCAGGCAAGTACCCCTAACTTCACTTATTGTTCAAGTGACGTTTATTTTGAATTATATTATGCAAGTACCTCTATCTTCATTTATCATTCAATTGATATTGACTCTGAACTTTATTCTTTCAATTTCCATACTATTCTAAGTTCAGAATAGTTAAACGTTTTATATATTTCGCTATAAATCACTCTATACAGTGGAACATTGAATTGAGATTAGCGAATAACTAATTATTCTAGTTATTTCGCCATCGATTGTTGAAATAACTCTGGACCATGAGAAATGGGGAGTTATATGGTTAAGGATGTCCTTTGATTCGGCTCCTTTGATCAAAATGTTTTATGAATTGGATGAATGCGTAAGTGACCGGGACGGACGGTCCAGCGGAGGGCTATTTCTATGTGTTATATGAAATACTATGACACCATTTTGCCACAGGCAGGTATATTGCCTTTTTAATTGAGTACTCGTATCTTGGGGACATGTTTCTATGAATCATGACCTTGTGCTATCACACGGGCTGATCAGCATGTGATAGTACGTCCGTCGGAGTTAGATTCCAATCTAAAAGTTATCGTTTATTGTTGATAATTTGTGAAGCTTTTATTAATGATCAAATATTACTGCTTTTATTCTTTTGTTCAGTTATTATTGGAATGTGGTTTATCATTTCAAGTACATTTTATATTGCTTGCTGAGCATTTCTTTCGCTCATACTTGTTTATCAATCTAATCTTTCAGCTAAGCCAGAGCAAGCTTGAGATCCAGGTTTGGTCAGAAGTCGAGTGCTTATAAATAGTGGTGTGTATTCCAGGTAGACTGTTTTGGGACGCTTGGATAGTCTAGAGGTTTGTAATAAAATTTGAATAATCTGTAAAACTAATTAGACTTATGGTTTGTAATAACACTTGATTTGTAGTAGTGCCTGTTCCATACTATAACCTGTGATCGATCCAGTGCAGGTAAAGGGGTCGTATTTATTTTATTATTCCGCTGTGATTATTTGATTATAATTTAGTGGCAAGTGACCCCCAAATCTAGACCCCGGGTTTGGAGGGCGCCACATATAGGGTGGAAAATGACTTTAATATGGTGGAAAGTGATGTACATGGTTGATTAGAGTTAAAATGTGGCCAAAAGTTTAGTCCTATAAATTGGAATTAGTGTGTGCTAAATTGATGCTAAACTGGATGCTCATGATGTTAACATGTTAGTTGTACCAATATACATTGGCAAGTGACTCTTATAGGGTGGAAAGTGACTCTAATATGGTGGGAAGTCACTTACATGGTTGATTAGAACCTAAATGTGGCCCAAAATTCACTCGTAGGAAAGGGCGTAGCGGAAGGTGGTTAAAGGATGTCAAATTGCATGTACATGATGTTAACATGTTAATTGTACCATTATATGGTGGTAAGTAACTCTTATTGGGTGCAAAGAGACTCGAATATGGTGAAGAGTGACTTACATGGTTGATTAGAGCCAAAATATTGGATAAAATTGATTCGTAAGAAAGTGACACCAAGAGGTGGTAAAAGGATGTCAAATTGGATAGATATGATGTTAACATGTTAATTATACAAATATATAGTGGCAAGTGACTATTATAGGGGGAAAATGACTTTAATATGGTGAAAAGTGACTTATATTGTTGATTAGATCAAAATGTGGTCCAAAGTTCAGTCCAATAAATTGTTATAAAAGTGTGCTAAAATGATGCTAAACATGATGCTCATGATGTTAACATGTCAATTTTACCAAAATACATTAGAAATTAACTCGTATAGGGTGGAAAATCACTTTAATATGGTGGGAAGTCATTTACATGGTTGATTAGAGTCAAAATGTGGCCCCAAATTAACTCGTATGAAACGGGGTACCAGGAAATGGTTAATGGATGTAAAATTGCATGTACATGATGTTAATATGTTAATTATAACAACATATGGTAGCAAGTGATGCTTTTAGGGTGCAAAGTGACTTAAATGGTTGATTATAGCCAAAATATGGCCCAAAATTGACTCTTAGAAAAGGGAATGCCAAGAGGTGGTTAAAGGATATCAAATTGCATGTACATGATGTTAACATGTTAATTGTCCCAATATATGGTGGAAAGTGACTCTTATAGGGTGAAAAGTGACTCTAATATGGTGAAAAGTGAATTTTATGGTTGATTAGAGCCAAAACATGGAATAAAATTGACTCGTATGAAAGTGGCACCAAGAGGTGGTAAAAGGATGTCAAATTTGATGAATATGATGTTAACATGTTAATTGTTTAACTATATGGTGACAAGTGACTCTTATAGGGTGGAAAATGACTTTAATATGGTGTAAAGTGACTTACATGGTTATTTAAAGCCAAAATATAGCCCAAAGTTCAGTCTTATAAATTGGTATCAGAGTGTGCTCAAATGATGCTAAACTGGATGTTCATGATGTTAACAGGTTAACTCTACAAATTTACATTGGCCAATGACTCTTATAGGGTGGATAGTGACTCTAATATGGTGTTAAGTCACTTACACGGTTGATTAGAGCCAAAATATGGCCCAAAATTGACTCGTAGGAAAGGGGGTACCAAGAGGGGGTTAAACGATGTCAAATTGCATGTACATGATGTTAACATGTTAAGTGTACCAATATATTGTGGTAAGTGACTATTATAGGGTGCAAAGTGACTCTAATATGGTGAAAAAGTTACTTACATGGTTGATTAGAGCCAAAACATGGAACAAAATTGACTCGTATGAAAGTGGCACCAAGAGGTGGTAAAAGGATGTCAAATTCGATGTATATGATGTTAACTTGTTAATTGTTCAAATATATGGTGACAATTGACTCTTATAGGGTGGAAATGACTTCAATATGGTGTAAAGTGACTTACATGGTTGATTAGAGCCAAAATATGGCCAGAAATTGACTCGTACGAAAGGGAGTATCAAGAGGTGGTTAAAGGATGTCAAATTGCATGTACATGATGTTAACATGTTAAGTGTCCCAATATATTGTGGCAAGTCACTCTTATAGGGTGTAAAGAGACTGTAATATGGTGAAAAGTGACTTACATGGTTGATTAGAGCCAAAATATGGAACCAAATTGACTCGTATGAAAGTGGCACAAGAAAGTGGTAAAAGGATGTCAAATTCGATATATATGATGTTAACTTATTAATTGTTCAAATATATGGTGAGAAGTGACTCTTATAGGGTGTAAAATAACTTCAATATGGTGCAAAGTGACTTAAGTAGTTTATTAGAGCCAAAATATGTCCCAAAATTGACTCATAGGAAAGGGAGTACCAAGAGGTGGTTAAAGGATGTCAAATTGCATGTACATAATGTTAACCTGTTAGTTGTACCAATATATGATGACAAGTGAGTCTTATAGGGTGTCAAGTGAGTCTAATATGGTGAAAAGTGACTTATATGGTTGATTAGAGCCAAAAAGTGGAACAAAATTGACTCGTATGAAAGTGGCACCAAGAGGTGGTAAAAGGATGTCAAATTTGATGTATATGATGTTAACATGTTAATTGTTCAAATATATGGTGAGAAGTGACTCTTATAGGGTGGAAAATGACTTTAATATGGTGCAAAGTGACTTACATGGTTGATTAGAGCCAAAATATGGCCCAAAGTTGAATCCTATAAATTGGTATCAAAGTATGTTAAAACGATGCTAAACTGGATGTTCATGATGTTAACATGTTAATTTTACGAATATACATTGGAAAGCGACTATTATAAGGTGCGAAGTGACTCTAATATAGTGGGAAGTCACTTATATGGTTTAACATGTGCCAAAATATGGTCCAAAATTGACTCTGAGGAAAGGGGTATCAGGAGGTGGTTAAATGATGTCAATATGCATGTACATAATATTAACATGTTAATTGTACCAATATAGTGGCAAGTGACTCTTTTAGCGGCAAAGTGACTCTAATATGGTGAAAAGTGACTTACATGGTTGATTCGAGCCAAAATATGGAATAAAATTGATTCATAAAAAAGTGGCACCAAGAAGTGGTAAAAGGATGTCAAATTGGATGTATATAACGTTGTCTTGTTAATTGTACAAATATATGGTGGAAAGTGACTATTATAGGGTGTAAAATGACTTTAATATGGTGGAAAGTGACTTACCTGGTTGATTAAAGTTAAAATGTGGCCCAAAGTTTAGTCCTATAAATTGGTATCAATGTGTGCTAAATTGATGATAAACTGGATGCTCGTGATATTAACATGTTAATTGTACCAATATACATTTTCAAGTGACTCTTATAGGGTGGAAAGTGACTGTAATATAGTGGGAAGTCACTTACACGGCTGATTAGAGCCAAAATATGGCCCAAAATTCAGTCGTAGGAAAGGGGGTACCAAAAGGTGGTTAAAGGATGTGAAATTGCATGTACATGATGTTAATGTGTTACTTTTACTAATATATGGTAGTAAGTAACTCTTGTAGGGTGCAAAGTGACTCGAATATGGTGAAGAGTGACTTACATGGTTGATGAGAGCCAAACCGTGGAACGAAATTGTCTCGTATGAAAGTTACACCAAGAGGTGGTAAAAGGATGTTAAATTGGATGTATATGATGTTAACATATTATCTATACATACATATATATATATATATTAGAAAGTGACTATTATAGAGTGATAGTGACTTTAATATGGTGCAAAATGACTTACATGGTTGATTAGAATTAAAATGTGGTCCGAAGTTTAGTCCAATAAATTGGTATCAAAGTGTGCTAAAATGATGCTAAACGTGATGCTCATGATGTTAACATGTCAATTGTACCAATATACTTTGGAAAGTGACTCTTATAGGGTGCAAAGTGACTCTAATATGGTGGGAAGTCACGTACATGGTTGATTAAAGCCAAAATGTGGCCCAAAATTGATTCGTAGGAAAGGGGGGTACCAAGAGGTTGTTAATGGATGTCAAATTACATTTATATGATGTTAACATGTTAATTGTTCCAATATATGGTGGAAAGTGACTCTTATACGGTGAAAAGTGACTCTAATATGGTGAAAAGTGACTTACATCGTTGATTAGAGCCAAAACATGGAACAAAATTGACTCTTATGAAAGTGGCACCGAGAGGTGGTAAAAGAATGTTAAATTTGATGTATATGATGTTAACTTGTCAATTGTTCAAATATATGGTGACAAGTGACTCTTATAGGGTGGAAAATGACTTGAATATGGTTCAAAGTGACTTAAATGGTTTTTAGAGCCAAAATATGGCCCGAAATTGACTCGTAGGAAAGGGAGTACCAAGAGGTGTTTAAAGGATGTCAAATTGCTCGTACATGATGTTAACATGTTAATTGTACCAATATAAGGAGGTAAGTGATTCTTATAGGGTGCACAGTGAGTCTAATATTGGTAAAAGTGACTTATATGGTTGATTAGAGCCAAAACATGGAACAAAATTGACTCCTATGAAGGTGGTACCACGAGGTGGTAAAAGGATGTCAAATTTGATGTATATGATGTTAACATGTTAATTGTTCAAATATAGGGCGACAAGTGATCTTATAGGGTGGAAAATGACTTTAATATGGTTCAAAGTGACTTATATGGGTAATTAGAGCCAAAACATGGAACAAAATTGACTCGTATGAAAGTCGCACCAAGAGGTGGTAAAGGGATGTCAAATTGGATGTATATGATGTCAACATGATAGTTATACAAATATATAGTGGCAAGTGACTATTATAGGGGGAAAATGACTTTAATATGGTGCAAAGTGACTTACAAGGTTGATTAGAGTCAAAATATGGTCCAAAGTTTAGTCCAATAAATTGGTATCAAAGTGTGCCAAAACGATGCTGAACGTGATGTTCATGATTTTAACATGTCAATTGTACCAATATACTTTGAAAATGACTCTTATAGGGTGGAAAGTAACTCTAATATGGTGGGAAGTCACTTACATGGTTGATTAGAGCCAAAATGTAGCCCAAAATTGACTCATAGGAAAGGGAGGTACCAAGAGGTGGTTAAGGGATGTCAAATTGCATTTACATGATGTTAACATGTTAATTATACGAATATATGGTGGCAAGTGACTCTTATAGGGTACAAAGTGACTCTAATATGGTGGTAAGAGGATGTCAAATTCAATGATATGATGTTAACTTGTTAATTGTTCAAATATATGGTGACAAGTAACTCTTATAGGGTGGAAAATGACTTGAATATGGTTTAAAGTAACTTAAATGGTTTATTAGACCCAAAATATGGCCCAAAATTGACTCGTAGGAAAGGGAGTACCAAGAAGTGGTTAAATGATGTGAAATTACATGTACATGATGTTAACATGTTAATTGTACCTATATATGGTGGTAAGTGTCTCTTATTGGGTGTAAAGTGGGTCTAATATGGTGAAAAGTGACTTATATGGTTGATTAGAGGCAAAACATGAAACAAAATTGACTCGTATGAAAGTGGCTCCAAGAGGTGGTAAAAGGATGTCAAATTCGATGTATATGATGTTAACTTGTTAATTGTTCCAATATATTATGACAAGTGACTCTTATAGGGTGGAAAATGACTTGAATATGGTTGAAAGTGACTTAAATGGTTTATTAGAGCCAAACTATTGGCCCAAAATTGACTCGTAGGAAAGGGAGTACCAAGAGATGGTTCAAAGATGTCTTGCATATACATGATGTTAACATGTTATTTGTACCAATATATGGTGGTATATGACTCTTATAAGGTGCACAGTGAGTCTAATATGGAGAAAAGTGAATTATATGGTTGATTAGAGCCAAAACGGGGAACAAACTTGACTCGTATGAAAGTGGCACCATGAGATGGTAAAAGGATGTCAAATTTAATGTATATTATGTTCACATATTAATTATACAAATATATAGTGGAAAGTGACTATTATAGGGGGAAAATGACTTCAATATGGTGCAAAGTGACCTACAAGGTTAATTAGAGTCAAAATATGGTCCAAAGTGAGTTAAAATGATGCTTAACGTGATGCTCATGATGTTAACATGTCAATTGTACCAATATACATTGGCAAGTGACTCTTATAGGGTGTAAAGTGACTGTAATATGGTGGGAAGTCACTTACATGGTTGATTAGAGCCAAAATGTGGCCCAAATTTGACTCGTAGGAAAAGGGGGTACCAAGAGGTGGTTAATGGATGTCAAATTGCGTGTACATGATGTTAACATGTTAATTATACCAATATATGGTGGAAAATGACTCTTTTAGGGTGCAAAGTGACTCTAATATGATTAAAAGTGACTTACATGGTTGATTAGAGCTAAAATAAAAAACAAAATTGACTCGTATGAAAGTGACACCAAGAGGTGGTAAGGGGATGTCAAATTCGATGATATGATGTTAACTTTTAATTGTTCAAATATATGGTGACAAGTGACTCTTATAGGGTGGAAAATGACTTGAATATGGTTTAAAGTGACTTAAATGGTTTATTAGAGCCAAAATATCGCCCAAAATTGACTCGTAGGAAAGGGAGTACCAAGAGATGGTTAAAGGATGTCAAATTATATGTACATGATGTTAACATGTTAATTGTACCAATATATGGTGGTAAGTGTATCTTATAGGGTACAAAGTGAGTCTAATAGGGTGAAAAGTGACTTATATGGTTGATTAGAGCCAAAACATGAAACAAAATTGACTCGTATGAAAGTGGCTCCAAGAAGTGGTAGAAGGATGTCAAATTCAATGTATATGATGTTAACTTGTTAATTGTTCAAATATATGGTGACAAGTGACTCTTATAGGGTTGAAAATGACTTGAATATGGTTCAAAGTGACTTAAATGGTTTATTAGAGCCAAAATATTGGCCCAAAATTGACTCGTAGGAAATGGAGTACCAAGAGGTGGTTAAAGGATGTCAAATTGCATGTACATGATGTTAACATGTTATTTGTACCAATATATAGTGGTATGTGACTCTTATAGGGTGCACATTAAGTCTAATATGGAGAAAAGTGACTTATACGGTTGATTAGAGCCAAAATGTGGAATAAAATTGACTCGTATGAAAGTGGCACCAAGAGGTTGTAAAAGGATGTCAAATTTGATGTATATGATGTTAACATGTTAATTGTTCAAATATATGGTGAGAAGTGACTCTTATAGGGTGGAAAATGACTTTAATATGGTGCAAAGTGACTTACATGGTTGATTAGAGCCAAAATATGTCCCAAAGTTGAATCCTATAAATTGGTATCAAAGTATGTTAAAATGATGTTAAACTGGATGTTTATGATGTTAACATGTTAATTTTACGAATATACATTGGAAAGTGACCCTTATAAGGTGCGAAGTGACTCTAATATAGTGGGAAGTCACTTATATGGTTTAACATGTGCCAAAATATGGTCCAAAATTGACTTTGAGGAAAGGGGTATGAGGAGGTAGTTAAACGATGTCAATATGCATGTACATAATATTAACATGTTAATTGTACCAATATAGTGGCAAGTGACTCTTTTAGCGGCAAAGTGACTCTAATATGGTGAAAAGTGACTTACATGGTTGATTCGAGCCAAAATATGGAATAAAATTGATTCATAAGAAAACGGCACCAAGAAGTGGTAAAATAATGTCAAATTGGATGTATATAATGTTTTCTTGTTAATTGTACAAATATATGGTGGAAAGTGACTATTATAGGGTGTAAAATGACTTTAATATGGTGGAAAGTGACTTAAATGATTGATTAGAATTAAAAGGTGGCAAAAAAAATTAGTCCTATAAATTGGTATCAATGTGTGCTAAATTGATGCTAAACTGGATGCTAGTGATATTAACATGTTAATTGTACCAATATACATTTTCAAGTGACTCTTATAAGGTGGAAAGTGACTGTAATATGGTGGGAAGTCACTTACATGGCTGATTAGAGCCAAAATATGGCCCAAAATTCAGTCGTAGGAAAGGGGGTACCGGAAGGTGGTTAAAGGATGTGAAATTGCATGTACATGATGTTAATATGTTACTTTTACTAATATATGGTGGTAAATAACTCTTTTAGGGTGCAAAGTGACTCGAATATGGTGAAGAGTGACTTACATGGTTGATGAGAGCCAAACCGTGGAACAAAATTGTCTCGTATGAAAGTTACACCAAGAGGTGGTAAAAGGATGTTAAATTGGATGTATATGATGTTAAAATGTTACCTATACATATATATATATATATTGGAAAGTGACTATTATAGAGTGAAAGTGACTTTAATATGGTGCAAAGTGACTTACATGGTTGATTAGAATTAAAATGTGGTCTGAAGTTTAGTCCAATAAATTGGTATCAAAGTGTGCTAAAATGATGCTAAACATGATGCTCATGATGTTAACATGTCAATTGTACCAATATACTTTGGAAAGTGACTCTTATAGGGTGCAAAGTAACTCTAATATGGTGGGAAGTCACGTACATGGTTGATTAAAGCCAAAATGTGGCCCAAAATTGACTCGTAGGAAAGGGGGGGTACCAAGAGGTTGTTAATGGATGTCAAATTACATGTATATGATGTTAACATGTTAATTGTTCCAATATATGGTGGAAAGTGACTCTTATAGGGTGAAAAGTGATTCTAATATGGTGAAAACTGACTTACATCGTTGATTAGGGCCAAAACATGGAACAAAATTGACTCGTATGAAAGTGGCACCGAGAGGTGGTAAAAGGATGTTAAATTTGATGTATATGATGTTAACTTGTCAAGTGTTCAAATATATGGTGACAAGTGACTCTTATAGGGTGGAAAATCACTTGAATATGGTTCAAAGTGACTTAAATGGTTTTTTAGAGCCAAAATATGGCCCGATATTGACTCGTAGGAAAGGGAGTACCAAGAGGTGTTTAAAGGATGTCAAATTGCTTGTACATGATGTTAACATGTTAATTGTACCAATATATGGAGGTAAGTGATTCTTATAGGGTGCACAGTGAGTCTAATATTGGTAAAAGTGACTTATATGGTTGATTAGAGCCAAAACATGGAACAAAATTGACTCGTATGAAAGTGGTACCACGAGGTGGTAAAAGGATGTCAAATTTGATGGATATGATGTTAACATGTTAATTGTTCAAATATAGGGTGACAAGTGACTCTTATAGGGTGGAAAATGACTTTAATATGGTTCAAAGTGACTTATATGGTTAATTAGAGCCAAAACATGGAACAAAATTGACTCGTATGAAAGTCGCAACAAGAGGTGATAAAGGGATGTCAAATTGCATGTATATGATGTTAACATGTTAGTTATACAAATATATAGTGGCAAGTGACTATTATAGGGGGAAAACGACTTTAATATGGTGCAAAGTGACTTACAAGGTTGATTAGAGTCAAAATATGGTCCAAAGTTTAGTCCAATAAATTGGTATCAAAGTGTGCCAAAACGATGCTAAACGTGATGTTCATGATTTTAACATGTCAATTGTACCAATATACTTTGAAAATGACTCTTATAGGGTGGAAAGTGACTCTAATATGGTGGGAAGTCACTTACATGGTTGATTAGAGCCAAAATATGGCCCAAAATTGACTCATAGGAAAGGGGGGGTACCAAGAGGTGGTTAAGGGATGTCAAATTGCATTTACATGATGTTAACATGTTAATTGTACTAATATATGGTGGCAAGTGACTCTTATAGGGTACAAAGTGACTCTAATATGGCGAAAAGTGACTTACATCGTTGATTACAGCCAAAACATGGAACAAAATTGACTCGTATAAAAGTGACTCCAAGAGGAGGTAAGAGGATGTCAAATTCGATGATATGATGTTAAATTGTTAATTGTTCAAATATATGGTGACAAGTGACTCTTATAGGGTGGAAAATGACTTGAATATGGTTTAAAGTGACTTAAATGGTTTATTAGTGCCAAAATATGGCCCAAAATTGACTCGTAGGAAAGGGAGTACCAAGAAGTGGTTAAATGATGTGAAATTACATGTACATGATGTTAACATGTTAATTGTACCTATATATGGTGGTAAGTGTCTCTTATTGGGTGTAAAGTGGGTCTAATATGGTGAAAAGTGACTTATATGGTTGATTAGAGGCAAAACATGAAACAAAATTGACTCGTATGAAAGTGGCTCGAAGAGGTGATAAAAGGATGTCAAATTCGATGTATATGATGTTAACTTGTTAATTGTTCCAATATATTATGACAAGTAACTCTTATAGGGTGGAAAATGACTTGAATATGGTTCAAAGTGACTTAAATGGTTTATTAGAGCCAAACTATTGGCCCAAAATTGACTCGTAGGAAAGGGAGTACCAAGAGGTGGTTCAAAGATGTCTTGCATGTACATGATGTTAACATGTTATTTGTACCAATATATGGTGGTATGTGACTCTTATAGGGTGCACAGTGAGTCTAATATGGAGAAAAGTTAATTATATGGTTGATTAGAGCCAAAACGTGGAACAAAATTGACTCGTATGAAAGTGGCACCATGAGATGGTAAAAGGATGTCAAATTTGATGTATATGATGTTAACATGTTAATTGTTCAAATATAGGGTGACAAGTGACTCTTATAGGGTGGAAAACGACTTTAATATGGTGCAAAAGTGACTTATATGGTTGATTAGAGCCAAAACGTGAAAGAAAATTGAATCGTATGAAAGTGGCAGCAAGAGGTGGTAAAAGGATGTCAAATTGGATGTATATTATGTTCACATATTAATTATACAAATATATAGTGGAAAGTGACTATTATAGGGGGAAAATGACTTCAATATGGTGCAAAGTGACCTACAAGGTTAATTAGAGTCAAAATATGGTCCAAAGTGAGTTAAAATGATGCTAAACGTGATGCTCATGATGTTAACATGTCAATTGTACCAATATACATTGGCAAGTGACTCTTATAGGGAATAAAGTGACTGTAATATGGTGGGAAGTCACGTACATGGTTGATTAAAGCCAAAATGTGGCCCAAAATTGACTCGTAGGAAAGGGGGGGGGTACCAAGAGGTTGTTAATGGATGTCAAATTACATGTATATGATGTTCACATGTTAATTGTTCCAATATATGGTGGAAAGTGACTCTTATAGGGTGAAAAGTGACTCTAATATGGTGAAAAGTGACTTACATCGTTTATTAGAGCCAAAACATGGAACAAAATTGACTCGTATGAAAATGGCACCGAGAGGTGGTAAAAGGATGTGAAATTTGATGTATATGATGTTAACTTGTCAATTGTTCAAATATATGGTAACAAGTGACTCTTATAGGGTGGAAAATGACTTAAATATGGTTCAAAGTGACTTAAATGGTTTTTTAGAGCCAAAATATGGCTCGAAATTGACTCGTAGGAAAGGGAGTACCAAGAGGTGTTTAACGGATGTCAAATTGCATGTACATGATGTTAACATGTTAATTGTACCAATATATGGAGGTAAGTGATTCTTATAGAGTGCACAGTGAGTCTAATATTGGTAAAAGTGACTTATATGGTTGATTAGAGCCAAAATATGGAACAAAATTGACTCGTATGAAAGTGGTACCACGAAGTGGTAAAAGGATGTCAAATTTGATGTATATGATGTTAACATGTTAATTGTTCAAATATAGGGTGACAAGTGACTCTTATAGGGTGGAAAATGACTTTAATATGGTTCAAAGTGACTTATATGGTTAATTAGAGCCAAAACATGGAACAAAATTAACTCGTATGAAAGTCGCACCAAGAGGTGGTAAATCGATGTCAAATTGGATGTATATGATGTTAACATGTTAAATATACAAATATATAGTGGCAAGTGACTATTATAGGGGGAAAACGACTTTAATATGGTGCAAAGTGACTTACAAGGTTGATTAGAGTCAAAATGTGGTCCAAAGTTTAGTCCAATAAATTGGTATCAAAGTGTCCTAAAATAATGCTAAACGTGATGCTCATGATGTTAACATGTCAATTGTACCAATATACTTTGAAAGTGACTCTTATAGGGTGGAAAGTGACTCTAATATGGTGGGAAGTCACTTACATGGTTGATTAGAGCTAAAATGTGGCCCAAAATTGACTCATAGGAAAGGGGGTACCAAGAGATGGTTAAGGGATGTCAAATTGCATTTACATGATGTTAACATGTTAATTGTACTAATATATGGTGGCAAGTGACTCTTATAGGGGGTAAAGTGACTCTAATATGGTGGAAAGTGACGTACATCGTTGATTATAGCCAAAACATGGAACAAAATTGACTCGTATGAAAGTGATACCAAGAGGTGGTAAGAGGATGTCAAATTCGATGATATGATGTTAACTTGTTAGTTGTTCAAATATATGGTGACAAATGACTCTTATAGGGTGGAAAATGACTTGAATATGGTTTAAAATGACTTAAATGGTTTATTAGAGCCAAAATATGGCCCAAAATTGAGTCGTAGGAAAGGGAGTACCAAGAGGTGGTTAAATGATGTCAAATTGCATATACATGATGTTAACATGTTATTTGTACCACTATATGGTGGTATGTGACTCTTATAGGGTGCACAGTGAGTTTAATATGGAGAAAAGTGAATTATATGGTTGATTAGAGCTAAAATGTGGAACAAAATTGACTCGTATGAAAGTGGCACCAAGAGGTGGTAAAAGGATGTCAAATTTGATGTATATGATGTTAGCAAGTTAATTGTTCAAATATAGGGTGACAAGTGACTCTTATAGGGTGGAAAATGACTTTAATATGGTGCAAAAGTGACTTCTATGGTTGATTAGAGCAAAAACGTGGAACAAAATTGAATCGTATGAAAGTGGCGGCAAGAGGTGGTAAAAGGATGTCAAATTGGATGTATATTATGTTAAAATAATAATTATAGAAATATATATTGGAAAGTGACTATTATAGGGGGAAAATGACTTCAATATGGTGCAAAGTGACCTACAAGGTTAATTAGGGTCAAAATATGGTCCAAAGTGAGTTAAAATGATGCTAAACGTGATGCTCATGATGTTAACATGTCAATTGTACCAATATACATTGGCAAGTGACTCTTATAGGGTGTAAAGTGACTATAATATGGTGGGAAGTCACGTACATGGTTGATTAAAGCCAAAATGTGGCCCAAAATTGACTCGTTGGAAAGGGGGGTACCAAGAGGTTGTTAATGGATGTCAAATTACATGTATATGATGTTCACATGTTAATTGTTCCAATATATGGTGGAAATGACTCTTATAGGGTGAAAAGTGACTCTAATATGGTGAAAAGTCACTTACATCATTTATTAGAGCCAAAACATGGAACAAAATTGACTCGTATGAAAGTGGCACCGAGAGATGGTAAAAGGATGTGAAATTTGATGTATATGATGTTAACTTGTCAATTGTTCAAATATATGGTAACAAGTGACTCTTATAGGGTGGAAAATGACTTAAATATGGTTCAAAGTGACTTAAATGGTTTTTTAGAGCCAAAATATGGCTCGAAATTGACTCGTAGGAAAGGGAGTACCAAGAGGTGTTTAAAGGATGTCAAATTGCATGTACATGATGTTAACATGTTAATTGTACCAATATATAGAGGTAAGTGATTCTTATAGAGTGCACAGTGAGTCTAATATTGGTAAAAGTGACTTATATGGTTGATTAGAGCCAAAACATGGAACAAAATTGACTCGTATGAAAGTGGTACCACGAAGTGGTAAAAGGATGTCAAGTTTGATGTATATGATGTTAACATGTTAATTGTTCAAATATAGGGTGACAAGTGACTCTTGTAGGGCGGAAAATGACTTTAATATGGTTCAAAGTGACTTATATGGTTAATTAGAGCCAAAACATGGAATAAAATTAACTCGTATGAAAGTCGCACCAAGAGGTGGTAAAGGGATGTCAAATTGGATGTATATGATGTTAACATGTTAAATATACAAATATATAGTGGCAAGTGACTATTATAGGGGGAAAACGACTTTAATATGGTGCAAAGTGACTTACAAGGTTGATTAGAGTCAAAATGTGGTCCAAAGTTTAGTCCAATAAATTGGTATCAAAGTGTCCTAAAACGATGCTAAACGTGATGCTCATGATGTTAACATGTCAATTGTACCAATATACTTTGAAAGTGACTCTTATAGGGTGGAAAGTGACTCTAATATGGTGGGAAGTCACTTACATGGTTGATTAGAGCCAAAATGTGGCCCAAATTGACTCATAGGAAAGGGGGTATCAAGAGGTGGTTAAGGGATGTCAAATTGCATTTACATGATGTTAACATGTTAATTGTACTAATATATGGTGGCAAGTGACTCTTATAGGGGGTAAAGTGACTCTAATATGGTGGAAAGTGACTTACATCGTTGATTACAGCCAAAATATGGAACAAAATTGACTCGTATGAAAGTGACACCAAGAGGTGGTAAGAGGATGTCAAATTCGATGATAGGATGTTAACTTGTTAATTGTTCAAATATATGGTGACAAGTGACTCTTATAGGGTGGAAAATGACTTGAATATGGTTCAAAGTGACTTAAATGGTTTATTAGAGCCAAACTATTGGCCCAAAATTGACTCATAGGAAAGGGAGTACCAAGAGGTGGTTAAAGGATGTCAAATTGCATGTACATGATGTTAACATGTTATTTGTACCAATATATGGTGGTAAGTGTATCTTATAGGGTGCAAAGTGAGTCTAATATGGTGAAAAGTAACTTATATGGTTGATTAGAGCCAAAACATGAAACAAAATTGACTCGTATGAAAGTGGCTCCAAGAAGTGGTAAAAGGATATCAAATTCGATGTATATGATGTTAACTTGTTAATTGTTCAAATATATGGTGACAAGTGACTCTTATAGGGCTGAAAATGACTTGAATATGGTTCAAAGTGACTGAAATGGTTTATTAGAGCCAAACTATTGGCCCAAAATTGACTCGTAGGAAAGTGAGTACCAAGAGGTGGTTAAAGGATGTCAAATTGCATGTACATAATGTTAACATGTTATTTGTACCAATATATAGTGGTATGTGACTCTTATAGGGAGCACAGTGAGTCAAATATGGAGAAAAGTGACTTATACCGTCGATTAGAGCCAAAATGTGGAACAAAATTGACTCGTATGAAAGTGGCACCAAGAGGTTGTAAAAGGATGTCAAATTTGATGTATATGATGTTAAGATGTTAATTGCTCAAATATAGGGTGACAGGTGACTCTTATAGGGCGGAAAATCACTTTAATATGGTGCAAAAGTGACTTATATGGTTGATTAGAGCCAAAACGTGGAACAAAATTGACTCATATGAAAGTCGCACCAAGAGGTGGTAAAAGGATATCAAATTGGATGTATATTATGTTAACATATTAATTATATAAATATATAGTGGCAAGTGACTATTATAGGGGTAAAATCACTTCAATATGGTGCCAAGTGACCTACAAGGTTAATTAGAGTCAAAATGTGGTCCAAAGTGTGCTAAAATGATGCTAAATGTGATGATCAAGATGTTAACATGTCAATTGTACCAATATACATTGGCAAGTGACTCTTATAGGGTGAAAAGTGACTCTAATATGGTGAAAAGTGACTTACATGGTTGATTAGAGCAAAAACAAAGAACAGAATGGACTCGTTTAAAGTGGCACCAAGAGGTGGTAAAAGGATGTCAAATTCAATGTATATGATGTTAACTTGTTAATTGTTCAAATATATGGTGACAAGTGACTCTTATAGGGTGGAAAATGACTTGAATATGGTTCAAAGTGACTTACATGGTTGATTAGAGCCAAAATATGGCCCAAAGTTGAGTCCTATAAATTGGTATCAAAGTCTGTTAAAACGATGCTAAACTGGATGTTCATGATGTTAACATGTTAATTGTACGAATACATTGGAAAGTGACTTTTATCTGGAGGTGGTTAAACAATCTCAAATTTCATGCACATAATAATAACATGTTAATTGTTCCAATATAGTGAAAAGTGACTCTTTTAGGGGCAAAGTGACTCTAATATGATAAAAAGTGATTTACATGGTTGATTAGAGCCAAAATATGGAATAAAATTGATTCATAAGAAAGTGACACCAAGCGGTGGTAAAAGGATGTCAAATTGGATGTATGTAATGTTGACATGTTAATTGTACAAATATATGGGGGAAAGTGAGTATTATAGGGTGGAAAATGACTTTAATATGGTGGAAAGTGACTTACATGGTTGATTAGAGTTAAAATGAGGCCCAAACTTTAGTCCTATAAATTGGTATCAGAGTGTGCTAAAATCATGCTAAACTGGATTCTCATGATGTTAACATGTTAATTGTACCAATATACATTGGAAAGTTACTCTTATAGGATGGAAAGTGACTCTAATATGGTGGGAAGTCATTAACATGGGTGATTAGAGCCAAAATGTGGACCAAAATTGACTAGTAGAAAGGGGGTACCAGAAGGTGGTTAAAGGATGTCAAATTGCATGTATATGATATTTACATGTTAATTTACCAATATATGTTGCCGACTCTTATAGGGTGCAAAGCGACTCGAATATGGTGAAGAGTGACTTACATGGTTGATGAGAGCCAAATCGTGGAACAAAATTGACTCGTATAAAGTTGCACCAAGAGGTGGTAAAAGGATGTCAAATTGGATGTATATGATATGAACATCTTAATTATACAAATATATAGTGGCAAGTAACTATTATAGGGGGAAAGTGACTTTAATATAGTGCAAAGTGACTTATATAGATAATTAGAGCCAAAATATAGCCCAAAGTTGAGTCCTATAAATTGGTATCAGAGTGTGATAAACCGATGCTAAACTGGATGTTCATGATGTGAACATGTTTATTGTACCAATATACATTGGCAAGTGACTCTTATAGGGTGGATAATGACTCTAATATGGTGTTAAGTCACTTACATGGTTGATTAGAGCCAAGATGTGGCCCAAAATTGACTCATTGGAAAGGGGGTACCAAGAGGGGTTAAAGGATGTCAAATTACATGTACATGACATTAACAAGTTAAGTGTACCAATAGATTATGGAAAGTGACTCTTATAGGGTGAAAAGTGACTCTAATATGGTTAAAAGTGACTTAAATGGTTGATTAGAGCGTAAACATGGAACAAAATTGACTCATATGAAAGTGGCACCAAGAGGTGGTAAAAGGACGTTAAATTCGATGTATATGACATTAACTTGTTAATTTTTCAAATATATTGTGACAAGTGACTCTTATAGGGTAGAAAATGACTTCAATATGGTGCAAAGTGACTTAAATGGTTTATTAGAGCTAAAATATGGCCCAAAATTGACTCGTAGGAAAGGGAGTACCAAAAGGTGGTTAAAGAATGTCAACTTGCACGTACATGATGTTAACATGTTAATTGTACCATATATGGTGGCATGTGACTCTTATAGGGTGCAAAGTGAGTCTAATATGCTGAAAAGCGACTTATATGGTTGATCAGAGCCAAAATGTGGAACAAAATTGACTCCTATGAAAGTGGCACCAAGAAGTGGTAAAAGGATGTCAAATTTGATGTATATGATGTTAGAATGTTAATTGTTCACATATAGGCTGACAAGTGACTCTTATAGGGTGAAAAATGACTTTAATAAGGTTCAAAGTGACTTAAATGGTTGATTTGAGCCCAAATGTGGCCCGAAGTTGAGTCCTATAAATTTGTATCAAAGTTTGTTAAAACGATGCTAAACTGGGTGTTCATGATGGTAACATGTTAATTGTACCAATATACATTGGATAGTGACCCTTATAAGGTGCGAAGTGACTCGAATATAGTGGAAAGTCACTTACATGGTTTAACATGTGCCAAAATGTGGTCCAAAATTGACTCGTAGGAGAGTGGCACCAACAGGTGTAAAAGGATGTTAAATTTGATGTATATGATGTTAACATGTTAATTATTCAACTATATGGTGACATGTGAATTTTTTATGGTGGAAAATGACTTTAATATGGTGCAAAGTGACTTACATGGTTGATTAGAGCCAAAATATAGCCCAAAGTTGAGTCCTATAAATTGGTATCAGAGTTTGCTAAAATGATGCTAAACTGGATGCTCATGATGTTAACATGTTAATTGTAACAATATAAATTGGCAAGTGACTCTTATAGGGTGGAAAGTGACTCTAATATGGTGGAAAGTCTGTAATATCCGGGATATATCGTGTAATTATTTTTGCTATTATATAATTATTATGTGTGTTCAGTATCTATTCTGTGAGTTAATTGTTAAAGTGTTATCTGTACTTGGTTATTCAAAAATAATATTAATTGAGTATTTTAATTTTTATATGTCCAAAATAAAATATAGATAATTGTCATATCTTCCTAATTATTTTTCTGTTGTTTATGGATTTACAAGAATCATCTGAAATTTCTAAAATCTTTTTTCAGGTAATTAAAATCTATTTTATAAAAACGGGAACCAACCGACGTCAACCGTTGTTACGTTTTTGGAACCCGAAACTCTTTTGAGAACTCCTTCCTAACCTAATTGTAATATTCCGAGCATTTTCCATGTTTCGACTTTTTCGATCCGACATACGGTTTGTCCTGCGCGGGTCCCGGCGCAACATTTTCGATACAATATTCGTTTCGGTAAATCAATAAAACCCGTATTTTCGATAAACGGAAGCTTTTTATTAAACTATCACAATTATCACTTCGTAATACGTGTAACCAGGCACTGAGACCAAGACCGCAGTACAAATTGTACTGATTTGGATAATTATCTCGAAAATCGATACCGTTTGGATCAGTTTTTACAAATAAACGTACCGTTTTATATCCGAAATGATCCAACGGGATACTAATTTTCCGTAATTATAAATAACCTTTTACCGTATTTTATTTCGTATCAAAATCAATTGCAGACAGATAATTATATAATTTTCAGAGAAAAACCTTAATTTCCTAAAACTGTTTTAAGAATCAAACAAGCATTTGGAGGTGTTATTGAATTCGGTTTGGAAAGCTCGAGTAACCAATTTGAAGGTCTTGAAGAGCTCTACCAGATTCTGTAATCCATACACCTGCAGAAATCAAGGTTATTTTTCTAAAAATTTATTTATTTTCGAATTTATTTTATTAAAAATATGAATTTTTGTTCGGATGATTGTTTGTATGATTTGATGATTGCATGTTGTAGAGCTTGTTTTCCTGATGATTTTTATATGTCATACGTCTGATTTGGAGTTCAATAACATGTTCAAATTTGAGTTTGATTTTCGAATTTTAAAATTAGGGTTTATAACCCGTATGAATGTTCTTAATTGAAATTTCAGGGTTTCTTATTCTGTGATAGATTGATGTTGTGTTATAGTGGGTTGTGTTCTCTGTGAAATTTGCAATCTAGTCGTATAAGTTTCATGAACCAACGAGGTCTGTAGTGAAGGGAGTTGTGTTTTGAAGTTTTCCGATGTTCGTCGGAAACTGGAAAATTTCACGGCCAAATTCCGGCCAACTTAGGAATTGTTAGGTTGTTTTGATTGCATGGTTGTGTTCTTGGTAACCTGTAGATGTGATCTGGAGGTGTTGGTGGGGTGAGGACGCCGGGAACGTGTTCTCCGGCCATCCCCGACTGTTTTCCGGCGACCCCCTGGAAAATTACAGTTTAGTACCTATAGTTTTGAAAACGATGCAGTTTGGTCCCTGTAGTTTCCAGACTTTGCAAAAATTGGATTTCTGTTTTAAAAATGTTTAAAAAACATATTTCCTATTTATTTTTATTATAAAAATTCATTTTTAGTTTTTGAAAATTCTAAAAATTATTATTTTAATTCTGAAAATTATTTTTAATTCACAAATAAATCTAAATTAATTAGTTAATTAATTTCAGTTAATTTCTAATTGATTAATTGGTCAATTAATTCAAAAATTAATTGATTAATTGATTTAATTAATTATTAATTGATTTTAATTAATTATTTAATTAGATTTAATTATTTAAAAATGATTTAAAAATTCTGAAAAATAGTTTCGAGCTTTAAAATATTATTCTAAATTATTTTCAAGGCTCGATAATTATTCTAAAATTATTTCGGAGCCAGAATTGGCCAACCGATCCCTGTTTATTAACCCGAAATTGATCCAACGACCCGTTTTAATTCCGAAAAATGTTTTAAAAATCATTTTAAATACCAGAAAGCCTATTTATGACCCGAGACTTCTTTATAAATGATATATCATTGATTACGTGATGTATTATATGCTATATGTGACTTGTTAATTGACTATCGGTCTATATATTCTGTGTTTACTTGATTATTGCATAACTTTCAATCCGTTAATCGGATTTGGGTAAAACGAAGGGTAGATAGAAGTATGTGTTGAATAGAATTCCATGAGCAAATTATTGATAGATGCTTATGATATGTGAGCAGAAGAGGTAAGACATAGGAAAGGGAAACAGATAGTTGAGGAGTAAGACGCTTGTGATTGGAAGCGAGTGCAGTATAGTAAGCTAATATCAGGCAAGTATTCCGAACTGTTAGGTCCCAATGTGTTTGTAGAAGGGGGGGTTGAATACAAATAGTACCGAATAATCGAATTAAATGCGGAATAAAAAATGTGAAATAAAATTCAAGTTAAATAAAAATATTATTAAACTTGAAAGGTGTTACAATAACTGTATCGATTACAAGGAATTAATCTCAAATTAATTATCACAAATCTAGAATAAATTCGACATGAACTTTTTCTATTTTTGTAATAAAAAGATTCAAATGCTAAACGCAATTTGAGATTAAGTTCTAGGGATTTTGATCCGCTAGATTGTTACACAAGAACAAGAGAATGATTTCTAGTTGATTTGATTTAACATTACAAACTAGAAATTATGATCTTGAATTAGCAGATAAGATGAAATATTTGGCTGCTTTTTTTCTCTGTATGTTCTTGACTTCTTTTCTGTTGAATTGATTGTGAATGCCTACTTCTGTTTCTTTTTAATTCATTCAACAGAATTGAATTGAACTGGAATGACAATCCTATAGCTGGCAAGACTTTCGGTAGGATAATGGATTGAACTAGCAAGACAATCTGATTGAACTACAATGACTTTCGGTATGACAATCAGTTAAACTAGCAAGACTATCTCCTTCCCAGTAGAACTTTCGGTAGGACAATTGAAATGACTTGGCATGACAATCGGTATGACAATCCTGATTGTCATACTAGTTCATTTTTAATTGTCTTGCTGATTTAAGACTGTTTTTAATCCAATTTAAATTCTAAAAAATCCTTAATATTAATTCTGAATTAATTAATCAATTAAAATAGGAGGGAGTAAGAAAAAGATCCTACTTGTACACTACACCACACCATTGTTGTTTGTAACTACGGATCCTATTGTACGGGAGAGGTGGTAAACACAAGGTGATTTTCTAGTAAGGGAAGAAGCTGTTTTCAAAAGGGGAGTACCATTGGCTTTTATCTGCGGATCCTATTGTACGGGAGAGGTGGTAAACGAAGGTGATCTTCTTTAATCAGTTGATTCTCATAGGGGGAGAAGCAAGAGAGATATGGGCTTCTCAACAGGAAATGTGGTTGTACAAAAGAAAATGAAACTACTTGAAGATATGTTCAGTCTAGAGGAACATCTACTTGGACTTCTCAACAGGAAATGTGGTTGTACAAAAGAAAATGAAACTACTTGAAGATATGTTCAGTCTAGAGGAACATCTACTTGGAATCTGGAAAATGTTAAATGTCTTCCAGAAACTTTTCTACTATTTACTTTGCATTTCAGTTTATATCTTTTTCTTATTTGTTAGTTGAGTTATCCTCTAGGTATTTGTGTGTTATTGTCTAACAAACAAATAGGGGGAGATTGTAAGTCATATGTCATAGCCTATTTGTATATTCGAGGATTCAACTCAACTCAAATAAGAATGTAATAAGTAAATAGTGGATCTACCGTCAAAGAGATCTCGCAAAGTAATATATGTCAAAGGATTCAGAGACAAGGTTCATCTACAGACTTGAGGAATTAATTCACTGGAAGAAGTTCAAGAAATTGATCATGCCTCAGTGATATAAATCAAGATTGTGGATTTAATCAAGTGACAGAGATCTCGTCAGAGTATCATTAATTACAAGGATTTAATCTGAAGAAAATCAAAGTATCAAAGTCAAGATATGAAGAAACATCACGGAAGTTAGTCACTCATGAACCAGACAGTACATCGAGTGTCAACATTGAAGTGGTGGAATTGATTCATAATTTTCAGTGATTTTCAGAAGATATTCAGAAGATTGGTTGCTGCTCAGGATTAGTATTAATTCTCTATTAATTAATTAATCAATTAATTCAATTAATGAATAAATTAATCTTTGCAGATATAATTTATTTTCTTAATTAAATTATATGACTTAATTAATTAATAGAGAATTAATACTAATCCTGAGCAGCAACCAATCTTCTGAATATCTTCTGAAAATCACTGAAAATTATGAATCAATTCCACCACTTCAATGTTGACACTCGATGTACTGTCTGGTTCATGAGTGACTAACTTCCGTGACATTTCTTCATGTCTTGACTTTGATACTTTGATTTTTTTCAGATTAAATCCTTGTAATTAATGATACTCTGACGAGATCTCTGTCACTTGATTAAATCTACAATCTTGATTTATATCACTGAGGCATGATCAATTTCTTGAACTTCTTCCAGTGAATTAATTCCTCAAGTCTGTAGATGAACCTTGTCTCTGAATCCTTTGACAGATATTACTTTACGAGATCTCTTTGACGGTAGATCCACTATTTACTTATTACATTCTTATTTGAGTTGAGTTGAATCCTCGAATATACAAATAGGCTATGACATATGACTTACAATCTCCCCCTATTTGTTTGTTAGACAATAACACACAAATACCTAGAGGATAACTCAACTAACAAATAAGAAAAAGATATAAACTGAAATGCAAAGTAAATAGTAGAAAAGTTTCTGGAAGACATTTAACATTTTCCAGATTCGAAGTAGATGTTCCTCTAGACTGAACATATCTTCAAGTAGTTTCATTTTCTTTTGTACAACCACATTTCCTGTTGAGAAGTCCAAGTAGATGTTCCTCTAGACTGAACATATCTTCAAGTAGTTTCATTTTCTTTTGTACAACCACATTTCCTGTTGAGAAGCCCATATCTCTCTTGCTTCTCCCCCTATGAGAATCAACTGATTAAAGAAGATCACCTTCGTTTACCACCTCTCCCGTACAATAGGATCCGCAGATAAAAGCCAATGGTACTCCCCTTTTGAAAATAGCTTCTTCCCTTACTAGAAAATCACCTTGTGTTTACCACCTCTCCCGTACAATAGGATCCGTAGTTACAAACAACAATGGTATGGTGTAGTGTACAAGTAGGATCTTTTTCTTACTCCCTGCTATTTCTCCCCCTTAGTTGAGGAATCCTTCAAACTATTACTTAAGCTTTTATCTCCCCCTTAAAGAAGGAATGTATGCCGTCGTCTGAAGGAGTTCTCATATTTCACTTGGTTGGAAAAGAAATAACAAGTAGTTTCTCTTTCTTCCTCACTGTGAGTGTGTGATTCCATTTAGTGTACCTCACATGTGTTTCACTCTTCTCTCCACTCGTGTTTACACTCATTCTCACAAGTGTATCACTCTTCTCTCATAGCTCCATAATCCAGCTGTACCTGCAAGGAAAATCACCTTAGCCATCCTTAAGGAGGTCACAGGTGGTGCAATGGGAGTTCGTAAATCCCCATCCTTGTTAAACTCGTCAGATAAATCTGAGTCATAATTTACAAGTTGCTAGTTTCCCTTTTAGGGTTCCAGATTTGAATTCTGGGAAGGTAAACAATGATCCAAAGAATTTAGCATAAAGATCAAGGTTCCCTTCTAATGTCTGTGAAGACATTTCCTTGTGACTCATCAGGTAATATCTGAATCATTGTCAACAAGTTGCCGATCTGCACCTATGTCAGATCCACTATCCGCAAATGCATCCAGGGGATTTAAGCCTGGGGAGGTAGACACTGACCACTGACATATGGCTTTTGGATCAGTATCCTCTCCTAACACCTGTAAAGGCAATTGGTCCATTAACGAACCTTAAACAATCGAATCTGACCTTAAAATGGTCGAAACTCTTGTTTCCGTCAACTCATCCTTTGTGTGTGTAACCTCTCCTTGTGCATCAAGAATTGTTTATATTTGAAGTGGTGACACTATATCGGATACCTTGGCCGACAGGCAAATTTCAATAGACGCACCCTGTTGAGAGAATGAATCTAGTAACTATTTTTGTGCCTTTTCATCCATTACATCTTTTTGAGAAGATGTATGGGGGCTAGCAGTTGTCTCGGTTTAAATACTACTCATCTATGTAGGAGACATAGCTACTGGGTTGACTACAGAACCTTCCTTATGTGGTGCACTAAGGCACTATCTCCCTCACGCTCATTCATACTACATTTAGTGGTAAGAGAGTGTTGGTTGGTTCTGTTTTTTGTGTTTGTCTTTACAGTCTGGGATAGACGTTGTGGGTTTTCAACCTTATGACTGTCAATGAAAGAAAGTCATTGGAGACTGAACCTGTATCACAGAACATATGGTAATAGAGAGAAAATGATTTATAATAGTGATTTCAAAAGATTTTACATGACATAAGAAATCACTAATGTATAAAGAAGTTTGAGTTTATTTTTCAATATGAATGAGTTTTTGATAAAACATTGATCACTTAGGGTAAAGTCTAAGTAATTCTCATTCATGTCAAAAGCTTACAAATATCTGCAACATAATGTTAACAACATATCATTGACCGATGCTTGTCAAGTACTTTAGATACTAATTGTTATGTTGCATTATATTTAAAATAAAATAAAATAAAATAATACAATACAGATAATAATAATAATAAAAACAAATATTAATGAATTAAATACCAAATATCTATCAACAAGATATCAACATTCAATTTCATATATCATACAATATTTACAATTACAGAAAATACAAATAAAAATTTATATAAATTTGCAAAAATATAGAAACTATTTACAAGTTCAAGATAACATTACCAGCTTGCAAACAGCCATATCCCTCGGATAAACCTTTGCTGTTATCTCCAAAGGTAACCAGGGGGCCAGCTTTCTCAATCCACATTTGATAGCAGGGCTCTATCTCCGGTCATATGTCTTGATGATCCACTGTCAAGAATCCACACTACCGGTTACACCTGTTTAATGCCCTGCACTACAAATGGATTAGACCTTCTTCGGAACCCAAACTTGGTTGGGCCCGGCATACTTGTAGAACTGTCCTTTGTCAGGCAAAATAACATTTTTAATTTTAATTGCCTCAACTTTCTCAATGACTGAACATTTGACCTTGTAAACAACGTTAACAAATTTCTGTTTAAGCTTAGGCACAAATGTCTCCTTTCTAGCCTTAGAAGGACTAGCAGTCTTAGACCTATCATGCTTCTTGTTATTCACATGCTGACGAGGAGTAGTCTTATCATTAGAAATATGCTTACCATTAAAACAAGCATACATCATATTAAAAGCACAAGACATACAATTAGAAACACCACATGCTTTATGAGAGTGATTAATAGTAGGCAATTTATGCATGGCAGACATGGCATTTTTGTTATCTAACTCATGTGTGTCTGAGTTAGTCTCAGTTGCTTTCACAACTTTGACTGGAACTTTCGACACACTTGACTTGGAAACAACCTTCTCATTAGCAAGATCTTCAGCACGTATTTCTTCCTGAATAACAGAAGAGGTCGCATCAAATGGTTCAGCAATTGATGGTTTATAGAGGGGTTCATCAATACCCTTAAGCACATGTGGTACTTCCCTCCCTTTAGCACAGACACGAGGAGGGGATTTTATGCCTAATTCTCCAATAGCAACATTGTAATCATAACCTATTCCAGATGTTTGATTAACAGATTGCTTACTGTAGAACTCTTTAGCCTTCGAACAAGAATTGAAGAAGGCTCTAACCTTAGTCTCAAGACCGGTGATCTTGTCTTTGAGAATAGTTTCGAGTTTTCTATAACAGTCAACTCTATTCTCTAGAAAAGATACCTGTTCTTTTAATTTGTCTTGATTAATGTGCACAAGTCTTAATTCATTGACCTCTTTTTCAAGGTCTGTGATCTGTAAACTTAACAGTTCATTATCACGACGTGCACAATCTAAGTTACCTCTTAGATGATAAACCATTTCAGCATCAGAAAGTTTTACCTCTATTCTTGACGATGAAGCTTTTCCATCAATAGCCATAAGAGCAAGATTTCCTTCATCTTCATCTTCACTGTCAATATCATCCCAGCTTCTTCCCTTTGCCAGATAAGCCCTTTCAGAGTTCTTTCTTACTTGCTTTGGCTTCCTACATTCTGTGGCAAAGTATCCCAACTCATTGCAGTTATAGCATCTGATGGTGCTCCGATCAACCATCCTTGTTTTGTATCCACCACTGCTGGTATTAGAGGATGAAGATCCACCTTTCTGGAATTTGTTGTAGTTGGACTTGTACTTAAGCTTGGGATTCCTCTTGAATCTGACATGGGAGAATCCCTTGACAATTTGGGCCATTGACTCATCTTCCAATTGCTCCAGCTCTTCCAAGGAATAAAAATCATCGCTTGATTGATTTGTAGTAGGAGGATCATATTCTGCTACTAACATATTTTCCTCAGCCTTGGAACACTGTACCATTCTCTCCAATTGTTGAGATTGCTATTGTTGTTGACCTTCAGCTACAAGTGCAGTAGATGTGCTGACCATTCTATCCTTCCTGTAGACTTCCTTCTGTTGAATCTGCTCCAACTCATAGGTTTTTAACACTCCATAGAGCCTGTCCAAAGAAATCTCACTCAGATCTCTAGCTTCTCTAATGTCAGTGATTCTATGTTCAAGATGAGTTGGCAGTGTTAAAAGAAACTTTTTGTTGACCTCCCTGATTGAATAATATTTCCCATTTATGTTCAGGTTGTTGATCAACGCATTGTACCTCTCAAACACTTCAGTAATTCCTTCTCCTGGATTTGATTTAAAATATTCATACTCAGAGGTTAGGATCTCCAACTTGTTCTCCCTAACTTCCTCTGTGCCTTCATTAATCACCTCAATAGTTTCCCACATGTGTTTGGAATTTTT
The DNA here is from genome assembly GCF_009905375.1 of Apium graveolens. NCBI lineage: Eukaryota > Viridiplantae > Streptophyta > Magnoliopsida > Apiales > Apiaceae > Apium > Apium graveolens. The sequence continues at coordinate 36,427,128 of NC_133657.1, read as the reverse complement.
ACAGTTCATCACATGTCTGTTCATCAAGGGATCAAGGGAATCAATTAATATTAATTGAAGGCTGGCATCCAAGGAGGCTTCTTCCTTCTCAGCAGGAGTAAAATCTTCAGGCTCTTTTGGATAGGTTCTAGCTTTGGTGATCACAACATCATCTACTATCACCTCCGGTTCAATAACCATCAGAGTTCTTATCCCCTTCTTTAACAAGTTTGAATATTTGGGATTTGCCACTTGTAAAAATAAGAGCATCTTCTTCTTCCACATAATATAATTCTCTTTATCAAATTGTGGAATTTTAACGGTTCCAACTTTTTGTGAAGTCATTATGAATTTTTGAATGAATAAAAATTCAAGGAGTTGAAAAATCACAAAAGTCTAGGATCTTGATTTGTTCGTTAATCAGAAGGCTCTGATACCAATTGTTAGGTCCCAATGTGTTTGTAGAAGGGGGGGTTGAATACAAACAGTACCGACTAATTGAATTAAATGCAGAATAAAAAATGTGAAACAAAATTCAAGTTAAATAAAAATATTATTAAACTTGAAAGGTGTTACAACAACTGTATCGATTACAAGGAATTAATCTCAAATTAATTATCACAAATCTAGAATAAATTCGACATGAACTTTTTCTATTTTTGTAATAAAAAGATTCAAATGCTAAACGCAATTTGAGATTAAGTTCTAGGGATTTTGATCCGCTAGATTGTTACACAAGAACAAGAGAATGATTTCTAGTTGATTGGATTTAACATTACAAACTAGAAATTGTGATCTTGAATTAGCAGATAAGATGATATATTTGGCTGCTTTTTCTCTCTGTATGTTCTTGACTTCTTTTCTGTTGAATTGATTGTGAATGGCTGCTTCTGTTTCTTTTTAATTCATTCAACAGAATTGAATTGAACTGGAATGACAATCCTATAGCTGGCAAGACTTTCGGTAGGACAATGGATTGAACTAGCAAGACAATCTGATTGAACTACAATGACTTTCGGTATGACAATCAGTTGAACTAGCAAGACTATCTCCTTCCCAGTAGAACTTTCGGTAGGACAATTGAAATGACTTGGCATGACAATCGGTATGACAATCCTGATTGTCATGCTAGTTCATTTTCAATTGTCTTGCTGATTTAAGACTGTTTTTAATCCAATTTAAATTCTGAAAAATCCTTAATATTAATTCTGAATTAATTAATCAATTAATTCAATTAATGAAAAAATTAATCTTTGCAGATATAATTTATTTTCTTAATTAAATTATATGACTTAATTAATTAATAGAGAATTAATACTAATCCTGAGCAGCAACCAATCTTCTGAATATCTTCTGAAAATCACTGAAAATTATGAATCAATTCCACCACTTCAATGTTGACACTCGATGTACTGTCTGGTTCATGAGTGACTAACTTCCGTGACGTTTCTTCATGTCTTGACTTTGATACTTTGATTTTCTTCATATTAAATCCTTGTAATTAATGATACTCTGACGAGATCTCTGTCACTTGATTAAATCCACAATCTTGATTTATATCACTGAGGCATGATCAATTTCTTGAACTTCTTCCAGTGAATTAATTCCTCAAGTCTGTAGATGAACCTTGTCTCTGAATCCTTTGACAGATATTACTTTGCGAGATCTCTTTGACGGTAGATCCACTATTTACTTATTATATTCTTATTTGAGTTGAGTTGAATCCTCGAATATACAAATAGGCTTTGACATATGACTTACACGAACTTTCTCGAAATATTGTAATACGTGATAGTCTTGTTGATATTGCAAGTGCTTTGAAGCACTGAAACCTAAACCCTGATTCCAGTTATTGTTCTTGAGCCAGGAACCTTATTCTTTCTAGACCATTGATTGTTGTATACCCAAACACGAACCTCAAGTATACGATACTACTCCATAAATACATGCAAACACAATCCCAAACACTGAACTGAATTACTTGTACATTCAATCATTGTATCCTATGCATTGAAAGCCCAAATCTTTGAAACCCTGAAATGTTGATTCCTTTGTTATCCAATTCTTTCATTACTCAGCATCCAAGCTTTTAAATTGCCTTATTGATCCTTACAAGGATTGAAACCCTTTCATTGTTAAACATTTATTGTTGTTAATAATTTCGGTTATTGTTTATTATTGCATATTCTGTTATTATGTTAGAATTAGATTGTTTTTATAAAATTGTGGACCAGATTCGTGGTCAGACCATATAATGGTCAAGTTAGGCCAATGTGTGCCTTGGATCCAGTAGTTAGAGCAATGCTGTGTGCCTTGCTCGGGGTTAGTGCGTGACTGATCAGCAGCCTAACCTTGGTTTTTAAATTAAAAGTATAATATCCAATTCTAAATCATAATCAATTGTTCACTTGATATCATAATCATATTCACCTGATGATCATTATTCTCAGTTTTGTCATTGTGACTTGCTGAGCTAGTTAGCTCATTTGTGCGATGTTGATTATATTCTTTCCAGTTAAAAAGGAACCAGTTGGTAGCAAGGATCCCCAGTCCAGCGCGAGAGCTAGGGGTTCAGGTTGAGAAAGCTGAGCTAGTAGGCTTCTTTTGGGATAATTTAAGTTTGTAAAAGTTTGTAATAATGTGTAATACTTAGTTTGAGTTTGAAATAGTTGGGATTTAAACGGTTTGTAATATATTAATGTGTTTGGCTTGTGTGCATACTTTAACCTGTTGCGGTCCATGGTGGTTGGTAAGTAGGGTCACTGCATATATTATTATTATCTTTATTATTGTTATAAGCAGGTTATAATTAAGGTGTGTGTGTGGACCCCAAACTTCTGACCCGGGTTTGGAGGGCGCCACAGGTTTGGTATCAGAGCTACAGGTTATAAGTCACTGACACAAGCCTAGGTTGACGGGAATGGGTAGAGGGATAGGATTAGAAGTAAGGTATAGGATGATAGAACGTCGAGAGGTTGAGTGTTATGGTATAACCGGTATTAGTGTAGGTTGCGTCGTGGTACGAGATTCTTATATTACGATATGATTTCAGATAGCAAAGATGGCCGACTCTTTTATTCCCATATCAGCTGATCACTCAGAGCCTTCAGTTGGAGCACCAGCATCAGATCCACGTCCTGTTATTCCACCAACATTGGCTATTCTACCTCCACCGGTGTTGCAGCCCGTACCATTGTAGGCCATTCCACCTCCAGGCATGAGGCCACCTGTTAGAGGACCCCCATCTGATGATTCAGGCTTTACTAGTCATTCAGTCACAGGAGTACCTTTCCAGTTCTCTTCCTATCCTGTCCCATATCATCAGTTTGAGGCTTGCCTTATGGAGCAGCGATTCCTACAGGGTCAGATCCAGGAGTTATTGCATATCATGCGTACCAGAGAGATGGGGAGTGGTGAGAAGCGACTTAGGGAGAGGCTCCAGGCGTTTCGTAGAGCAGCTGCTGTGAGGATTGCTGAGGCTACACATGAGGACATCACCCCTGATTTCCTAGTGGAGTGGGCTAAGTGGGTTCTAGAGGAGCTTGAGGAGATAGGAGGTCCAGATTTTCCATGAGCCAGAGATTCTGAGATGGAGATGCTGAGCAGTGTTGTTATGATTATGTAGTATGTATAGTAGTGTGTAGTGTGTATCAGTAGACTTTTGAGTTGTATTTATAGACTAGCGATGCTGACTAGTGAGTAGGTTGTTGTACCCTTTTTGCTTTTACTTTCGAAGCGTCTTTACGCTTGTACTACCTAAAACTTTTGATCTATATATCAGTACCTTTTTCCTTTCCAACACTGTCATTTACTTTATTGCACCTGTTTTACTTTACCTTATTTATTGCACCAGTATACCCTCTAATACCATATACCCTGTTTTCCATAACTGTTTATATTCTGTAAAGAAGCATGCAATTTACTTAGTTACAACTATTTTTAAAAAGAGATATTTCTATTTTACAAAACGTTTCTTTTATACAAAGATTTGATTCAAAGCTAAATAAATTGATTGATTCTTTACAAAAAATGCCTCCCAGAAGAAATACCCGCACCAACACCCAGAATGAAGAAACCAACAACAACAACAATAACAACCAAGATGATACAAACCAGAATGTGAACCCAGGACCCATGGACCCAGCAATAGCCTAGATTCTTCAAATCTTGGCCCAACAAACAGTTCACCTGGCACAATAACAGCAGAGACAGACCAATCCCCAGGTAACTTTCAAAACTTTTCAGGCAGTAAACCCACCAGAATTCAAGGGTTCCTTAGAGCCAATTGAAGCAAATGTGTGGTTAAAGGAAATAGAGAAGGCATTTGCCTTGGTAAAAGTGAAAGATGAGCAGAAGGTTGAATTTGCAAGTTACTATCTGAAGAATGAGGCCACCTATTGGTGGGAGATGGTGAAGACATTGGAAAGCACAGATGTTATTACTTAGGAAAGGTTTAAGGAATTGTTTTTAGAAAAGTATTTTCCTCAGTTTGTTCAGGATCAAATGGAGCTGAAGTTTTTAGAATTAAAGCAAGGGAACATGTCGGTAACAGATTATGAGGGGAAGTTTGAGGAATTGTCAAGGTATGTGCCGTCGTATGTTGATACTGATAGAAAGAAAGCTAAGAGATTCCAGCAAGGCTTGAAGCCATGGATCAGAGGGAAGGTAGCTATTTTTGAATTGGATACCTATGCCGGGGTTGTACAGAAGGCTATGATCGCAAAGACAGAGAGTGAGATGTTCCAGAAAGATAAGGAAAGTAAGAAAAGGAAAGTTGAGGTAAGTGAGGGTCAGTCACAAATAGGGAAGTTTCTAAATTTTAAGAAGGGCAAGTTTCAGCTAGGGAGAAATTTTAATTTCAGGAGACAAAATGCAGGAGACGGAGGCCAGGGCAATCGTCCAGCTAATGTGAATCAGCCGAATCAGTTGAGATTAACCTTTCCAGATTGTCAAGTATGTGGAAAGAAGCATGGAGGAGTTTGTAACAAGTTGAATGTGGTATGTTTTAAATGCAACCAGAAAGGGCACTACTCGAGGGAGTGCCGAAATCAGCCAGCAAGAGAGCCAACAAATAAGGATCAACCTATCCGAAATCCAGCAGTGAAGGTTCCAGCCATTGGATTTACATGCTTCAAATGTGGAAAGCCAGGACATATGGCCAGGGATTGCAAGACACCAGCCCCAGTCAGTAATGCATTAAGGATTATGGGATCCACCCCAACAGTGAATGAGACTTCGAGGGCTAGAGTTTTTGACATGTCGGTGAAGGATGCGATCCAGGATACGGATGTCGTGGCAGGTACGCTTAATGTAAATTCTTTATGTGCCAAAGTGTTAATAGATTCGGGAGCAACTCGATCGTTTGTTTCACAAGATTTTGTTAGTAAGTTAAATTGTCCAGTTGGGTATTTAAATGAAATAATGACTATGAAATTAGCAAATCAAGAACGTGTAACTGTTAACCAAATTTGTGGGAATTATGAAATTGAGATTTCTGGTAGTAAGTTTTGTGTAGATTTGATACCGTTTAAGTTAGGAGAATTTGACGTTATATTAGGGATGGATTGGTTATCTAAGCATGATGCTTAGATAGATTGTCGAAATAAGAAAGTAATGGTGAAAACGCCAAACGAAAGAATAGTAACGTTCAAGGGACAGAAGCAGGTAAAGAAGTTCTTAACGATGATTCAAGCCAAGAAGTTACTACGACAAGGATGTGAGCATTTCGTAGCATATGTGATCGACAGAAGTCAGGAGCCAACAAAACTTGAAGATATTCCAGTTGTGATGGAATTTCCAGACGTGTTTCCCGACGAATTACCAGGACTTCCTCCAGATAGAGAAATTGAATTTGCAATCGATTTAGCACCTGGAACCGAACCAGTATCCAAGGCCCCGTATAGAATGGCGCCCGTTGAGATGAAAGAGTTAGCAAATCAATTACAAGAGCTATTAGAGAAAGGAGTAATCAGACCCAGCGTATCCCCGTGGGGTGCACCGGTATTATTTGTCAAGAAGAAGGATGGAAGCATGAGACTGTGCATCGACTATAGGGAGCTCAAAAAGTTGACAATCAAGAATAAGTATTCGTTACCCAGAATTGATGATTTGTTTGACCAATTGAAGGGAGCCAAGTATTTCTCCAAAATCGATTTAAGATCGGGATATCATCAACTGAAGATCAAACCAGAAGATATACCGAAGACAGCTTTCAAAACAAGGTATGGGCATTATGAATTTCTAGTAATGTCTTTTGGATTGACCAACGCCCCAGCAGCGTTTATGGACCTGATGAACAGAATTTTCAAGGAATATTTGGACAAGTTCGTTATAGTATTTATAGATGATATTTTGATCTATTCAAAGACGGAGGAGGATCATGCGGAACACTTAAGGACAACTTTGGAGATTTTAAGGAAAAAGAAGTTATATGCTAAATTGTCGAAGTGTGAGTTTTGGCTACAGGAAGTTCAGTTCTTAGGACATATAGTCGTTAATGAAGGGATCAAAGTGGACCCAGCAAAGATCGAGGCAATTACGAATTGGGAAATACCGAGAACACCCACTGAGGTAAGAAGTTTCTTGGGATTGGCAGGATATTATCGACGATTCGTTCAGAATTTCTCAAGAATTGCAACACCATTGACAAAGCTTAAACGAAAGAATGAAAAGTTTATATGGAAAGACAAGTGCGAAGAAAGTTTTCAGGAATTGAAGCGGAGATTAATCACGGCACCTGTTTTGTCACTTCTAGATGATCAAGGGAATTTCGTAATTTATAGCGATGCTTCTTACAAAGGATTAGGATGTGTTCTTATGCAGCACGACAAGGTGATTGTGTATGCGTCAAGGCAATTGAAACCATACGAACAGAAGTACCCTACTCATGATTTGGAGTTAGCAGCTATAGTTTTCGCTTTGAAGATTTGGAGACATTATTTGTATGGAGAAAAGTGTGAGATTTTCACGGATCACAAAAGTTTGAAATATATATTTACCCAGAAGGAACTTAATATGAGACAAAGGAGATGGTTAGAATTGATCAAGGATTATGATTGCTCGATTAATTATCATCCCGGTAAGGCGAACGTCGTAGCAGATGCGTTAAGTCGGAAGGAAAGGTTAAATGTGTTATCCGTACCTGAAGAGATATATAAAGAATTTAAAAAATTGGAATTGGAGATTAGAATTTCCAAGCCTGAGGAAGCAAAAGTGTACAGTATGATTTTCCAACCGGAGTTATTGGAGAAAATAAAGAAATGCCAGAAAGAGGTAATGGATCAAGATATAAATAGTTTGGTAGGTGAGGAATTATGCACGCAACAAGATGATCAAGGTATTCTTAGGTTTTCTTCAAGAATTTGGATTCCACCAGTAACGGAGCTGAAAAATGAAATTTTACAAGAGGCACATAGTTCAAGATATTCCATCCATCCAGGGAGTACCAAAATGTACAGAGATTTAAAGAAGAATTATTGGTGGCCAGATATGAAGAGGGAAATTACGGAATGGGTTAGCAAATGCTATACCTGTCAGAGAGTTAAAGCAGAGCATCAGAGACCAAGCGGATTGCTACAGCCATTGGAGATTCCAGAGTGGAAGTGGGAACATATTACCATGGATTTCATAGTTGGATTACCAAGGACAAGGACTAATCATGATGCCATTTGGGTTATAGTATATAGACTTACCAAGTCAGCTCATTTTCTGCCTATAAATGAAAGATTTTTGCTCGACAAGTTAGTTTATATGTACTTGAAAGAGATCGTAGTTCGTCATGGAGTTCCAGTGTCTATCGTATCTGATAGAGATCCAAGGTTTAATTCAAGATTCTGGAAGAGTTTTCAACAATGTTTAGGAACAAGATTGAATATGAGTACGGCCTATCACCACCAAACGGATGGCCAAAGTGAAAGAACGATCCAGACAATCGAGGACATGCTACGTGTTTGTGCTATTGATTTTATAGGAAGTTGGGACGAGCATTTACCCCTGGTAGAGTTTGCTTATAACAACAGTTATCACGCCAGCATTGGGATGCCACCTTATTAAGCCCTTTATGGACGCAAATGTAGATCTCCAGTATATTGGGACGAAGTAGGAGAACGCAAAATACTCGGACCCGAATTGGTACAGCAGACAAAGGAAGTTGTTAAAATTATCCAGAAAAGATTAATAGCCGCACAAGATCGTCAAAGGAAATATGCAGACCAGTCAAGAAAAGACATGGAATTTGAAGAAGGAATCTTGGTATTATTGAAAGTATCACCGTGGAAAGGACTAACGAGGTTTGGGAAGAAAGGGAAGCTAAACCCAAGATATGTTGAACCTTTTGAAATCCTAAAGCGTATTGGCAAAGTAGCTTACGAATAGGCGTTACCTCCGCACATGGAGCACATTCACAATGTTTTTCACATATCAATGCTTAAGAAATATAATCCAGACTCCAGGCATGTAATAGAATATGAGCCAATAGAGCTTCAAGCAGATTTGTCATATATAGAGAGCCCGGTAGAAGTTCTAGAAGAGAGAGAGAGAGAAAGTATTGAGAAATAAAGTGGTAAAGTTAGTAAGAGTATTGTGGAGAAACCCAAAGGTTGAAGAGTCAACCTGGGAGTTAGAAAGTGATATGAGAGAAAAGTACCCTCATTTGTTTTCTTAGGAGATTCTGAGGACAGAATCCTTTTAAGGGGGGAATGATGTAATATCCGGGATATATCGTGTAATTATTTTTGCTATTATATAATTATTACGTGTGTTCAGTATCTATTCTGTGAGTTAATTATTAAAGTGTTATCTGTACTTGGTTATTCAGAAATAATATTAATTGAGTATTTTAATTTTTATATGTCCAAAATAAAATATAGATAATTGTCATATCTTCCTAATTATTTTTATGTTGGTTTATGGATTTATAAGAATCATCTGAAATTTCTAAAATCTTTTTCCGGGTAATTAAAATCTATTTTATAAAAACGGGAACCAACCGACGTTAACCGTTGTTACGTTTTTGGAACCCGAAACTCTTTTGAGAACTCCTTCCTAACCAAATTGTAATATTCCGAGCATTTTCCATGTTTCGACTTTTTCGATCCGGCGTACGGCTTGTCCTGCGCGGGTCCCGGCGCAACATTTTCGATACAATATTCGTTTCGGTAAATCAATAAAACCCATATTTTCGATAAACCGGAGCTTTTTATTAAACTATCACAATTATCACTTCGTAATACGTGTAACCAGGCGCTGAGACCAAGACCGCAGTACAAATTGTACTGATTTGGATAATTATCCCGAAAACCGATACCGTTTGGATCAGTTTTTACAAATAAACGTACCATTTTATATCCGGAATGATCCAACGGGATACTAATTTTCCGTAATTATAAATAGACTTTTACCGTATTTTATTTCGTATCAAAATCAATTGCAGACAGATAATTATATAATTTTCAAAGAAAAACCCTAATTTCCTAAAACTGTTCTAAGAATCAAACAAGCATTTGGAGGTATTATTGAATTCAGTTTGGAAAGCTCGAGTAACCAATCTGAAGGTCTTGAAGAGCTCTACCAGATTCTGTAATCCATACACCTGCAGAAATCAAGGTTATTTTTCTAAAAATTTATTTATTTTCGAATTTATTTTATTAAAAATATGAATTTTTGTTCGGATGATTGTTTGTATGATTTGATGATTGCATGTTGTAGAGCTTGTTTTCCTGATGATTTTCATATGTCATACGTCTGATTTGGAGTTCAATAACATGTTCAAATTTGAGTTTGATTTTCGAATTTTAAAATTAGGGTTTATAACCCGTATGAATGTTCTTAATTGAAATTTGGGGGTTTCTTATTCTGTGATAGATTGATGTTGTGTTATAGTGGGTTGTGTTCTTTGTGAAATTTGCAATCTAGTCGTATAAGTTTCATGAACCAACGAGGTCTGTAGAGAAGGGAGTTGTGTTTTGAAGTTTTTCGATGTTCGCCGGAAACTGGAAAATTTCACGGCCAAATTCCGGCCAACTCAGGGATTGTTAGGTTGTTTTGATTGCATGGTTGTGTTCCTGGTAACCTGTAGATATGATCTGGAGGTGTTGGTGGGGTGAGGACGCCGGGAACGTGTTCTCCGGCTGATAGGGATAAATAAATTATGATAGTATAATTAAATACTGCAAGGTGTGGGCTGCTAGGCCCAATAAAAAGATATATGATACTCATACCAGAAAGGTTAAGCCTGATGGAGCAGATCAGGACTGATGGAATAAAGAAGGCCCAAAAGCCCTGATTATTAATTAATTTCGTAATTAATTAATAAGGGAAAAATCAGCTATTGAGAAGAGTCCCGATAAGGATATAAATCCTTATAGATTAGCCTCAAGGCCACCTAAAAGGATAAGGAATCAGTTTCCTACTATCTAGGACTCCAAAGTCCATTCTAATTATGAGACTTGCCCACCAAGTCTCCTATACCAAGTCCAATTCAAGGACTCCCAACATCTATATAAGGGGCCTCACCCCACAAATCAGAACTACGTTTTTTGACTTGATTCTCTAATTCACAGAGATACGTAGGCATCTCGTAAAGGCAGAGTTGAGCTACGAAACACGAGAGCAGCCATTAAAGGCCTTGAGCTCCCGAATCTTAGTAATAAATACAGCAAATAATAACCTTAGTTTTTTATCCATAACATTTGGCGCCGTCTGTGGGAATAGGAACAACAACCATGGCGAGAACACGGAGAACAACTAGCACTCTGGAGGAGGGAACACCATCAGGGACAACTCAGGTGATTTCGTCAACCGTGGAGATTCCTCCCCACTCAACTTATGCATCTACTCAAGCGGAAACCCAGATAAGGGCAACTCAATCTCAGCCACAAGGGACGACTCCCCCGACTATTCAAGGTACGAATCCTCAAGTTCAACAAGTACATATACCTGTGAATTCTCGACCCGTCGGGTATGAATATTCAACTGTTGTTACCACTAACCCCCCTTATGGGATGCCCCTTTACCCCGAGATTGGAGGAAGTGGATATGCTGGGCGAAGTGAAGCACGAGGGCAATCACCCCCTTATATACGAGGTTTAGCTCCTATCCCCGAGGATCGGGAATTTTCTGGTCCTTACACTGAGAGAGATTCCGAATCTTCGGATGACGAAGTGGCCTTAAGAAGGAGACGTCCAGGCAAGGAGCCGATGGCCGATGGAAGGCAACGCCCTCGAAGCACTCAAGGGGCGAATCCCCAGGAAGTGCAGGAAAGGATAAGGGCTCATGAGGCTGAGATCCAAAGGCTGAGGCGTGACTTAGAAGCTCACCAGGCCACCAGACCCCAGATGCCTCCTAGGGGGAGAAATCCTCCTCCTGTCATAGACCTGGATGGTCCGGTACGAAGAAGGGCTGCCTTTCCAAGAACTGATCCAAGCAATCTCCTTCCCCTTGGAGACCCTGATGATCCAACTCCACCCTTCACAGAAGAAATAATGAATGCCCATATCTCAAGGAAATTCAAGATGCCCACTATCAAAGCCTATGATGGCACCGGAGACCCCGCTAACCATGCATGACATTCTCTAATGCACTGCTGCTGCAACCCGTGAATGACGCTATTAAATGTCGGGCCTTCCCTCAAACCCTGTCGGGTATGGCTCAAAGATGGTACAGTCGCTTACCCCCAAATTCTATTGGATCGTTCAGAGAATTAAGTCAGGCTTTTATTAAGCAATTCATCAATGGAAGAGTCCATGAGAAAAGTTCAGCATCTCTTATGAGTCTTGTGCAGGGAGCTAAGGAATCCTTGAGAGATTACCTGAATCGTTTCACAAAGGAGGCTTTAAAAGTCCCGGACCTTGATAATAAGGTAGCCATGATAGCACTGCAATAAGGAACTAGGGACGAGTTTTTTAAGATGTCCTTGGCCAAACGTCCCCCTGAAAGCATGTTGCAGCTCCAAGAGAGGGCAGGGAAGTATATCAAGGTTGAAGAAAGTATGAGGAAGACCGTAGTAAGTAATGAGCCCACTGGAGGCACGAAGCGGAAAACTGATTTAGAATATATTGCAAAAGACAAATATCCTAGGACCGAACAAAACCCTGATTCAACCTCCAAGAGGGGAGGACCTGGGCAAAAGTTCACTGAATACGCTAAGCTGAATGCTCCTAGAAGTCAGATTTTGATGGAGATTGAGAAAGACAGAGATATTTGCTGGCCTAAGCCCTTGAAGGCTGATCCCGCCAAGCTAGATAAGGGCAAGTATTACAGGTTTCACAAAGATGTTGGCCATGACACCGATGAGTGTAGGCAATTGAAAGATGAAATTGAGTTTTTGATTCGAAAAGGAAGATTGAACAAGTATACTGGAGATGGAGGGGACAGAAATAATAATGGAAGGAAGAACTTTGAAGATCGTAGGAGGGACCAAGATGATCAGGGGCGGAATCCCCAACCTAGAGGGCCGGTTATAAATGCAATTTTTGGAGGACCGCGACGCCCTCGAGGGCCTGTGATAAACACGATCTTTGGAGGTCCAACTGCTGCTGGATTGTCCAAAAATTCCAGAAAGGCATATACTAGGGAGGTTATGCATATTGTTGGAGAAGCCCCGAAGAGGGCCAGGACAGAAGTAGCATTGGCTTTTGATGATTCTGACCTAGAGGGTGTGAAGTTTCCCCATGATGACCCGCTGGTCATAACACCGATAATAGGAAATAGCCCGGTTAAGAGGGTCCTTGTGGATAATGGTGCTTCTGTGGATATCTTGCTCCACGACACCTTTCTAAGAATGGGGTATAACGACTCCCAGTTGACACCAACCGACATGCCGATATATGGATTTGCTGGAGTAGAATGTCCTGTGGAAGGGATAATCAAATTGTCGACCACCATAGGTACGGAACCAAGGCAAGCAACGCAGATGCTGGATTTCGTGGTGGTAAAGGCTAGTTCAACTTATAATGCTATCATGGGGAGAACAGGGATACATGCCTTCAAGGCAGTCCCCTCTTCCTATCATTCAGTCATGAAGTTTCCCACCCGAAACGGGATTGGAGAAGAGAGAGGAGATCAAAAAATGGCTAGAAGCTGTTATGTTGCCTCTTTGAGGGCAGATGAAGTCGGGGGGCAAGTTCTTCCTATTGAAGATATGGATGTTCGAGAAAATGCTGAGAATAGAGGAAGGCCAGTAGAAGAATTGGTTTCGGTTCCTTTAGACCCCGAGAATCCTGAGAGGATGACTTTCATTGGAGCCACATTAGAGGAGCCCCTTAGAGGGAAGTTAGTGAAATTTTTGCAAGAAAATAGTGATGTGTTTGCATGGTCAGCAGCTGATATGCCAGGCATAGACCCGGAGTTAATTACTCACAAGCTAAACGTGGATCCAAGCCGGAAGACAGTGAAACAAAAGAAAAGAAATTTTGCCCCGGAAAGACAAGAGGCTATAAAACAGGAAGTGGAAAAGCTCTTAGAGGCTGGTTTCATTGAGGAGATTCAATTTCCGGAGTGGTTAGCAAACCCTGTAATGGTGAAGAAGGCTAATGGAAAGTGGAGGATGTGTATAGACTTCACTGATCTGAATGATGCATGCCCCAAAGACTGTTTTCCGCTGCCTAGAATTGATACTTTGATTGATGCCACTGCTGGACATGAGATGCTGAGTTTCATGGATGGATTTACCGGATATAACCAGATCAAAATGCATAAGGATGACATTCCAAAGGTATCATTTATCACTGACTTTGGTGTTTATTGTTATCTTGTTATGGCGTTTGGTCTCAAGAATGCTGGAGCCACCTATCAAAGGTTGGTGAATAGAATTTTTAAGGATCTTATTGGTAAGACTATGGAAGTCTATGTTGATGACATGTTAGTCAAGAGTCTAGTAAAGACTGATCATATAGCCCATTTAAGGGAAGCTTTTGAGGTCCTGAGGTACCATAAGATGATGTTGAATCCTACGAAGTGTGCTTTCGGAGTAGGATCTGGAAAATTCTTGGGACTGATGGTCTCAAAGAGGGGAATTGAGGCTAACCCGGATAAAATAAAGGCGATCCTGGACATGGAACCACCAAAAACTGTTAAGGATGTTCAGAAGCTTACAGGAAGGGTTGCTGCGCTAGGACGATTCATCTCCAAGTCGAGGGACAAGTGTTTGTCATTCTTCAAATCGCAAAAGAGCATCAAAGACTTTTTATGGAGTGAGGAAAACCAGAAGGCATTTGAAGAGTTAAAGAAGTATATGGCCCAGGCCCCGTTGTTGGCCAAGCCAGTTCTGAGTGAAATTTTATTCTTGCACTTGGCTGTTTCAGAGAGCGCCTTGAGCGCGGTGTTGGTTAAGGAAGAACTGAAAGTCCAGAAACCCGTATACTATGTCAGCAAAATTTTGCATGGTGTTGAGTTGAATTATTCAACTATTGAGAAATTCGCTTTAGCCTTGGTAATGGCTTCAAGAAAGCTGCGTCCTTATTTTCAAGCTCACCAGATTGAAGTGCTAACAAATCAGCCACTGAGAAATATCATTCACAGTCCCAAGGCAAGTGAGAGACTGATTAAGTGGGCAATAGAGTTGGGAGAGTTCGATCTTAAGTATAAGCCACGTACGGCTATAAAAGCCCAGGCACTAGCTGACTTCGTGGTGGAATGTACCATACCCAACCAAGAAGTCGGGGGGCAGGAAGATACCATACCTCAAGACAAGGGAGTTGACAATGGGGACAGGGAGAAGGATGATAAGGAGAAAGAATATTGGGTTCTCTATTTTGATGGAGCATCAAAAATAAATTCTAGTGGAGCAGGGTTGGTTTTGCAAAGCCCTGATGGATTCTTAATTGAGTATGCTATGAAGCTAGACTTCCCAACCACAAACAATGAGGCAGAGTATGAAGCCCTGATTGCTGGCCTTGGTCTAGCTGGGACACTTAGAGTCAAAAACTTAAAGGTCCGTGGAGACTCGAAGCTGATCATATCCCAGGTAAAGGGAGAATTTGAGGCAAGGGATGATACGATGGCTAAGTATGTTCGCCTAGTAAGGGCTGTGATGACCCAATTTAATGAAAGCCATGTTGAAAATATTCCAAGGGAAGAAAATGCTAAAGCAGATGCGCTATCAAAGTTTGCTTCATCTGAGATTGAAGAAAGTTCAGGAAGTGTGTACTTCCGTGTTTTGAAGACACGAAGCATAGATGTTAAGCTTGTGGCTCCCATAGGCTTGGGGACGTCATGGATTGATCCCATCAAGGCTCACATTCAGACCGGTTGGTTGCCAAGCGATGCAACTGAGGCACGGAAGCTAACTATTCGAGCACTAAGGTACTCCTTGATAGATGGAATTCTGTATAAGAGATCTTTCGTGGTTCCTTACTTGAGGTGTCTCAGGCCCGACGAGGCACGCTTGGCTCTTGAGGAAGTGCATGAAGGTATTTGTGGGCAACACTTGGGGGGCAGGGCCTTGGCTTATAAGATAACCCGTTTAGGTTTCTATTGGCCAGAAATGATGGCTGATGCCAAAGAATATGTGAAGAAGTGTGATCGCTGTCAGAAGCATGCACCAGTTGTTAGACAACCCCCCGAGATGCTGACCTCTATCAACTCACCTATTCACTTTGCTATGTGGGGGATGGATATTCTAGGGCCTTTTCCTATGGCCACGGCACAAAGGAAGTTTCTGATTGTAGCCATTGATTATTTCACCAAGTGGATCGAAGCCAAACCCTTGGCCAAAATCACAACTAAGCAGGTTGCACAATTCCTGTGGGAAAATATTATGTGCCGATATGGAATTCCTCGTATCCTCGTCACTCACAATGGAACACAATTCAACAATGAGGAATTTAAGAAGTATTGTGAAGAAAATGAAATTGAGTTACGATTCACCTCTGTGGCTCACCCGCAAGCCAATGGGCAAGCAGAGGTAGCAAATCGAATAATCCTGGATGGACTAAAGAAGAGGATCGAGAAGTCAAGAAATAATTGGGTGGATGAAATACTTCCAATATTATGGGCCTACAGGACTACCTGTAGAGTCATGACAGGAGCAACTCCCTTCATGTTGGCATATGGGGCAGAAGCAGTAGTTCCAGTAGAGATATCACATTCCTCTCCAAGGATTCAAGCTTTCAATGCAGAAGAAAATGAGGAAGGGCAGAGGTTAGCCCTGGATTTAATCGATGAAGTACGAGATAAAGCACATGCAAAGATAGTAGAATATCAGAAAAAGGCTTCATTCTACTACAACCTAAGGGTTAAAGAGAGGTTTTTCAAACAAGGTGACCTAGTCTTGAGAAAAATAGAGGCTTCTGGTGTCGGACAGAAAGGAAAGCTTGCCCCAAATTGGGAAGGGCCGTATAGAGTCAAGAGCGTTCAGGGTAGAGGAACCTACAAGCTGGAGACTATGGATGGTTTTGAAGTCCCGAGAACCTGGCACGCACAAAACCTGAAGGTTTACTACGTGTAAGATGGTCGAAGTACGATTCTCACTTGTCATTGTGACAAGTAGGTTTAAAAGCACCTTGAAGCTTTGATTGCATAGGATTTTTATTTTTTAGCTATTATAGATCAGGGTCGAATCCATATTATGTAAGGTTTTGGAAAACCAGACTTGAAATTGAAGAGTTCGAAATTATTTCAACCTATGGATGTTTGAGTTGTGATAATACTTGTGTGGCCCGTTAAGCCAAGTTTGAGTATTAAAGTATCGGAAAAATGAAGGAGAGAATGCAAATAAGGAGAGTAGCATATACAATAGCCCCGGAGGGTAATAAGTTTTAATACAAACAAAAGTCCAGACATAAGTTAGAATAAAATTACAGAATAGAAAAACTACTCCTCCATGCGGGAGCCTTCATTCTCTTGCTCCTTATCAGCGCCTTCAGCGTCCTTCGCAGGAGAAGCAGTGTTAGGATCCAAGATGCGATCATCTGGCTGAGGGGAGTTGAAGAGGGCGTCTATGTTGTCCTCCGACTCAGCCTGCTCGGGACTTATAAAGTCCTTAGGGTCGACTAAGCCCGGGTGCTTCTCAGAAACCGCCTTTACTGCCGCATCCCATCCCTGAGTAAACTGTAGGGAATAAAGACCATCATCATGAATCTCCATGAGATTCTTAAACTTGTCAGAATCCATGTAGTCATCAATGAGCTTATCCTTATCGCTCCTAAGTTTCACCAGCTCGGAATGAGCCTTAGCCAGCTCCTCTTTCTTCGTGTCCTGCTTCTTCTCCAGGACCTTGGCTCTCTCTTCCCATTTCTTCATCTCCTTCTCAAACCCATCTGAGTTACCCTTCCAGGACCTAGCCTGGTGGAGGGCCGCCTGGAAGTACGTATTACTTTGCAAAGAAATATGTATGAGTTAGCACAAGTTCGTTGAAATACGAGAAAGTTGGGATTCAAAGAAAAAGAGAAAAAAGAAAGTTACCGCAGCTTGGGCTTGAGAACCCAGAAGCTCAATAGTCTCAATATCACTCCCCGTAACAATGTCAGTGAAATCGTGAGGAGTGATGGAATGGTATGACCAATCCTTAGCATGTTTGGTGGATCCAACCACCGTATCGCTCCTCCTGAAGCCCCAGTTAGGCCTGAAGGAATGTGCCTTAAGTGGAGGATCCACATCATCCCCCAGCTCGACCACCGGGATGTGGGGCTTAAGAAAAGAAGGACCGTCAGGTTTGCTCCTGGGGTCCCTGTTTAGCTTGGCCCTCTTCTGGCGGCCTGACTCCCCTTCCTTGGGCCTGTTGACATTATTGATGGCCTCGCAAGCTGAAAAAGAAAGATAGAAAGAATATTAAATTGCAGGAGATAAAATGTTACAATTAAAGGGAAGGAAAAATGGTTATCCAGTTATAAATTTACCCTTATCACTGGCCTGAGAGAGACCAACTTTCTTCAAGGAAAACTCCTCTAAAAGGGTCCAGGTGTCTGTTTTCCCATCATCCGAAATTAAGGCTTGGTAGGCCACCTCCTCCTCATCAGATAATCTGATGCTACCTGGACTCCCATCTGACACTTTGCAAAAGGGCCTACGGAAGAGTGTGGCCCAATCACCCCCAGCCCAGGTCAGCCTCACAAACTCGTCCCTCCATTTAGGGTTGTTCTCAACTATGGAATTACTATCAAAGATATGAGGGATTTTGGGCCGTTGACGAATTAAAACCCAACCTGGTTGACTCATGGCGCTATTATAGAATTGGAAAACTTTCTTAAAGACAGCTACGGAAAGAGGAAAATTGTTTCTAAGACAAAGGACCATAAAATAGATAATGTTCCTCCAAGCGTTAGGAGGGAGTTGACAAGGGTTAATTTGTACATCTGCAAGTAAGCGAGGAATAAATTCATGGAATGGGAACCTGAGACCCGCGGTCAGGGCTCCTCGGTAGATAAACAAAGTATCCCCCTCCCAATTACAAGTCCTATCCCCAGGGGCGGCTGGAGTAATCCTAAGGTGGGGTGGAAGTCTGTACAGGGTATTCATAGACTCTATCCTACCATCTAACTCATGAAAGGTGTTACCATGATTATACGAATCTAACTCAGATAGAGAGGGATATTCATCACCTCTCGAGTTAATCATATCAAGTAGGGAAGTATATGGAGATTGAATTTGAATGTTTGTACCTCTCTTAGAGACATTCATCTTCTGCAAATGAGCCAAGTCACGATCCGCCATTGATATGCTTCGGTTGAAGGCTTGAAACCCAGAAAAACCTGAGAAAGGTGGAGCTGCGGTGGCTGAGGTCGCCGGAAATCGCCTTCTCAAAGGGAGAACTCGGAATACGAGGCGTTTCTAGGCCCATTTAGCCAGGCCCAACCTAAAAGCCCATCTACTAGAAATATCAGGAATAATCTAGAAGCTCCTATGGAAAATGAAGGGTCAAAAATCGACTAGAATTTTAAATTGGTTCGATCAGAGTCCTGATCGACGCAGAAGAGAGTCCTGATCGATATCTCATTCGAACAGGAGGGAAGAAATCCCCTAAGTTCGATCAGAGTCCTGATCGACGCAAAAAAGGATCTTGATCGATATCTCATTCGAACAGGAGGGAAGAAATCCCCAAAGTTCGTTCAGAGCCCTAATCGACGCAAAAAAGGATCCTGATCGATATCTCACTCGAACAGGAGGGAAGAAATCTCCTAAGATCGATCAGAGTCCTGATCGACACAGAAGAGAGTCCTGATCGATATTCTATTCGATCAGAATGGTAGAAAGCCACTTAATTCGATCAGAATCCAGATCGAAATCGATCAGGAATCCTGGTCGATTAAGCCCATGTATCAGTCGACTAGGGTGTCACTTTGAAGGCCAATTCGATCAGAGTCCTGATCGAAATCGATCAGGAATCCTGTCGACCAGAATGTAAGTTCCTGAGCTAATTCGATCAGGATCCTGATCGAAATCGGTCAGGAGTCCTGATCGATTGTGTGTACATCCTGATCGATTTTAAGCCAGAAAAATAAGAATAAATCCCAGAAATTAGGGAAAATCCAGAAAATTAGGGATAAATCCCGAAAAATTAGGGAAAAATCCAGAAAATTAAGGATAAATCCCGGAAAATTAGGGAAAAATCCAGAAAATTAAGGATAAATCCCGGAAAATTAGGGAAAAATCCAGAAAATTAAGGATAAATCCCGGAAAATTAAGGAAAAATCCCAGAAAATTAGGGAAAAATCCTGGAAATTAGGGAAAAATCCCAGAAATAAGGGAAAAATTCTTGGAAATTAAGATAATTCCTGAATAAAAGGAAAATTCATTATAAATGTGTAGGTCGCTCCACACTTTACGCGAAAACGAAACCCTGTAAGGGAATAAACAGACTTAACTTCTGAGAAACCTAATCAATGTTTCCCAAAAGTTGGGGGGCAAATGATAGGGATAAATAAATTATGATAGTATAATTAAATACTCCAAGGTGTGGGCTGCTAGGCCCAATAAAAAGATATATGATACTCAGACCAGAAAGGTTAAGCCTGATGGACCAGATCAGGCCTGATGGAATGAAGAAGGCCCAAAAGCCCTGATTATTAATTAATAATTAATTAATAAGGGAAAAATCAGCTATTGAGAAGAGTCCCGATAAGGATATAAATCCTTATAGATTAGCCTCAAGGCCACCTAAAAGGATAAGGAATCAGTTTCCTACTATCTAGGACTCCAAAATCCATTCTAATTATGAGACTTGCCCACCAAGTCTCCTATACCAAGTCCAATTCAAGGACTCCCAACATCTATATAAGGGGCCTCACCCCATAAATCAGAACTACGTTTTTTGGCTTGATTCTCTAATTCACAGAGATACGTAGGCATCTCGTAAAGGCAGAGTTGAGCTACGAAACACGAGAGCAGCCATTAAAGGCCTTGAGCTCCCGAATCTTAGTAATAAATACAGCAAATAATAACCTAAGTTTTTTATCCATAACACCGGCCATCCCCGACTGTTTTCCGGCGACCCCCTGAAAAATTACAGTTTAGTACCTATAGTTTTGAAAACGATGCAGTTTGGTCCCTGTAGTTTCCAGACTTTGCAAAAATTGGATTTCTGTTTTAAAAATGTTTAAAAATCATATTTCCTATTTATTTTTATTATAAAAATTCGTTTTTAATTTCTGAAAATTCTAAAAATTATTATTTTAATTCTAAAAATTATTTTTAATTCACAAATAAATCTAAATTAATTAGTTAATATATTTCAGTTAATTTCTAATTGATTAATTGGTCAATTAATTCGAAAATTAATTGATTAATTGATTTAATTAATTATTAATTGATTTTAATTAATTATTTAATTAGATTTAATTATTTAAAAATGATTTAAAAATTCTGAAAAATAGTTTCGAGCTTTAAAATATTATTCTAAATTATTTCCAAGGCTCGATAATTATTCTAAAATTATTTCGGAGCCAGAATTGGTCAACCGAACCCTGTTTATTAACCCGAAATTGATCCAACGACCCGTTTTAATTCCGAAAAATGTTTTAAAAATCATTTTAAATACCAGAAAAGCCTATTTATGACCCGAGACTTCTTTACAAATGATATATCATTGATTACGTGATGTATTATATGCTATATGTGACTTGTTAATTGACTATCGGTCTATATATTCTGTGTTTACTTGATTATTGCATAACTTTCAATCCGTTAATCGGATTTGGGTAAAACGAAGGGTAGATAGAATTATATGTTGAATAGAATTCCATGAGCAAATTATTGATATATGCTTATGATATGTGAGCAGAAGAGGCAAGACGTAGGAAAGGGAAACAGATAGTTGAGGAGTAAGACGCTTGTGATTGGAAGCGAGTGAACACTGAACTGAATTACTTGTACATTCAATCATTGTATCCTATGCATTGAAAGCCCAAATCTTTGAAACCCTGAAATGTTGATTCCTTTGTTATCCAATTCTTTCATTACCCAGCATCCAAGCTTTTAAATTGCCTTATTGATCCTTACAAGGATTGAAACCCTTTCATTGTTAAACATTTATTGTTGTTAATGATTTTGGTTATTGTTTATTATTGCATATTCTGTTATTATGTTAGAATTTGATTGTTTTTATAAAATTGCGGACCAGATTCGTGGTCAGACCATATAATGGTCAAGTTAGGCCAATGTGTGCCTTGGATCCAGTAGTTAGAGCAATGTTGTGTGCCTTGCACGGGGTTAGTGCGTGACTGATCAGCAGCCTAACCTTGGTTTTTAAATTAAAAGTATAATATCCAATTTTAAATCATAATCCATTGTTCACTTGATATCATAATCATATTCACCTGATGATCATTATTCTCAGTTTTGTCATTGTGACTTGCTGAGCTAGTTAGCTCATTTGTGCGATGTTGTTTATATTCTTTCCAGTTAAAAAGGAACCAGTTGGTAGCAAGGATCCCCAGTCCAGCGCGAGAGCTAGGGGTTCAGGTTGAGAAAGCTGAGCTAGTAGGCTTCTTTTGGGATAATTTAAGCTTATAAAAGTTTGTAATAATGTGTAATACTCAGTTTGAGTTTGAAATAGTTGGGATTTGAACGGTTTGTAAAATATTAATGTGTTTGGCTTGTGTGCATACTTTAACCTGTTGCGGTCCGTGGTGGTTGGTAAGTAGGGTCACTGCATATATTATTATTATCTTTATTATTGTTATAAGCAGGTTATAATTAAGGTGTGTGTGTGGACCCCAAACTTCTGACCCGGGTTTGGAGGGCGCCATAAAGTCACTTACATGGGTGATTAGAGCCAAAATGTGGCCCAAAATTGACTCGTAGGAAAGGGGGTACCAGAAGGTGGTTAAAGGATGTCAAATTGTATGTACATGATATTAACATGTTAATTGGACAAATATATGTTGGCAAGTGACTCTTATAGGGTGCAAAGTTACTCGAATTGGGTGAAGAGTGACTTACATGGTTGATATGAGACAAAACGTGGAACAAAATTGATTCGTATGAAAGTTACACCAAGAGGTGGTAAAAGGATGTCAAATTGGATGTATATGATATTATCATTTTAATTATACAAATATACAGTGGCAAGTGACTATTATAGGGGGAAAGAGACTTTAATATGGTGCAAAGTGACTTACATGGTTGATTAGAGCCAAAATATAGCCAAAAGTTGAGTCCTATAAATTGGTATCAGAGTGTGCTAAACCGATGTTAAATTGGATGTTCATGATGTTAACATGTTAATTGTACCAATATACATTGGAAATGACTCTTATTGGCTGGATAGTGACTCTAATATGGTGTTAAGTCACTTATAGGATTGATTGGAGCCAAAATGTGGTCCAAAATTGACTCGTAGAAAAGGGGGTACCAAAAGGGGTTAAAGGATGTCGAATTACATGGTAACATGTTAATTATACCATATTTGGTGGAAAGTGACTCTTATAGGGTGCAAAATGAGTCTAATATGGTGAAAAGTGACTTATATGGTTGATCAGAGCCAAAACGTGGAACAAAATTGACTCATATGAAAGTGGCACCAAGAGGTGGTATAAGGATATCAAATTTGATGTATATGATGTTAACATGTTAATTGTTCAAATATAGGGTGGCAAGTGGCTCTTATAAGGTGGAAAATGACTTTAATAAGATTCAAAGTGACTCACATGGTTGATTAGATCCAAAATGTGGCCCAAAGTTGAGTCCTATAAATTGGTATCAAAGTCTATTAAAACGATGCTAAACTAGATATTCATGATGTTAACATGTTAATTTTACTAATATACATTGGATAGTGACTCTTATAAGGTGCGAAGTAACTCTAATATAGTGGGAAGTCACTTACATGGTTTAACATGTGCCAAAATATGGTCCTAAATTGACTCGTAGAAAAGGGGTATCAAGAGGTGGTTAAACAATGTCGAATTGCATGTACATAATATTAACATGTCAATTGTACCAATATTGTGGCAAGTGACTCTTTTAGCGGCAACGTGACTCTAATATGGTGAAAAGTGACTTATATGGTTGATTAGAACCAAAATATGGAATAAAATTGATTCGTAAGAAAGTGGCACCAAAAGGTGGTAAAAGGATGTCAAATTAGATGTATATGATATTGACATGTTAATTATACATATATATGGTGGCAAGGGACTATTAAAGGGTGGAAAATGACTTTAATATGGCGGAAAATGACTTAAATGGTTGATGAGAGTTCAAATGTGGCCCAAAGTTTAGTCCTATAAATTGGTATCAGGGTGTGCTAAAATGATGCTAAACTAGATGCTCATGATGTTAACATGTTAATTGAACCAATATACATTGGCAAGTGATTCTTATAGGGTGTAAAATGACTCTAATATGCTCCGAAGTCACTTAAATGGGTGATTAGAGCCAAAATGTGGCCCAATATTGACTCGTAGGAAAGCGGGTAACAGAAGGAGGTTAAAGGATGTCAAATTACATGTACATGATATTAACATGTTAATTGTACCAATATATGGTGGCAAGTGACTCTCGTAGAGTGCAAAGCGACTCGAATATGGTGAAGAGTGACTTACATGATTGATGAGAGCCAAAATGTGGAACAAAATTGACTCGTATGAAAGTTACACCAAGAGGTGGTAAAAGGATGTCAAATTTGATGTAGATGATGTTAACATGTTAATTGTTCAAATATATGGTGACAAGTGACTGTTATAGGGTGGAAAATGACTTTAATACGGTGCAAAGTGACTTACATGATTGATTAGAGTCAAAATGTGGTCCAAAATAAATTGGTATCAGGGAGTGCTAAAACGATGCTAAACTGAATGTTCATGAGGTTAACATGTTAATTGAACCAATATAAATTGGCAAGTGACTCTTATAGGGTGGAAATTGACTCTAATATGGTATGAAGTCACTTACATGGTTGATTAGAGTCAAAACATGGAACAAAATTGACTCGATGAAAGTGGCACCAAGAGGTGGTAAAAGGATGTTAAATTTGATGTATGTGATGTTAAGATGTTAATTGTTCAAATATATGGTGACAAGTGACTGTTATAGGGTGAAAAATGACTTTAATATGGGGAAAAGTGACTTACATGGTTGATTAGAGCCAAAATATAGCCCAAAATAAATTGGAATCAGAGTGTGCTAAAACGATGCTAAACTGGATGTTCATGAGGTCAACATGTTAATTGTACCAATATATATTGGCAAGTGACTCTTATAGGGTGGATAGTAACTCTAATATGGTGTTAGGTCACCTACATGGTTGATTAAAGCCAAAATCTGCCTCAAATTGACTCGCAGGAAAGAGGGTACTAAGAGGGGGTTAAAGGATGTCAAATTGCATGTATATGATGTTAACATGTTAATTGTACCAATATATGGTGGAAAGTGACTCTTATATGGTGGAAAGTGACTCGAATATGGTAAGGAGCGACGGTGGCAAGTGACTATTATAGGGTGGAAAGTGACTTTAGTATGGTGCAAACTGACGTACATGGTTGATTAGAGCAAAAATGTTGCCCAAAGTTTAGTCCTATATATTGGTATGAGAGTGTGCTAAAACGATACTAAACTGGATGTTCATGATATTAACATATTAATTGGACCAATATATATTGGCAAGTGACTCTTATAGGGTGGATAGTGACTCTAATATAGTGGGAAGTCACTTACATGGTTGATTAGAGCCAAAATGTGGCTCAAAATTGACTCGTAGGAAAAGGGTTACCAAGAGGTGGTTAAAGCAAGTCAAATTGCATGCACGTGATGTTAAAATATTAATTGTACCAATATATGGTAGAAAGTGACTTTAATAGGCTGTAAAGTGACTTTAATATGGTGAAAAGTGACTTACATGGTTGATGAGAGCCAAAACATGGAACAAACTTGACTTGAATGAAAGCGGCATCAAGAGGTGGTAAAAGGATGTTAAATTTGATGTATATGATGTTAGCATAGTAATTTGTCAAATATATTGCGCAGAGTGACTTACATGGTTAATTATAGTCAAAATATAGCCTAAAGTTAAGTCCTATAAATTGGTATCATAGTGTGCTAAAACGATGCTAAACTGGATGTTCATGATATTAACATGTTAATTGTACGAATATACATTGGCAAATGACTCTTATAGGGTGGATAGTAACTCTAATATGGTGAGAAGTCACTTACATGGTTGATTAGAGCCAAAATGTGGCCCAAAATTGACTCGTAGGAAAGGGGATATTAAGAGGTGGTTAAAGGAAGTCAATTTGCATGTACATGATGTTAACATGTTAATTGTACCAATATATGGTGGAAAGTGACTCTTTTAGGGTGCAAACTGACTCTAATATGGTGAAAAGTGACTTACATGGTTCATAATAGCCAAAAACGTTGAACAAAATTGACTCGTATGAAAGTGGCACCAAGAGGTGGTAAAAGGATGTCAAATTTGATGTATATGATGTTAACTTGTTAATTGTTCAAATATATGGTGACAAGTGACTCTAATAGGGTGGAAAATGACTTCAATATGGTGCGAAGTGACTTAAATGTTTGATTAGAGCCAAAATATGGCCCAAAATTGACTCGTAAAAAAGGGAGTACCAAGAGGTGGTTAAAGGATGTCAAATTGCATGTACATGATGTTAACATGTTAATTGTCCCAATATATGGTGGAAAGTGACTCTTATAGGGTGCAGAGTTACTCTAATATGGTGAAAAAGTGACTTATATAGTTGATTAGAGCCAAAACGTGGAACAAAATTGACTCGTATGAAAGTGGCACCAAGAAGTGGTAAAAGGATGTCAAATTGGATGTATATGATTTTAACATGTTAATTATACAAATATATAGTGACAAGTGACTATTATAGGGGAAAATGACTTTAATATTATGCAAAGTGACTTACAAAGTTGATTGGATTCAAAATGTGGTCCAAAGTTTAGTCCAATAAATTGGTATCAGAGTGTGCTAAAACGATGCTAAACGTGATGCTCTTGTTGTTAACATGTTAATTGTACCAATATACATTGACAAGTGACTCTTATAAGGTGGAAAGTGACTCTAATATGGTTGGAAGTCACTTACATGGTTGATTAGAGTCAAAATGTGGCCCAAAATTGACTCGTAGGAAAGGGGGTACCAAGAGGTGGTTAATGGATGTCAAATTGCATGTACATGATGTTAACATGTTAATTGTACCAATATATGGTGGACAGTGACTCTTATAGGGTGCAAAGTGACTCTAATATGGTGAAAAGTGACTTATATGGTTGATTAGAGCCAAAACGTGGAACAAAATTGACTCGTATGAAAGTGGTACCAAGAGGTGGTAAAAGGATGTCAAATTTGATGTATATGATATTAACTTGTTAATTGTTCAAATATATGGTGACAAGTGTGTTAGATATATTTGTGATGTCATGTCTAATAATGATTTATGTTTAGTTTTCAGATCTTGACTAACATGACAAATCAGGACTTAATTGGAAATTAGTACTTATACTGAAGTCAAAACTTAAGATATCAGAACTTAAGTTATCAGAACTTAAGATATCAGAAGATATTCATCGGAAGATAATATCAGGACTTAAGAAGTCTTTCAGATAAGGAAGGCGGTTGATTGAAAGGAAAGAAGATCATGACTAAAACAAGAAGAGATATACATGGAGAAGAATTCTATGAGGAATAGAAGACTTGGAGGAAAAGATAACTAATTGATATATTTTAGGATACAGAATCATATTTGATATCAATTAGAGATTATCTTGTAACAGTATGGTATATAAACACAGACATAGGGTTTACACTATATGTGTTATTATCATCGAGAATATTATTCATTGTAACCCTAGCAACTCTCGTGATGTTGTTCATCACTGAGAGAGAACGGTTCCATTACAATACTGTTTTATTAATAATAAGATTATTCTTTGTTACATACTTGTGTTCTTAATTCGATTTGATTGTATTATACACTGTATTCAACCCCTTTCTACAGTGTGTGTGACCTAACATGTAATAACTCGAATTTTTGAGACCTTGTAAAACGTTTAATGAATAGTAACCTTGACGGACGGGAAAAACTTTTGAGCCCACACTATGTAGTGCATGAGAAAATGAGTTTCAGAGTTGATATTATGATTATACGTACCAAATGAGTGTATGTAGACGCTATTAGTTTTCGAAAAAAATGAACTTTGAAAAATGACCGTATTTACGACTCATCGAGGATTACGGGAATCACAATATAATTACAAGATTAAAACCCTACGGATTTATATTCAAGTATGATAATTCAAAATATAAGGGAAAAATACGAAGGGAATTACGTCGCGAATCATTTAGGAGTAAGTATTACGAAAACGCTTAAGCGACCGAGCGAACGCGTAAACGATTAAATAAACGTAACGTACTAACTAACCATGGTAAGAAAGTAACCATGGTTACTTTATCAAATAGTGAGCTAAGCTTAGGATGATCAAGCAAGCTAGCCAAATAGTGTGCTAAGGAAGCTAGCACATGTAGTTTAGCTTGTAAGCTAGCAAGCTACTTAAGATATGTCCATGGATTTGGCAACAAGGAATAAACCTAGGATTCTATACTAGGAAGAATATCAATCAATAAAAAGATATCACCCATCCCATTTCCTAGAAGCAACCAAAGGAAGCAAGCATAAACTCTCCCCCACTTCATTCTTCTATTTGGTTTTTTCATCTCCAAGGGAGAAATTCAAAATCAAAACTCAAGTTCTAGCCATGGTAAAATCATCCAATTAATTCTCAAGCTTCCTAACAACCAAACTAAGGTAAGAAAATTCTTTCATCTCTTTTTATCAAGGTTTGATGGGTGAAATAAAATCAAGAAAGTTACTAGTGAATAGTATGAATAGTAATGGCAGTTGGGATGAGCATTTAGCTTTGGTTGAATTTTCTTACAACAACAGTTATCACGCAAGCATTGGAATGCCACCGTACGAAGCATTATACGGAAGAAAATGCAGATCACCAGTACATTGGGATGAAGTGGGAGAACGCAAGATTTTGGGTCAAGAATTAATCCAACAGACTAAAGAAAAGATAGAACTTATTCGGAAACGATTAGACGCAGCGCAAAATAGGCAACGCAAATATGCAGACCAAGCAAGGAAGGATATGGATTACCAGGAAGGAGAACACGTATTACTAAAAATATCGCCATGGAAAGGATTGACCAGATTTGGCAACAAGGGTAAATTGAAACCACGATACATTGGACCGTATGAAATTTTGAAGAAAGTAGGGAAGGTCGCGTACGAATTAGCATTACCGCCTCATATGCAACATATTCACAATGTATTTCACGTGTCGATGCTTAAGTAATATAATCCTGATTCTAGGCATGTAATAGAATATGAACCGGTAGATATCCAACCTGATTTCTCTTTTGTAGAACAGCCGATAAGAATTTTAGATCGGCGAGAGAAAGTATTGAGAAATAAGTCTGTATTTTTAGTGCGAGTTTTGTGGAGAAACCCTATGGTTGAAGAATCAACCTGGGAACTTGAGAGTGAAATGTTAGAGAAATAATGAGATTCTGAGGACAGAATCTTATTAAGGGGGGAAGGATGTAACGTCTGGGAAATTTACGTCCGTATTATATCATATTTATAATAAATTATATGTATTAACGTGTTATTATGTGTAATTATCTGTCAAACCCTAATTGCTACGTGTTACGTGTATTTCGTGTCATTCCGGTATTTTTAAGATATTTTTCAGATATTTTATTTTGCATTCATAAGTTTCATTTCAAACGTTTTACGACCCAAATCATGATTTTAAAGTCAGTATTTCAAATAAAATAATGGGCCTTATTTTTCATCAAACGGCAATTACCATCGCGTTATTCTGAACATCTAGACATTTTATAAATTTTCTCGTTTTTCGAAAAATAACTTTTCCGGGCCCCATTGGGTGTTAAAAACCCCACAAAAATTGCATTTTTATTTTTATAAAACTATAGGACTTTTATTTATACCATTTATTTGTATTTTTGCATTATTCACAATTTTTGGGAAATTTTGGCATATATATTGTATATATAAAATATTTATAAATTAAATTTTAATACTCAAAAATTATAAAAATTAGGGCCAAATATTTTTATTAGATGTATAATTAGCCCCTTAATTTTATTTAGGGGTATTATTTTTCACACTATAAATAGCCTAATTATCAGTTAATTATAATTAATTAATTATTAAAATTCTGCAAATTTTCTGGAAATTCTCTGAAAAACAATTCGGGTTGTAATTCGGGTCAGATTTCAATCGGTGATTTTGAACGTTTCTGAGCATCAAATCGATCGATGTGAGTATCCAAAGCGATCCTCTCGATTTGTTCTTTCGGTTTCTGGTATCAAAATCATGTTTTGATGTGTTAATTTTCAATTTCGATTTCTAGGGTTTATACCCGATTTGGTACTTTTTGATTCTGGGGTTATTTGTTGAAATTGATGTTGTAAATAGCTTTATTTGATGGTTTATGATCGATTATTACTAATTAATTTTACTGACGATTGCTTGAATCGATAGAACGATATCGAGGGTTTATGTGTTTTTTTAATTGATCGTTTTTATTATACAGATAGTTGAGGTATATAGTGATATAGGGGTTTGATTGTGTATGATTCAAGCTTTATTTTAAGGTATAGATTATAATTTTTGATGTACAAATCCGTGATTTTGACTTTTGATAGGAAAACCTGGAAGTTTGGCCGGAGAATTTGATTTCGGGATGATTAGGAGTTGTGGTTGCCAGAATTAGAACGGTGAAGTGATAAGGAATGATTTGGCATCAAAAACCATGTCAAACGATACCTGTTTAGTCGATATCGGAGCATCGCCGGAGTCCGATTACTCGCCGAATTCCGGGTTGATTCCGGCAAGTTCATCCCGACCCGGGATGTTCTTCCCCAACCCGTTTGACCCGGTTTTTAAACCCGGGTTTGATCCTCTGATACCCAAATCCATTTTCTGATTGGTGTTTCTGAATTTTAATTAATTATTTATAAATTATAAAAATCAAAAATTAGTTTTAATAATTCTAAAATTCTAATAAAAATCAGTTTTAAATTTTAAAAATTATTAATAATAATTCCTAAATTATGTTCTTAATTTATAAATTCGAATTTAGTTATTTAATTAATTATTTAATCATTTATCTAATTATTTATGTATTTATTTATTATTTAATAATTAATCGGATAGTATGATTTAAAGATTCGATAATTCGTGAAATAAAACGAGTAACTTGTATCCATACGAGTAATTGAACGATGAGTTATATTACGATTATTCGAGCGATAGATAATTGTTTGAAGAATATCAGAATAATTATTCATAACAAATAATTAAATACAAATAATGGATTAAACCGTAATAATAATCGTAGTAGTTCAATAATTATGCGAGGAATGTGAGTAACTCGTAGAAATACGAGTAGTTGATCGTTGAGTTGGAATATGATTCGAATAACAATTTATTTATTCGATAAATAACGTACCAGCTAATGATTTCGATTATTTATTTGTAAATAATCGATCTAATCGAGTAAGTAATAATAAATTGTAAATATTTATAATAAATTGTAATTAATCCTAATAATTAGGGATTAATTATTTTAAATTATTAAATAATTACTTATTAATTATTTATTAGTTATTTATTATTTATTAATTACTTAAAAGTGACTAATTATTTCGATAATCAATCAAATAAATTTCAATAAATCATAACATATTCATTTTAACTCCAAAAATTATAGAAAAATTATTTTTGACTCTGATTTTTCTTAAATAATTATTTAAAAATTATTTTAGGGTTTAAAAATTAGTAATAATTATTTATATTGAATAATAAATTGAACTATCAGTGTTTAATTAATATTAATTAGACCGTTAGTCCGATATGAGCGAAATGAAAGCCCCTTTACTCAGAAAAATGAATTCTTTTTATTAAAGATAATGTTAAAGCCTAATCTCTTCTAGATTAGTTGACTTTGTTACTTGCTTGATTATCAGTCAAAGTGTGTGCCGAGACGAGTCCGAACAATTCCGAAAAATGGGAAATGAGGCAGATGGTGATCAGTGGAGCGATCAGCGAGTCGATCTTAATTCTAAAAAATTATTTTTACTATAAAAAAATGATTATGTGCTTATGTGCTTATGTGTATTATGTGATTAATCGAGTCTTACTTGCTAATATGTAATATACGAGTCAGACGTAAGCGCATGGGTAGATGATAGGAACGATGTGAAATCGATTCAAGATGCAATTGAAGTACGAAATGACTTAACCAGTCTATTTTTGCTAACAGAAGCTAAGCCATCAAGGTAGGTTGAGTAGGTGATAGACAAAGGTGATTTAATTACAGTGAGTCGTGCAAAAGGCAAGGTTCTCCCCTATTCTATTTTCAGAATAATGATATTCTCTTCAGATTCTTATCACGCTTGCACTCTTTTGATTCTCTTGTTCATATTTCATTTCGATTCTTACTTATCCTTTTCATTTGACTTTATTATTCATATTCCAATTGCTATTCACAATTGTTGATATATTCTGGTGATTAGAATATGTCAAAGCATACCGATTGTTCCAGTTCCTATTCCAGGGACTGGATAATGATACTTTGGGGATTAAGTTTACTTAATCCTAAGGACTGGGATATAACCGGATCCTTGAGATTGGCTGTAGTACCTGGGTGCCCGACGGGATCTATATAGTGAGATATAGATCTACACTGTATACTGGCTGATCAGCAGGGTATAGATACGAACTTGTGTCCAGTTTAGTTCGCTTGTATTCGCCAGTAATGGCCTTCTTTCTATTCTCGCGGGGTTATATCTTTGCAGATATACCCGAGTTACAGATTCATTTAAAATGCTTTACCACTGTTTATATTTTACAGACTTGTTGAGCAATTTTTGGCTCACCCTTTTTGTTGTTATTCACCTTATTATTTTCAGTTAAGAAGGATTATGAAACCCATCAGGACTCGAGTGGTAAAGAAGCGGGTCAAGCCACGGGATTCTCTCATACCCAAGGTGTTGATTCCAATCCAGGAAGAAAGCTTTGAGTTGCCCGAACAGGTGGTGTATAGATAACTAGTGTGTGTTTGAATAAAAGATGAACTTAGTTTAAAACTGGTTAGACAATGGTTTGTAATAAAGAGAGTTTGTGAGATTTTGAATTTGGTTTGTAATAAAAGTAGTTAGTGGTTCTTGTTTTCATACTTCAACCTGAAAAGATCCTGGTGAGTGTTAAAGGGGTTTAGATTCATTTCTTTATTATTTGTTAATCAAATTGTTAGATTCCTGGTTAGTGTTAAAGGAGTTTAGTTCGTTTGTATTCGCTAGTAATGTCCTTCTTTCTATTCTCGCGGGGTTATATCTTTGCAGATATACCCGAGTTACAGATTCATTTAAAATGCTTTACCACTGTTTATATTTTACAGACTTGTTGAGCAATTTTTGGCTCACCCTTTTTGTTGTTATTCACCTTATTATTTTCAGTTAAGAAGGAATATGAAACCCATCAGGACTCGAGTGGTAAAGAAGCGGGTCAAGCCTCGGGATTCTCTCATACCCAAGGTGTTGATCCCAATCCAGGATGAAAGCTTTGAGTTGCCCGAACAGGTGGTGTATAGATAGTTAGTGTGTGTGTTTGAATAAAAGATGAACTTAGTTTAAAACTGGTTAGACAATGGTTTGTAATAAAGAGAGTTTGTGAGATTTTGAATTTGGTTTGTAATAAAAGTAGTTAGTGGTTCTTGTTTTCATACTTCAACCTAAAAAGATCCCGGTTAGTGTTAAAGGGGTTTAGATTCATTTCTTTATTATTTGTTAATCAAATTGTACAGGTTTGGTAATTAGCTAGTAACCCCCAGACTTTTACCCCGAGTCTGGAGGGTGTTACAGGTTTGGCATCAGAGCTGTATGTTTGGTCCCTGAAAACAAGAACATTACGGTTAAGATAAGATAGGGAGATCACATAGGATAGGAATAGTCAAATAGGAAGAATAGTGTTAGGGTTTAGGTCAGATTAGAATAGGAAAGTATAAATCTTAGGATTGTTTAGTGACCTTTCTTTTTGTTAGGTCACACACACACACTGTAGAGGGGGTGAATACAGTGTATAGTACACTCAAATCGAACTTTAAGAACTTAAGTAACAGAAAACAAACTTTATTGAAATAATAAACTCTGTTACAGTATGGAACTGTTACCTCTCAGTGATGAACAAATATCACGAGAGCTGCTAGGGTTACAATGAATAATCTTCTCTAATAATGATAAAACTTATAGTGTAAACCCTATGTCTGTGTTTATATACTACACAGTTACAAGATAATCGCTAATTGATATGAAATATAATTCTGCTTCCTAAAATATATCAATCAGATATCTTTTCTTCCAAGTATTCCATTCTTTACAAAATTCCTTCTTCATGCATATCTCTTCTTATGTTTATCTTGATCTTCTTTCCTTTAATCAGCTACTGTCCTTATCTGATCGTCCTTCAGCACTTAAGTTTTGATATCTATCTTCTGATGATTATCTCCTGATAACATAAGTACTGATATCCTTATGTCCTGACTTCTAGTATAAGTACTGATCAACAGTTAAGTACTGATTTATCCTGTTCAAATAAGATCTGAAAGCTAAACATAAAACATATTAGCCATGACATTATCAAATATATCTAACAATCTCCCCCAACTTGTAAATTAACATAATATACAAGTTTAACAGATATTTGATGATGTCAAAAACATTAAGTACAAATGCATGAGAATTAGACTAGATAACTACAACTTACAGTCCTTAAAGCTTTTACCAATTTCAACTTCTGATAACAACTTCAGTCTGTATAAATATCAGAATTTAAGCAGTTGTAGATCTTCGACTTGGCTTCATCATTTTCTGATCTCTCTGATGTCAGGATTTATTCTGAGATAGTTCTTCAACAAACATTTCTCAGCATATCTGAGTTCATCAATCATTCTCCTTTTGACATCTTTAAGCTCTGCAGTATCTTCACCAGTTTGAAAGATTGCAGCTCTGAGATCATTGATATTTGCTTTTCTCAACTCCTGATCTAGTCTTATGACATAAGCTTTGTCAGACTCTACATTGAATTCAAGTCCCTTAATACCAAGATATGTTCTGATCTGTGCAGTATTAGGCTTCATATCAACAATATCACCATTGTGATCTCTGTACTTTGGAACATATATGTTGTCAGACTTAACAGAATAAAGCCTTTTCTGTCTCTGAATCTGTTCTTTTAAGTAGTTTGCAGCAGTCCCTGTTATTCTGTCATCCACTTGAAGTAAGAAAAGTACATGCTCCAATTCTTCAAAATACTTCAATGGAATGGCATTTTGTCTTATATGATAAACCCTACCATCTGTCATGAAATACAACATGATGTATTCTTTCAAGTAGGTATGGTAAACCATCTGTACAGATTCTAGTTGATTTAATCTCTCAGGAGTTGCTCCAATACCTGGTTCACTCAAGGAAGTTGGATCATTGGTAGTGTTGTGTACTCTTCTTTCATCAGCACTTCCCAATCCAGTTTTATCTCTAGCTTCCTTTCCAGTAACTACTCTTGCTTCAAAACCACTTGTAGTAGTCTTCAAAGATTGAGTCTATTTTGCTTTAGTTAATCCTGGTAGGAGTGTCTTTGATCTATTTTCTGATATCAAGTTAACTTGAGCTATGTCAGAGGTTACTTGCTTCTTCTGAATATCAGAACTTACAATTTCTTGACTCTGAACAACTTGAGCCATGTCAGAGGTTATTTTAAGAACTTTTCTTGAAGTCAGAGCAAGATCATCCTTTTCATCAGTAATTTCTTCTTCCTCGGGAGGTACATAAACCTTGATAGGTTCACCAACCTTTTCTTTACCCTTGGATCTTGGATCTATCTGTGGTTGTGATCTAGCTAATGTTGCTTCAGTATGTGTCCTTTCTTTGATCACAATGCCTTTGAGTTTTGGAAGTGATTTTTTACCAGAAGCTTCAGATTTAGATGTGACTTTCTCTGATTTAAGTCTGGCTTCTTCTTCCTTTAAACTTTCCAAGTCCATTCCTGGATTTTCTTGAAGAAATAACTGTCTTGACATTTCCTCATCAAGATCTAGAAGTTCATCAGAACTTATCCTTTTACCAGCAGCAGAATTTATTCTTTTCCCAGTATCAGAACTTGTCCTGTGACTAGCTTGTCTTGATGTAAACCTTCTACCTTGACTATGACCGCTACCCATTCCAGAGTATCCTTGATCATCATTTCCATCATCCTTTCCTTGCAGTGTCTTGTTAGTTTTGCATTTGGACTTAATTACCTTCTCCCCCTTTTTGGCATCAGCAGGTAGTAAAAGAGAGATAAGTAATTCCACTGAGGATTGGATTTCAGTAAGTTGCGATTGCTGAGAAGCTTGATTTGTCAGAATTTCATCAATCTGAGCTTGTTGTTTCTCTTGAGTTTTCTCAATATAAGCAATCCTGTCAATTGTAGGTTGAAAGAACTTTTTCTTATCAATTTTCCAAACTTGTTCCTGTTTGATAAAGTTCTCCTGAATCTTGTGTAGCTCTGTATGAGTAGTTGAATGAAGACCTTGTAGATGTTTAGTACTCAATGCAGTGACTCTAAGCTGGGTTTTAAAATCATCAGAATTTAACATTTCATCAGCTTTAGTCAAGTGCTCAGCAAGATGTTTTTCAGTTGGAACACATGAAACTGAGTTCCATTCCTTAGTCCACTCCTGACCTGCAGGAGTTTCACTCCAAGGTACTGGTGCTTCCCCGGTAACAAACTTCTTTACCAGTTCAGACTTAGGAAGAGTCTGTTGAGGAGTATGTCCTGAAGGACCTGCTTCATCAGCATCTACAGTTGGAGTAGCATCACCAGTATCTCCAGCATTTGCAGTATCAGAACTTAAAGAATCAGTATCTTCTGATAAGACAATAGTGTGAGTAGCAATGGAGGCTTCAGCATCCTCTAATTGCTGATCTGATACTAAGTTCTGATCAACAGCCATATCCTGATGCTCACCTAAAGTCTGATCATCAGCATCTTGATGCAGAGAAGGTGTTGTTGATAACTCTGGAGTTTGAACAGCATCAGTAACAGGTGTTGTGGAAGGATTATTTGCTGTTGGAGCTTCTAAGAGAAATACTTCAGACACAACCAAGTGTTGAACATCAATATCAGCACTTGTGCCTGGATCAACAAGAGACACAGATGGTGAGTTAGCCTTGTCAGATACAGCTTCCTGAGATGGAGTTGATGGAGAAGAAGTGACTGGAGCAAATTCCTTGTCTTGTGAGATCAGAGATTCCTGATCCCCTTCCTTAGCTGCTTCCTCTTCATCATCTGAAACTGGCCTTTGTGCCCTCTGTTTCTTGTACTTCCTTGTTGATTTGGATTCCTTGGGAGTTTCAGGAACTGTCATTCGTCTAAGCCTCTTGAGAAGCCTAGAACCCCCAATTTCAGAATCCTTCTGAGAAATCTCTTTCTCAGCTTCAGTTACAACAGGTTCTCTAGCAGGAACCGGTTCCTCAGAATCAGATTCATCTCTCAATGCAATCCTCCTTCTCTTTTGAGGTGTTTGAGGAACATTCTTTGTCCTCTTTGGCTTGGAAGATGAAGATTTCACAGTAGGTGCTGAAGATGAAGGTTGAGCAGTCTGTGAAGTGGAGAGATAGGATTTGAGATATGTTCTGAGGGTAGGTTGAGTAGAATGAGAGGTAGGTACTGAGGTTGATGGATTTTGGGTGTTTGGAGTTGGTTGGACATCAGAGTAAACAGATCTATAAGTATCAGGATCAGCATTTACTAGGATCTGTTTTACAGACTGAGGAATCTGTAATGGTCTAATTACTTTTTTCTTAGTATCAGCATTTACCAGGTCATTAAAGTATCAATTTGTAACCTTTAAAGGTGGGGTTCGGGTGCTGACTAAATGAGGTTCATCAGTACAATAAGTGTAAATAAGTTGACAGAATCTAGCAAAATAAACAACATCTCGATCCTCTGTCATCCTATCCCCAATAAAACCAATTAAAGCAGTTGCAAAATCAAAATGAGTTTGATTGATAATTGCATACCCGATGTGCTGACTCATAATTGGAATAGCATCAAAATTCGAACATTTGTTCCCAAAAGCTTTGGTGATGCAATCAAAGAAGAAACTCTATTCTCTTATGATATTAGCCCGTTTCAACTGTCCAAGTTTCGTCAGACTCTTTTCATATCCCAATTCAGCCATTAACTCCCGAAGGGCTGAGTCCTTTGGAATTGAGAAAGTACAATCTTCTGGAAGATGTAAAGCCCTGCGTACTGTACCAGAAGTGACTACAAAGGATGAATCACCCACTTGGAAGATAATACTGGGAGTTCCACGTTGACCACCATCATCAAAAAATCCAGTCCTCCAAAACCTCAGAACTTGTTGGCTTGAAAAGAATTCAGGCTGTGTTAATGCATACCCAACCTCACTATGTGCAAGAAGATCTTGCACAAAGTGCAATTCAGATGGAGCTTCAGTGTGATCAAGAACTGCAGCATAGTTGTTGGGGACAAACTTAGCTCCATCAATGATTAAATCCTTTGGTGCCATGTGAAAAAAAAATTAAGATTCAAGTATGCCTGTTAGGTGTTTGATATAATGTCTGTATGAAAAACCAACGTGAGAAATAAAGAGAAAGAGAGTAAAAGTAAGGAGAGAGATAAAATATGAAGAAAATAAAAGATTAAAGAAATCTTTTCTCTGTTGTACTTATACTCTGAACAAAAATGTTACCGTTGGACACCTGTCAGACATGCAGTAATAACGGACAGTTACTGGGCTCGAGAAAACAGGAATCATTACTTACCCATTTGCCTAGTTTCAAGGAAAAACCGTTCCATCTATCAAGAGAAACAGTTTTAATTCAAAATTTAAACCGTTATCACTGATTGAATTATTTTTCACTGCATCATTAATATTCTGAAAATACATCACATGAAAATGACCAAGATAAATTAGATAAGTAAGTGCTGAAAACGAATCAGAACTTAATATAAAACAAAATTTATATGGTCATCAGAATATCAATCAGGATTTATCAACACAAGATAAAATAACTCAGAGACAAAATCTTGAAGTAAAAACAACTTTCATTAATATATCAAGACAATACATTTATGAAATGGAAATTACATCAATACTTATACAAGATTTTCCCTAAGCTTCTAAACCGAACATCAACAGCCTTAGTCCTAGCTAAGAAGCCTGACAAAGCTGATGATGAAGAAAAACAGGAAGAAGACAAGATTAAATCATTTCTTCTTCTTCCTACTCTCGACAAACAGAATGGCGAGTCTGATGATTCGCTCTTGCTGGCGGAGAGCTGCCAGCCTTTCCTCCTCCAATCGCTCCAGATGGCGATGGTAGTCCATATAGAAGAACAGGAGGTGTGTCATTACCTCCTGTGGGACAGAGTCCCATATCTTCTCAGGAATGGCTGTGACATGCCATTCCTGCTGCCATCTCCATAAGAAACACTTGGGCCAGCTTTCTCCACAAAGTCTGATAGCAGGGCCTTATTTCCAGTCATATGTCCTGAACATCCAC
The DNA here is from genome assembly GCF_009905375.1 of Apium graveolens. Lineage (NCBI taxonomy): Eukaryota > Viridiplantae > Streptophyta > Magnoliopsida > Apiales > Apiaceae > Apium > Apium graveolens. Next base: position 36,388,086 of record NC_133657.1, on the reverse strand, counting down.
TGTCCAGAACTACAATATTTTTCCTGTTGCCCTGCAATCACAAAGACCACTAATTATTAGTTTTAAGGACCCAGACTTGCTTGGATCCTTTGGCCTTATTAAGTTTGTTAACATTTACAGCGGATTTAGCATCAGAGTTTATGTTAACATTTTTCTTATCAGAACTTACACTATCAGACTTTGAATCAGAATTTATACTAGAAGCAACAATGGAAACTTTTTTAAAGAAGGTTTTATTTGATAATAATCATAGTACAAGCTATGATATTCCTTACAAGTATAAATGGAATGCCATAAACTACCACAATAAAAACAAGGATTTTGTGGTTTGTATCTAACAGACTGACTCTTAACTCCTGACTTTAAAGGTAAGGAGTTAATATTCTTATTCTTCCTGCAAAAAGAAGCCAGATGGTTAGAACTTCCACAGTTATGACATGTTTTCCTAGAAGATTCAGGAACAGGTTTATAATTATTGCTTTTATTCACACCTTCCTTTCCATTCCTATTTTTCCTAGGTGATTTTACCTTGTTTGCATTCTTAACATCTTTCAGCTTATGCTTAAGCTGCTTCTTTGTCATTAAGCCTATGTTCACTTCAGCTGTCTTTTCCTGTTTTAGTTTGTCAGAAGTTAATTTCTTTGTAACTTCTGATTTTTCATTTTCAGACTTTACAGTTACAAACTTAACAGGTTTTAACTTTGGCTTTTGCTTATCAACAGACTTAATTTCTTCAGTTCCTTTATCATTCTTATCTTCTCCATAACCTAAGCCCTCTTTCCAGTTTCCACTACTTAGCAAATTTTGAGTTGTTTTGCCAGAGTTAGTCCAAGTCCTGATAATCTCTCTTTCCTTTTCTAACTCAGGTTTTAGAGATTCATTTATTTTTAGCACTTCATTCCTAACATAAAAAGCATCATCTCTATCCTTCTGAGTTTGATGGAACATGACTAACTCATTTTCTAAGAAATCATTTCTTTTCTTAAATGCAAGATTTTCAGAAGTTAATCTTTCACATGTTAAAGTTTGATCTCTATAACTAACAAACATGGTTTTAAGATATCTATTCAACTCATTAATATCATCAGTATGAAAAGCATAAGTAGTCTGAGGTACCTTTGTTTTAGCAGCTTCAGAACTGCTCTCAGCACTTTCTTTATCAGCATTTGCCATCAATGCATAGTTTTCCTCACTTTCAGAGTCTGAGGTGTCTGTCCAGCTTTTCTGCTTTGTGATAAGAGCCTTGCCTTTGTCACCCTTTACCTCCTTGCAATCAGGAGATATGTGGCATTTCTCACCACAGTTATAGCATTTAACATTGGTGTAATCTCCTCTGTCAGACTTTCCTCCTCTGCCTTCAGATCTTCTGAAATTCTTCTTATCAGAACTTATGCCTTTCCTAGAAAACTTCTTTCCCTTCCTGAACATCCTGTATGCAATCTTTATGATTCCTTTCACCATAAGAGCACACAGCTTCATCATCTCCTCATCAGCATCAGTCTCAGGCAAGCTTTCAGAATCTGAGTCATCATCACTCTCAGAACTTGATGACTCAGTATCAGACTTTATGAAAAGAGCTTTACCCTTGTCTTTCTTTGAGGAAGCAGCTTTGGGGAATTCTTCTTCAGCCTTAAGAGCAACTGTCCTTGACTTTCCTCCTTTCCTCTTACTTCTTTGTTCCATCTCCAGCTCATGAGTCTTGAGCATTCCATAGATTTCGTCAAGAGTTGTTTCATCAAGATTGTAGTTGTCTCTTATTGTCGTTGCCTTCAAATCCCAGCATTCAGGAAGAGCTAACAGGAACTTAAGGTTTGAATCTTCAAGATAATACTCTTTATCAACCAATGAAAAATCATTCAAAAGTTTGACAAATCTATCATATAAATCATTCAATGACTCATTAGTCTTTGAGTCAAAGTGTTCATACTCTTGAGTGAGTATTGTCTTCCTGTTCTTCTTAATTGTGTCAGTTCCCTGACACCTTGTTTCCAGAGCATCCCATATCTCCTTAGCAGTCTTATAGTTGATTACCCTGTTTGACATTACATTATCAATGGCACTATGCAGTAAGTGTCGTACCTTAGCATCCTTAGCAATTGATGCTATGTCTTCAGCAGTATAATCACTCTTCTCCTTTGGTACAGTCTTTGCTGCTTCACCTGCAACTGCAACAGCGAGCTTGGTTGGTTTGTGAGGGCCTTCCTTGATTCTATCAAGGTATTCTGGATTTGTTGCTTCCAGGAACATGGTCATCCTTACCTTCCATATGGGATATTCAGATGGTCTCAGTATGGGAACTCTGATGGTCTCATACCGACTCTGAATTTGTGTCTTTGGTGGTTCCTCAGTTTTGGTAGGCTTAGTTGGAGTTTCTGTGTCCGACATGATTGTGTTTGGATCTTTAACTGTATGTATGTTAACAGATAGGCTCTGATACCAATTGTTAGGTCACACACACACTGTAGAGGGGGTGAATACAGTGTATAGTACACTCAAATCGAACTTTAAGAACTTAAGTAACAGAAAACAAACTTTATTGAATTAATAAACTCTGTTACAGTATGGAACTGTTACCTCTCAGTGATGAACAAATATCATGAGAGCTGCTAGGGTTACAATGAATAATCTTCTCTAATAATGATAACACTTATAGTGTAAACCCTATGTCTGTGTTTATATACTACACATTTACAAGATAATCGCTAATTGATATGGAATATAATTCTGCTTCCTAAAATATATCAATCAGATATCTTTTCTTCCAAGTATTCCATTCTTTACAGAATTCCTTCTTCATGCATATCTCTTCTTATGTTTATCTTGATCTTCTTTCCTTTAATCAGCTACTGTCCTTATCTGATCGTCCTTCAGCACTTAAGTTCTGATATCTATCTTCTGATGATTATCTCCTGATAACATAAGTACTGATATCCTTAAGTCATGACTTCCTGTATAAGTACTGATCAACAGTTAAGTACTGATTTATCCTGTTCAAATAAGATCTGAAAGCTAAACATAAAACATATTAGCCATGACATTATCAAATATATCTAACACTTTTCTTTGGTATATTATCAGATGGCATCTTCTGGTTATTCTGCATCTTCTGAGAGGACAGTCACCGGGCCGGCAGCACCAGTTATACCTCCAGTATCTGAGTACATGTTTCCTCCTCTACCACCTCCACCACCATTGCCACAGGAGCCGGTACCACCAGTACAAGGGATAGTCCAGGACCCTATAGAGATGTTCGATCCATTTGAGTTCTTTGAGCCGATGGTTCCTTTACCAGTTGAGTATCAGTTTATATAGGGGATTGAGCCAGAGTTACCACCACCACCAGTGTTACCTCCTATACTAGTGCATGCCCCAGAGCCGGATGTATTTCAGATGATTCCAGTCGAGGGGATGGGAGAGCATGATGTGGATCTACAGTTAGGATTACCACAGCAGGGTGCAGGTATACCGAGGGTTCCGTTACAGTAGTCAGTAGGTCAGGTTGCACAGCCGCATATGGTACCATACCATGAGTACAGGGTTATGAGAGAGGATGTGGAGTATTGGAGAGCACAGTACCGAGAGATTATGCATCTGTTTGACCCGAGGGAGAGAGGACCGTTAGCGGCCCTACAGCCAGATTACTATATGAGACAGAGATTGCAGTCGATTCTGATGAGTGCCACTTGGAAGCTCGATAATTTGACCCATAAGGGACCGCCTTCTTTCACAGAGTTCTACAGGATATTCCGCTTGGCACAGACTTTGGTCCAAGCACTTAGGGAGGAGCTGAGGCGTATTCCTCCTGGGTTTTGAGACAGTGACTTCGGAGTGCAGATGTATATAAATGCAGCATAGTATAACATAGTGAGTAGTGTGTATGTGTGTATTAGTAGCTTGACCTGTAGTAGTAGTTGGACATGTTGTGGTAGTATGACTTGTAGCCGCGGTGATAACCAGCAGAGCGAGACTTTTTGTATCAAGCATTTACACCTGAGGCTGGTGTCATAGATATAAAATGAACTTTTTCCAATTTCTTTTATTTAAATTTCAATCTTTACAGTCTTACAACATTTGCCTTCACTTTATTGTTTTACAGCTTTTCATATTATAAATTCTGTCAAAAAAAGGGAACACCCATTTTATTTTACTATTTACATTTCTAGTTTTAATATTCAGCAACTATTTTCTTTATTTAAATCATGTTGGTAATACATGATAAATTGTTTTCTTACCTACTGTTAATTGTTTATTAAACTGTTAGAGAAATATCACTTGTTTTATTATCAGAAGATGACACCAAAAAGAAAGACTAGTGCTGAGACTTCTAACAGCAATTCCGAAGAACAGACTAATGAAACCATGAACCAAATGTTCCATCTGATGTAACAACATATGGTAATAATGCAGCAACAGATGCAGCATCAACAACAGCAGATTCAACAACAAATGTTACAACAGCCACCTCGTCCTAAGCCCCAGATACCACCAGCATTGCCTGTTGTTACTTTTAAGCAGTTTTAGTCGGTTAAACCTCCAGAATTTGATGGGTTAGCCGATCCTATTAAAGCTACCACCTGGTTAAAAGAAATAGAGAAAGCGTTTGTACTAGTGAAGATAGGTGAAGACCAGAAGACTGACTTTGCTAGTTATTTGTTGAAAGGAGAAGCAAATTATTGGTGGGAATCTAAAAAGGCTTTAGAGAGTGAAGATGTTATTGCATGGGATAGGTTTAAATAGTTGTTTTTAGAAAAACATTTTCCTCGCTATGTGAGAAATCAAATGCAGATAATTTTTTTGGAACTGAAGTAGGGAAGTATGTCTGTGACTGAGTATGAAGCCAAATGTACTAAATTGGCTAGGTTCATCCCAGAACAAGTGGATACTGAAGAGAAACGAGTTCAAAGGTCTCAAGAAGGATTACGACCGTGGATCCGTGGACAAGTTGAAGTTTTTGAATTAACGACGTATACCACTGTAGTCCAAAAAGCCTTGATCATCGAAGGAGAAAGTGAAAGATGTCAAAGGGATAGAGGACATGAAAGTTTGTAAGACCGCTCTAGAAGAAAGCCGGGATTTCAAGCCCGGACAAATTTGAATTTCAAAAGGATAGGACAAGGTACCCAGAAAACAGGTAATCGTTTCCAAGCCCACAAACAGCAGGGAATTATCAGAGTCCCAGTGTCGTACTGCAGAACTTGTGGATGCAAGCACACCGACATATGTATTAAAGCAGACGTGATATGTTTTAAATGCAAGCAGAAAGGGCACTATTCTAACGTATGTCCAACGGGAAAGACAGCAGAAATCACTTGCTACCAATGTGGAAAGAAAGGGCATATCGCTAGAAATTGCAAAGGACCAGCTATGGTAGCTAGTATTCCTAAAGTATTGGTATTACCTCCGCCACCGCCGCCTAATCAACCCAGAGCAAGAACTTTCAACATGACAATGAAAGAAGCAGTACATAGTCCGAGTGTAATTGCAGGTACGCTTTTGGTGAATTCCGTAGATTCAAAAATATTAATTGATTCAGGATCTACCCGTTCATTTATTTTTAAGGAATTTCTTAATAAGTTACATTGTGAAATCGAATGGTTGGGCGAGACGTTAATTATAAAATTAGCGAATGACGACCAAGTTCCAGTAGATCAAGTATGTCCTGCATGCGATATAGAGATAGTTGGACATTATTTTTCTGTAGATTTAATTCCTTTTAAACTAGGAGAGATTGATGTCATTTTGTGAATGGATTGGTTAGCTTGTCATAATGCTCAGATCGATTGCGTGAATAAGAAAGTTAAATTGCGAACTACGAAAAATACAACGGTAATATTCAAGGGCGAAGGCGAAAAATAGTGGAAGAAATTTCTGACAGTAATGCAGACCAAACGATTGCTTGGAAAAGGATGTGAGATGTACATAGCTTACGTGTTAGATACTGAAAAAGGAAGTCCTAAACTAGAAGACATTCCAGTTGTATGTGATTTTCCGGACGTCTTTCCAGATGAGCTTCCAGGGTTACCGCCAGATCGAGAAATTGAGTTCACGATTGATCTAGCACCAGGTACAAAACCAGTTTCGAAAGCTCCATATCGAATGGCTCCAATCAAGATGAAAGAATTGTCAACGCAATTGCAAGATCTGCTAGACCGAGGAATCATACGACCTAGTGTATCTCCATGGGGTGCACTGGTATTGTTTGTGAAGAAGAAAGACGGCAGCATGCGATTATGCATCGATTATCAAGAATTGAATAAGCTTACTATCAAGAACAAGTATCCTTTATCGAGAATCGACGATTTGTTCGATCAACTAAAAGGAGCCGCATGGTTTTTGAAGATAGATTTGCGATCAGGCTATCATCAATTGAAAATTAAATCTGAAGATATTTCCAAGACTGCATTTCGTACGAGATATGGATATTACGAGTTTCTTGTAATGTCATTCGGTTTGACAAATGCGCCAGCAACATTCATGGATCTGATGAATAGAGTATTCAAGAAATACTTGGACAAATTTGTGATTGTATGTATTGATGACATCTTGATTTACTCAAAGACGGAAGAAGAGCATGCAGAACACTTGAGGATAGCTTTGGAAATTCTGAGGAAAGAGAAATTATACGCGAACTTCTCGAAATGTGAATTCTGGTTGAAGGAAGTACAATTTCTAGGACACATCATCAGTAAGGAAGGCATCCAAGTCGATCCAGCGAAGATTAAAGCCGTGTTAAATTAGGAAAGACCAAAGACACCGACAGAAGTTTGAAGTTTCTTGGGATTGGCAGGATATTATAGAAGATTTGTCAAAGATTTTGTGAAAATAGCAACGCCGTTAACCAAGTTAACTCGAAAAAGTGAAAAGTTTGTATGGGATGACAAATATGAAGAAAGTTTCCAAGAGATGAATAATCGGTTAGTAACCGCACCGGTACTTATATTACCAGACGAGCATGGGAATTTCATCATTTACAGCGACGCTTCGTATCACGGATTAGGATGTGTATTGATGCAGCATGGTAACGTCATTGCATATGCTTCGAGACAGCTTAAACCTCATGAGCAGAAATATCATACACATGACCTGGAATTAGCAGCGATCGTATTTGCATTGAAACTGTAGAGACACTATCTCTACGGTGAAAAATGCCAAATCTACACAGATCATAAAAGTCTGAAGTACATCTTTACGCAAAAAGAACTTAACATGTGTCAACGTCGATGGCTGGAATTGATTAAAGATTACGATATTACGATTAGTTATCATCCAGGGAAAAGGAAAGAAAGATTGAATTGGTTAACTTCATGCGAGGAATTAGCCAAGGAATTTGACAAGTTGGAAATCGAGATTCGTGTTCCCAATGAATCTGCAGAAGCTATCTACGCTATGACTTTTCAACCAGAGTTGCTGAAGAAGATTCGCCGCTGTCAAGAAGAAGTGATGAGTCAAGATGACGACTTAATCGGAGAAGAAATCATAACTCAGAAGGATAATGAAGGAATTTTACGCTTTGCATCGAGAATCTGGATCCCTAATGTGACAGAATTAATAGAAGAAATATTGCGAGATGCGCACAGTTCGAAGTATTCCATTCATCCAGGAAGTACAAAAATGTATCGCGATCTGAAAGAAAATTTTTTGGTGGCCGAATATGAAAAAGGAAATAGCAGAATGGGTAAGTAAATGCTACACATGCCAACTATTCAAAGTGGAACATCAACGTCCGAGTGGATTATTACAACCATTAGATATTCCAGAATGGAAATGGGAACATCTAGCGATGGATTTTGTGGTAGGACTACCAAGGACTAAGGCTAATCATGATGCGATATGGTTAATCATTGACAGACTAACGAAGTCGGCACATTTTCTACCGATTAGCGAAAGATTTACACTCGACAAGCTAGTGCACTTGTATCTCAAAGAAATTATGATGCGACATGGAATTCCAATATCTATCGTGTCTGATCGAGATCCCCGTTTCAATTCAAGATTTTGGAGACAATTTTTAGAATGTCTTGGAACTAAATTAAACATGAGTACCGCGTATCATCCGTAAACCGATGGGCAAAGTGAAAGAACTATTCAAACGATTGAAGACATGCTACGAGTTTGTGCGATTGATTTCGAAGGCAGTTGGGATGAGCATTTACCTTCGGTTGAATTTTCTTATAACAACAGTTATCACGCAAGCATTGGAATTCCACCATACGAAGCATTATACGGAAGAAAATGCAGATCACCAGTACATTGGGATGAAGTGGGAGAACGCAAGATTTTGGGTCCAGAATTAATCCAACAGACTAAAGAAAAGATAGAACTTATTCGGAAACGATTAGACGCAGCGCAAAATAGGCAACGCAAATATGCAGACCAAGCAAGGAAGGATATGGATTACCAGGAAGGAGAACACGTATTACTAAAAATATCACCATGGAAAGGATTGACCAGATTTGGCAACAAGGGTAAATTGAAACCACGATACATTGGACCGTTTAAAATTTTGAAGAAAGTAGGGAAGGTCGCGTACGAATTAGCTTTACCGCCTCATATGCAACATATTAACAATATATTTCACGTGCCGATGCATAAGCGATATAATCCTGATTCTAGGCATGTAATAGAATATGAACCGGTAGATATCCAACCTGATTTGTCTTTTGTAGAACAGCCGATAAGAATTTTAGATCGGCGAGAGAGAGTATTGAGAAATAAGTCTGTAATTTTAGTGCGAGTTTTGTGGAGAAACCCTATGGTTGAAGAATCAACCTGGGAACTTGAGAGTGAAATGTTAGAGAAATTTCATCATTTGTTTACATAATGAGATTCTGAGGACAAAATCTTATTAAGGGGGAAGGATGTAACGTTTGGGAAATTTACGTCTGTATTATATCATATTTATAATAAATTATATGTATTAATGTGTTATTATGTGTAATAATCTGTCAAACCCAAATTGCTACGTGTTACGTGTATTCCGTGTCATTCCGGTATTTTTAAGATATTTTTCAGATATTTTATTTTGCATTCATAAGTTTAATTTCAAACGTTTTACGACCCAAATCATGATTTTAAATTCAGTATTTCAAAGAAAATAATGGGCCTTATTTTTCATCAAACGGCTTTTACCATTGCATTATTCTGAACATCTAGACATTTTATAAATTTTCTCGTTTTGCGAAAAATGACTTTTCCGGGCCCCATTGGGTGTTAAAAACCCCACAAAAATCACATTTTTATTTTTATAAAATTATAGGACTTTTATTTATACCATTTCTTTGTATATTTGCATTATTCACAATTTTTTGGAAATTTTGGCATATATATATTGTATATATAAAATATTTATAAATTAAATTTTAATACTAAAAAATTATAAAAATTAGGGCCAAATATTTTTATTAGATGTATAATTAGCCCCTTAATTTTATTTAGGGGTATCATTTTTCACACTATAAATAGCCTAATTATCAGTTAATTATAATTAATTAATTATTAAAATTCTGCAAATTTTCTGGAAATTCTCTGAAGAACAATTCGGGTCGGAATTCGGGTCAGATTTCAATCGGTGATTTTGAACGTTTCTGAGCATCAAATCGATCGATGTGAGTATCCAAATCGATCCTCTCGATTTTTTCTTTCGGTTTCTGGTATCAAAATCATGTTTTGATGTGTTAATTTTCAATTTCGATTTCTAGGGTTTATACCCGATTTGGTACTTTTTGATTTTGGGGTTATTTGTTGAAATTGATGTTGTAAATAGCTTTATTTGATGGTTTATGATCGATTCCTACTAATTAATTTTACTGACGATTGCTTGAATCGATAAAACGATATCTAGGGTTTATGTGTTTTTTTAATTGATCGTTTTTGATTATACAGATAGCTGAGGTATATAGTGATATAGGGGTTTGATTGTGTATGTTTCAAGCTATAGATTATAATTTTTGATGTACAAATCCGTGATTTTGACTTTTGATCGGAAAACCTGGAAGCTTGGCCGGAGAATTTGATTCCGGGATGATTAGGAGTTGTGGTTGCAAGAATTAGAACGGTGAAGTGATAAGGAATGACGTGGCATCAAAAACCCTGTCAAACGATACCTGTTTAGTTGATATCGGAGCATCGCCAGAGTCTGGGTACTCGCCGGATTCTTGGTTGATTCCGGCAAGTTCATCCCGACCCGAGATGTTCTTCCCCAACCCGTTTGACCCGGTTTTTAAACTCGGGTTTAATCCTCTGATACCCAAATCCATTTTCTGATTGCTGTTTCCGAATTATAATTAATTATTTATATTTTATAAAAATCAAAAATTAGTTTTATTAATTCTAAAATTCTAATAAAAATCAGTTTTAAATTCTAAATTTTTTTATTAATAATTCCTAAATTATGTTCTTAATTTATAAATTCGAATTTAGTTATTTAATTAATTATTTAATCATTTATCTAATTATTTATCTATTTATTTACTATTTAATAATTACGTAATTAATTAAAAATTAAAGATTAAAAATTAATCGGATAGTATGATTTAAAGATTCGATAATTCGTGAAATAAAACGAGTAACTTGTATCTATACGAGTAATTGAACGATGAGTTATATTACGATTATTCGAGCGATAGATAATTATTTGAAGAATATCAGAATAATTATTCGTTAATAATTAAATACAAATAATGGATTAAACCGTAATAATAATCGTAGTAGTTCAATAATTATGCGAGGAATGCGAGTAACTCGTAGAAATACGAGCAGTTGATCGTTGAGTTGGAATATGATTCGAATAACAATTTATTTATTCGATAAATAACGTATCAGCTAATGATATCGATTATTTATTTGTAAATAATCGATTTAATCGAGTAAGTAATAATAAATTGTAAATAATTGTAATAAATTGTAATTAATCCTAATAATTAGGGATTAATTATTTTAAATTAATGAATAATTACTTATTAATTATTTATTAGTTATTTATTATTTATTAATTACTTAAAAGTGACTAATTATTTCGATAATCAATCAAATAATTTTCAATAAATCATAACATATTCATTTTAACTCCAAAAATTATAGAAAAATTATTTTTGACTCTGATTTTTCTTAAATAATTTTTTAAAAATTATTTTAGGGTTTAAATATTAGTAATAATTATTTATATTGAATAATAAATTGAACTATCAGTGTTTAATTGATATTAATTAGACCATTATTCCGATTTGAGCGAAATGAAAGCCCTTTTACTCAGAAAAATGAATTCTTTTTATTACAAATAATGTTAAAGCCTAATCTCTTCTATAAATTAGTTGACTTTGTTACTTGCTTGATTTTCAGTCAAAGTGCGTGCCGAGACGAGTCCGAACAATTCCGAAAAATGGGAAATGAGGCAGATGGTGATCAGTGGAGCGATCAGCGAGTCGATCTAAATTCTAAAAAATTATTTTAACTATAAAAAAATGATTATGTGCTTATATGTATTATGTGATTAATCGAGTCTTACTTGCTAATATGTAATATACGAGTCAGACTTAAGCGCATGGGTAGATGATAGGAACGATGTGAAATCGATTCAAGATGCAATTGAAGTACGAAATGACTTAACTAGTCTATTTTTGCTAACAGAAGCTAAGCCAACAAGGCAGGTTGAGTAGGTGATAGACGAAGGTGATTTAATTGCAGTGAGTCACGCAGAAGGCAAGTTTCTCCCCTATTCTATTTTCAGAATAGTGATATTCTCTTCAGATTCTTATCACGCTTGCACGATTTTTATTCTCTTCTTCATATTTCATTTCGATTATTACTTATCCTTTTCAATTGACTTTATTATTCATATTTGTAATAACTCGAATTTTTGAGACCCTGTAAAACTTTTAATGAATAGTAACCCTGACAGAAGGGAAAACTTTTGAGCCCACACTATATAGTGCATAAGAAAATGAGTTTCGGAATCGATATTACAACTATACGTACCAAATGAGTGTATGTAAACGCTATTAGTTTTCGGAGAAAACGAACTTTGAAAAACGATCGTAATTACGACTTATCATGGACTACGGGAATCACAATATAATTACGAGATTAAAATCTTACGGATTTATATTCAATTAGGATAAATAAAAATATAAGGACCAGAAACGAAAAGAATTACATTGCGAACCATTTACGAATAAGTATTGCGGAGAACGTTTAAGTAACCGAGCAAACGCGTAAACGATTAATTAAACGTAACGCACTAACTAAACCATGGTAAGGAAGTAACCATGGTTACTTCATCAAATAGTGATCTAACCCTAGGATGACCAAGCTAGCTAGGAAATAGTGTGCTAAGGAGCTAACCTTGTAGTTTATCTTGTAAGCTAGCAAGCTACAAAGATTTGTCCATGGATTTGGAGACAAGGAATAAACCTAAGCTATCCTAGGAAGAATAAAGATCAACTTGCAAAGATATCAAGTCACCTTCCAAGAAGCAACCTAGAAATCATTCAAGAGAAGCAACCAAGTGCTATAAATACCCCCCACCCCAATTTAGCTCCATTCGTCTATTTTGAAGAAAAAAGGGGAATTGCAATTCAAAACTCCAAGCTCTAGTTCTTGTAAAATCACACAATTATTTTCCAAGCCTCCTAAAAACTAAACTAAGGTAAGAAAAATCTTTCATCTCTTTTTATCAAGGTTTGATGGGTGGAATAAATTCAAGAAACTCACTAGTGAATATTGTGAATAGTAACCTCTCTTTGGTTTCTTGATTTTAATGGTGATTTTAGGTTCCAAAAATCATACCAAGCACTTCCAAGCCTCCACCATCCTCAAGAACACATCTCAATCTTTCTTTAAAGGTAAAAAAATCTTTGGCCTAACTTTATTTAAGGTTCATGTTTAAGATCCATTTAGTGGGTGTTAGTAAACCTAGCTTACTAAGTGTTGTTAATGAAATCTTGATGATTAAGTTGAGTAGATTTAAGTTTGGTTGTTGTTGCCTCAAGAACATGATGTTCTTGAGAGGAGTTTGTGTGTTGATGATGATATGATGATTGTTGGTGGTTGTGTTGATAGTTAAGGCGTAAACGAAACCCCAATCGTAAACGTAACTTCGTTAAAACCAACAAACCGTAACTTTAAGTTTCTGCAGAATGTCTCGAAGTTGTAAACTGTAGATTCTTGAGAATTAACCTTTTTTAATATAGACAATGTTATAAGGATCGTTTAGGCGCTTGAATCGCTTAATTCCGATTTACGGATCAAAAGTTATGATCGTTTTAGTAAAAGTGTTTTACGCGACAAAAACTGCTACGAATCACGAACTTTGAAAATATAAAGGATAGACTTAAAAGTATTCATAAATCATGAAATGTTTATAGAGAGTAACATGTGGAGTTTCCTAACTGTCATAAAAATTTCAAGTGAAAAGAATGATTTCTCAATTTTATAAAAATGTCGGAGCCGAGACCGCGCGAGTAGAAATCGTAAGAATCCTTAAGCAGAGCCGACAACGATAATGAGAATGAACTCAAGATACTTAGGAAAATGAAGTGACCATAAAGTGTTTATGACTTAAAAGAAATTTTAAGGGTAGTATGAGTTGAGAGGGTGTATAATGAGTAGCGCATGAGTGCGAGTTACCGTGAATTAGGACGGAACCTAACGAAATAAAATGTGTTTATGGTTATAGATTTCCGAGCGGAACCTAGAGCATCCTCCACCTCGAGATACCCAGGCAAGTTTACAAACCCAACTCTATTTTACTGTTGTGTTGTGAAAGGATTGTTTTACTATCATCGCATAAATACCATGTTTGCCATGATACGTAGTTGTTGAATTTTCACATAATATAGCGATGTTGTACGATAAGTATATATCGTGAAATGATTATTTTGCTTTAAGCATGATGTATTGTATAAGACCGAGGGTCGGTCGGGGATTAAGATAAAACCCGGGAATCATTCCGGAGATATTATAGGACGGTTATACGTCCATAGTGGTACGTTTTAAAGGGACTTATCGTCCACTTACGAAATATTAAAACACCTCGAACTTTTAAAACGATTTCCCAATGAGCATATTCCCTCAACTATATTTTATTGATTCGGATATTAAATATTATATATGTATTCCTTTATTATAGGAGTAGTATACTTCAACGTTTACTTATTTCAATCCCGATTAATCATTATAGATTATTAATTATGTAAACACAAACTAGTTGAGGAATACTATTTAAATAAATCTTTTAAAAGAATAACTCATTCGAGGTATGATTAATATCAATTATCATTTAATTATTTATAAACTACTATTTAATTAATGATTATTTATTTAAGGATTGTTATTGATTTAAAGATCATAGATCCTAATATACCTTTTGATTTAGAAGTATCATTCGAATAATTTCAGATCGTCGGTGAATATTATCCCGACTTATTGTTATATTGAATATAGTTTCAAGAAGAAACTTTTCCCCTTATTAATTATCTGTTGATAACGGTCAACACACATCCCTAGTACTTCCTCCGAAATTCTTGGAAGTACGTATATACATATATATACATTTATATTTTGAAAAGATAAACTATCTCTATCAACAAGCAAAACGCTTGGGGAACTTCGATGTGGTTCAAGTTCCCGAGATTGATAGAATTATGTTGAAGGACAATGGAGGGGTAGACTCTGGTACTACGTGTGCTGGATGGGCTACCAAAGGTACCGCAGGCGAAGGTACTTTGTGTACTCAGGAACTTGTGAAGTATGTGTATACCCGAAAATGGGACACGTAGCCCGAATGCGGCCAGGGTGATACCCGAGAGATGACGGTATTCGTCCTTTTACTAGTAAAGAAGGTTACTTTCCGTAGGACGACTGATCATCGTATGCGGTGGCTCTTGTGAGATGTCCAAAATCTTCCAATTGGAATTGATATGCAATACCGTAACCAAAGCCTAGGTGTTGGGATTACTATTAAGGTATTCGCGGGTTATAAAACCCCCTTAAAAGAATTGTTTTCATAAGAAGGTGTGGGACACCAAGAAATCTACTTTTAAATAAAACATATATATAATATATGATGTTATTATACAGTCATTTTCATACTGTACATTATTATGCTGAGCATCTTAGCTCACATTTGTTTTCTTAAATTGACACAACACAACAGTGAATCAAGATGCCTGCCATGAGAACCACAACCAGGAAATGGGTAGGAAATGGTCAGCTGTTCCGTAGATTATTTGGTGCAGTACCTCAGGTAGTCGGAATAAGCTGGATTAGTTTTCAATCGTTTATAGTTCATCTTATTTATAAGTATGGTTTATGTAAAATAAGAAATAAGAAACGTATATTCGGCCGGTGGATTAATCTTACTTAAAGGTCACCCCCGGTAAGACTAATTACATTTGGGTTGTAATAGAATTTCTCTAGTAATGATGGTTCGTTTCCAAGACAATAACCTGTAGTGTGTGTATGTTAAGTGTGGGGTCGTGAAGCGTGAGTATTTACATATCGTAGTGTGAGTTGTGTAAGTTTAGATAGCGTGGCTTCCGAGACTCCCGACCTCGGGTTTTGGGGCGCCACAATATTCCAATTGATACTCATAATTGTTGATATATTTTGGTGATTAGAATATGTCAAAGCATACCCATTGTTCCGGTTGCTATTCCAGGGACTGGATAATAATACTTTAGGGATTAAGTTTACTTAATCCTAAGGACCGGGATATAACCGGATCCTTGAGATGGCCTGTAGTGCCTGGGTGCCCGACGGGATCTATATAGTGAGATATAGATCTGCACTATATCCTGGCTGATCAGCAGGGTATAGATGCGAACTTGTGTCTAGTTTAGTTCGTTCGTATTCGCCAGTAATGGCCTTCTTTCTATTCTCGCGGGGTTATATCTTTGTAGATATACCCGGGTTACGGATTCATTTAAAATGCTTTAACACTGTTTATATTTTACGGACTTGTTGAGCAATTTTTGGCTCACCCTTTTTGTTGTTATTCACCTTATTATTTTCAGTTAAGAAGGAATATGAAACCCATCAGGACTCGAGTGGTAAAGAAGTAGGTCAAGCCTCAGGATCCTCTCATACCCAAGGTGTTGATCCCAATCCAAGAAGAAATCTTTGAGTTGCCCGAACAGGTGGTGTGTAGATAGTTAGTGTGTGTGTTTGAATAAAAGATGCACTTAGTTTAAAACTGGTTAGACGATGGTTTGTAATAAAGAGAGTTTGTGAGATTTTGAATTTGGTTGGTAATAAAAGTAGTTAGTGGTTCTTGTTTTCATACTTCAACCTAAAAAGATCCTGGTTAGTGTTAAAGGGGTTTAGATTCATTTCTTTATTATTTGTTAATCAAATTGTACATGTTTGGTGATTAGCTAGTAACCCCCAGACTTTTACCCCGGGTCTGGAGGGTGTTACACAACCATGCAAACATCATATTCTCCCCCCCATTCTTTGGTCTCGGCTTTTCCATGAAAAGTAAGGAAGAAAATTTTCAAAACTCAAGCTACACCCCTTCAAAAATTAAGAGGTTTTTTTCCTTAGCTTCCATAATTCATGACTTAGTTATGTTATGAGTTTGAAGCCAATATTACAATGTTTACTAAGCTAATCAATTCATCAAAGTTCTTAATGAATAGTGTTTTCAAGAAATTAACTTTGTGTATTCTTATATTTTCTTCAAGATCCAAGCTTAGTAGAGATAGTTAGTGCTTATTTAAGGCTTACTAAGTGATTCTCCACTCTCCAAGGAAGGTATAACTTCTCAAACCCTTAGTCTTAAGTTTTGTTGGTTTGGATTTCATAATGGTTAGATGATTGATTAGTGTAATGGGTGTGTAATCATGTTTAGAGCTTTGTTTAGTAAATGGTTTTGTTGATTTTGGAGTTAGGAGTGATACTTGTTAGATTTGAAGTTCTTGGTCACATTTTGACTTGGTTTGGATGAATATGTTGAGATCTTGAGTTATGGTTGAATGATCTTGTATTGTGGTTGAATTATGGTGGAATGGTGTTGATTGGTGGTAGTTTGGTATTGAAATGATTTGGTAAATTTTGGGAATCGCTAAGTTATAGCCGTCGTAATGCCCAATTTTCCTTATACTGTTCTGCCTGAAACTTTAGGACCTGTGAATTCACTGTAAGCTTTTGAACTTTGCCATTTTTAGATAGCTCATGTTACGAGCTTCGTTTTGATATGTCGTTCACATAAATCCGAGTTACGAGCAATGAGAAATGACCATTTTAAGTAATGGCGTTTCCCGAGCGAACCCCGAAACCTCGAGTAACTTTGAGACCATATTTGAGATCCTTAAATGATCAATCGAAACACGAAACAATTATTTAAGATGGAGTAGGTAGTTGGTAAAGTACTCGCGAAAGAGTTGCATTAAAATTCGTAACGGTTAATTTATTAAAATTGGTGGAGCCGAGGGTGCGCAGGCGATTAACGCAAATCGTTAAGCGTATAAGCGACCATAAGCGACCGTTAGGGTATGAGTGAGTTTTGACTAGTTTCTTAAGAGACCGTGGTCTAATTCCGGCTTATGTTGTTGTTCATAGGCTACCGGACCCACTCTAAGCTTAAGTCTACCCCAGAACGCTCAGGCAAGTTTTCTACCCGTTATACTGTTGTTGTGATGTAATTTATTGATGCATTATCTTGAGATAAGTGCATGGTTATTATTAGCAAAGTCTTGCGATATATTGGAGCATGTGATATGATATTTATATGCATTCCGGTTTCATAATCTTGATATTTTATTATCAATTCAAATGCTTATAAACTGTATAATACCTATGCTAGAGATAAGCAGTAGTTGCGTATGCCCTTAGTATAGGGGACCCAAAGGTGAACATTTTTCTAAACCGGGAGTCAATATTCCCCTATAATATATATATATATATATATATATATATATATATATATATAGTTTTCTATAACTATTAATTAAATAAGGTATATTCGATAGTTTGAATAATAATCAAACTTATTTTCGGTTACTCAAATAAAGATCGTACTTTCGTATAAGTATATCTTTGGTTATTTATTATTCATTTTAAGTAGGAGTTTTAAAACTTCTACTTCAATTATTTTTATAAAGATTATCCTTTATGGGAATATTATTTAAATAATAATATTCAGATATTTTCTAACATATCGGGAATGATTTATTTTATTAAATCATCATTACTCTAAACATTCCTTAAAATGTTTTCGAGTCTTCAAAATGATTTTAAAAGTTAGAGTGGATCCCAAAACTCATTTTCATAATTAAGATCTTCCTTTCGAAGGAGATTTAAATACTTGCACAAAACCTGAGGGATCCGACTCTGTGGTGTATTTTATATTCGCAACGAGGTTGTTGTTTTGAGAAAACATTTTGATTACTCGCCCAACGTTCAGGAAGTAAGTCCATTTAGTTGAGTCGGCATAAGCAATATGGGCTCAGTGGGCGTCCATGAAAGTGTAAGTGGCTCAGTGGGAGCCCATCAATGCGTAAGTGGCTGAGTGGCAGTCCAGCATAAGGTCCTAATACGGCCAGGGTGATGACCAGTGGGGAATTCGTCCATCTACTAGTAGAAAAGGTGATTTAATTGGTATCTTTGCCTGATCAGCAAGATATCAGGTTTATGCCAAAGTTTCTTTTTTCCAAAATTCTTGGGAATGACAACTCTTCTTATACTTCCATAGCAGAAGGGTGTATGAAATGTATATATATATAGGTGTATATATATATCAGGACTTGATGAAGTATCTCGTAACTTCATTCTTTATAATGATATTTCAAAGATTGATCTATTCAAGTCTTATCTTGTAGTCTCATCTATGTGATGAACTTTTGAAACTGATTATACCTTGAACGGTGGTAGTTCAAGTAGTATTTGGAAAAGATATAAGTATATTGGATTATCTTGTAACTTCATCTTTTCAACTTATATCTGGTGAATGATTATCTTATGCATGACAAAGATTTTCAGAAAAATGTTGAGACAAGGTTATATATATGAGATCACCTTGCAACGATACTTTTATACAGTTATAAACTGGAACTCTGTGTATATTATGCATGGAAAAGGACTTCCAAGATTTTGAAAAGTATATATACATAGATACTCAATATTTTGCGACTTGGTCGCATTAAGATATCAAACTTGGTTCATATCTGCTTGACCGAGACTTTCATGAGTACTATGAGAATGCTTATATATTGTTAATTATTATACATATTATTTTGGCGGGCTTGTTGCTCACCCTTGCTTTCTTCTTTCATCACACAACAACAGATAGACAAAATTAACATGACTAAGCTCCCAATTCACAAACGGATAGGAAATATTCCGCAATTTCCTGTAGGCGTGGATGACGCTGTAGCTGAGGTAGGGACTACCAATAGGCTAGGTTTTCAACTGTTGATGTACCAGACTGATGTATATTTATGAACTGTAATAATGGCAAGGAAAATGTAAATTTATTCAGAAACCCTTTTAAGGTGTAATGGTTTATAGTTGTGGAATAAAATGACTTGTGTTATTTTTGGTATTCATCTCTAAGACTATAACTTATGGTGTGTGTATATTGTGGGGTCATAGTATGCAGTAATTGGTTGTTTATTTAGATTAAGTGTTGTTAAGGGAAATGGAACTAATGACAACCCAGATTCCCGACCCTGAATTTGGGGGTGTTACAGAAATGGTATCAGAGCTAAGCGTTATAAACCTCAGAGATGATTTGACGTTAAGATAAGAAGTTCACTAAGATAATAATAACTCTTGCCAAGTTCATAGTGAGAATACCTAATGTAGTACTGACAGTTAAAACCCTTATGGGAACCCTTATAAAAATCGTGATGAAAGCGTAGTTCGTTATCGTATATGGTAGTGGGACTCCAAACCCTGAAGTTCAAGAGCAATAATACGATGATGTTTTATTATATATTGGGGATCAGATTGTGGATCCAATGGAGCACCCTAACAAGGGACCATATGATGTTCATATTAAGGATGTAGTAATTAAGGATGTTATCCCAAATGGGATTGTTGCTGAGAAGGATCCCGTGGAGGATCCTGAGAAGAATGAAGAAAGGACCGCTGAGGAATTGATGATCGTGGTTAGGGCGACTACCAGAGGTAGGATGGGCCAGTTATTACCGTAGGTTCGTTCAAGTTTACAAAGATAGCAGCCCGTTTAACGCGGCTTACTCGTAAGACTGAAAAGTTCGAATGGACAGAGAAATGCGAGAATAGTTTTCAAGAACTGAAGCAAAGATTAGTGACGACCCCTATGTTGGCGTTGCCGAATCGAAAAGGAGATTTTGTGATTTGTAGTGACGCTTCGCACAAGGAATTAGGGTGCATGCTTATACAGCACGTCAAGGTAATTACGTACATGTCAATACAATTAAGAGAATCTGAAATTTGATATCCCCCTATGATCTTGAGCTCACGAAAATAGTTTTACCCTAAAGATTGGAGGCACTACTTGTATGGAGAGAAGTGCGAGATTTACTCAAGCCATAAGTGCTCTAGTACATTTTCACGCAGAAAGAGCTGAACATGCGCCAGAGGAGGTGGTTAGAGCTAATCAAGGATTACGATTATGTGATTCTTTATCATCCAGGGAAAGCCAAAATGGTGGCTAACGCCCTTAGTAGAAAGGAGAGACTCAAGATGATAATGTCTTTGGGAGAGTTGATAAGAGATTTTGAGAAAATGGAAATAGAAGTGAAGGTAACCGGAGCCGGTACTGAAAAGCTGTTTGAGATTGTAATGCAGCCCGAATTATTGGAAAATATCATATTGTGCCAAGAAAAAATGATAAATGAAGGCAGAGAACCAATGAATAGAGAAAAGATTAATACCGAGAAAGATGATAAGGGAATAATGAGGTATTCCTACAGAATTTGGGTTCCAAATGTTCAAAAGCTTAAGGACGAGATCTTAGATGAAAGCCATAGTTCGAGGAATAAGATTTAGGGCAAACCCTGAATATGATAGTCAGGGAGGTTGCCATTAAGAAAGAAGGAACCCATAACATAATGAAGTGGAAAACAAGGATTTTATTGTATAAGATAACCCCAATTATGGGAGAAGGATGAAACATTTCATACTGAGAAAACAGAAGTCGAGCAAGTTAGGGAGAACCAGGACGATACTCCTATGGGGCAACTCATGGACCTGCCTAAAAAAACTTATACTTTTACCCCTAACCACCACCCTGAGGAAGCAGTGCGGTGGGAAATTATTTCAGGACCTTTAAGTCGCTAAGCTCTCAGAGTTCCAAGGAACAAGCTGACCCAGTCGACGCAAGAGCCTGGCTAAAGGAAACAGAGGAATCATTTGAGATTCTAAATGATTGACGAAATGCAAAAGACTATTTTTCCCACTTACCTTCCTAAGAGAGAGGCCACCCGCTGGTGGAAGGGTAAGGAAGATAGAGAAATAGTGTAAAAATTTAGAGCCAGACCAAAGGCGGAAAACTATGATGAATCTAGGTTGTGAAAGTCGTCAAGGTTCGTCTGAAGTACACGAATCCAGAATGACGGGATGTTTGAAATCAATGATTAGTGGGTTCATGAAATGATTGTAAGAGAAAGGAAAATAAAAAGAAACTGAAGTGGAAAGGAATATAAAGGCAATAGAGTTTGAGGAATGATAAGGGAGTTGGGTATGAGGAAACCCTAAAGAATCATAGCAATAGAAATAGAAAAGTATGTAATCATCAGGATGAGGGTGATTCACCATGAGTTAAAGTTGATGGTTGAAGGCATAAGAGATACATATATTTTATCCCTTTTAAGTTAAGAGTATTCGATGAAACTTTGAGATAGACTGATGGATTAATAAGGAAACAAGAATGGCCTGAGGAGACATGATAACAAGAAATTAGGAAAATGGGATGAAGGAAGTGGCCTTCAAGAATGCGAAGTTTATGTAAGACCTGTGACTTGATGCCCAAAAAGGGAGACACCAAGTATAGAAGATATCTCAACATTGAGATGACTGTTGAGATAAATAACAAAAGTAAATGAGGATTTAGTAAAAAAAAAGTTCACGTTGAACACGACCAATATCTTCCAGAACACCCATGCTATCATTACCAAATCAGGAAATAAAAGCGGATCACCATTATTATTTTTTGGAGGCCATATGGGTTGACCTCAGCTTGAATAAGGATGCCATTCTGAAATTCGGTATAGACTATCGAGATGGGAATGATTGAATAAGATAATCTATAAAGGATATATGAATTGATTTATCATCATGTACCTTTTTAAAGGTGGAATTAAGGATAGAACCTTGATAACTTGAGATGAATCCTAGGGGAATGCATAAAGGTTGGAATTTCACCCTTAATAGGGACAGTATGAGTTTTGACAATATGAATTGGAAAGGACTAAGGTAAAAACAACATTTAAGGATCAATGGAGAAATGTTTTTTAGAAGTATATAGAAAATGGTCCTAGTATTAGTAAATGGTATTTTGATATGCCCTGTATCAAGGAAATATAGGAGGAATGATTCAAGGATAACCTTAAAGGTTTTACAATGAGAAAGGTAATATTCAAAGTTCTGAAGAATAGAAATTTTGATAAAGGAAATATGACATAATTATAATAATGCCTGGTAGGCACGTGTTGAACCAGAAGAAAGTATAGATCGACCCAATGAAGGTCGATATTGGTGAAAACAAGAAGGACCCAAGGTAAGAGATGTCCTAAGTATGATCGAGAGTCAATCGTGACAATGTTAGCCTCTAAAGACCGATGCAATAACTTATGGAAAAATGGTGATATTTTTTTTTCTCACCAACGCGTAAGGAAGAGCATTTTCACACAAGCAGTGATTGGAAATGAGGTAGAAAATTTAGTTGAAGATCATTTAAAAGACATTGATTATAAGGAACTATTACTATCAGGAAAGGCCAATGAGGTGGCTGACACTCTAAGTGTAAGAGAGCAATTATAGGCGCTCGTGCCAGAGGAATACAGTGATGATGGTTAAAGCCGTGAAGGTTGTATTATGGTTTAAAAGATTAACATTCCTTCTGATGATTGTGCGATAGTCAACCGTAATAGTAGTGTGGTAAAACTTTAATTCATGTAATCGTGAGCGGGCTATATATCTTAGAAGGTCCTATCTTGAGATAAGCCAGGACCATGTTACGAGAGGACTAAATGAACCTTTGAGCTTCATGTTTCCTAATAAAGACATATGGTTAATAATGGTATTAATCTGCTATCGTTGCTTTCATTGAAACTCTTCTGCAATTTTATCTGCTTCATGTCATGTATGTACGTCAGGATCAAGAGTGTTCTTCATGAATCGTGAATGGTGATTATGTTACCTTCTAAGAAGAATTTGATATGACAAGTATGGACTCCGTATGGATAGCTATTAAGATTTCAAGGAAAACGAATGACTATCGTAGGTCCGCGGTGGACTATTGTAATGCAGCAATGATTCTGTGAATAATAAGATGATAACAATCGGGAAAGTTGTATTTTAATGGATGTCGAGATTGAGTACCACTAATCGGGTCGTGGTGATGTATAAGTTATCATTGATAGACTAACTAGTGGATTATCTACCTATTGAATATTTATTCCTTCTTATCAATAGAGAGTCGTATTACTATACGAGGAAGGTTGCGGTGCAAGCATAGAATTCTAGTAACGATAATGTCTAGAATGAAATCCCAGATTCGATTTTCGATGTCGAGGGAGTTTAAAGGTGATTGTGTATAAGCTCGAGCATGAGCATGGGTCCATAGAATGATGGACAGAATAGGGAAAGATTCAGGAACATGACTTGCGATGCTATAATACTTGATGTTGAGATATATATATATATATTAGTTTTGTTCACTTGTGATAAACCTCTATAGTTTATAGGTAGACTCCAAGCCATATGTTTTGTGGCAATATTTTTATAGAATTCTCTTAAATTCTTTCTTTTCTCTTCTTTTCATTTTCGTGTAAACTGAGAAGAACAACCCTTGTAGAAGGCGGGGGTATTGCCGAACGACTATCTATCTGTGTGATAGAAGCCTAGTAGGATACTACAAGTTTTTTAATTGCTTGTCAAGTAATAAAGGTTGGCCACCTTCTGTACTAACTATGCAATAGAACAAGTGTTCTTGATCGTAGTGATCTCTCAATATATTCTCTTACTTCAATATTATTGATCAAGCTTCCAAAGATAGAAGCAGCTAGAAAAGGGGTACTGTAAGTACATTGTCTCCGAAATCGAAACATGTTCCTGGTACTAAGGTCGACAAAATTAATAGAAGGTTATAGAACGCTAGAGAGTAACAGTATAGCCAGAATGGTATTATGAAGGGAAGATAGTAACGATTATGAACTGGAAAAGAGTGGGTATTGAGAAGCAAAAAATATAATGCTATAAGCTATGATGAGAGTCTGTGCAATAGACATGAAAGAATTTGGAATGATCACTTAACACGGATTGAGTTTTCTTATGACAATAGATCGTATGTTAGTATTGAGATGTCGCCTTATGAGATCCTTGAGGGAAGACAATGTCCATCTCCCTTATGTTAGGATGAAGTTGTAGAGCGCAAGGTGCTCGGACCAGCAGTGGTCCAAAGGACCAAGGATATAATAGATCTAATCAGAGGATGACTTTTAGTAGCCCAAGATGGACGTAACAAGTATGCTGATTTGACAACGAAAGGACAAAGAGTATGAAATACGGGACCTGGTGTTGTTAAAGGTATCCCCTTGGAAAGCCTTGGAAAGGATTGATGAGGTTCGGAAAGAAAGGAAAGCTAAGTCCACGATTTGTTGGACCCTTGGATATATTACGATGTATTGGGAAGTTATCAAATGAACTAGCCCTACCCCCGAACCTGCAGCAAGTTCATAACATGTTCCACGTATCAATATTAAGGAAGCATAATCTGAATGTCGGACACATAGGAGAATACGAGCGCATAGACATGCAACCAGACTTGACCTATATCGAGGAACCGGTAAGGGTTATGGATTCAAAGGAGCAAGTACTTAGGAACAGGGTTATGAAACTAGTCAGAGTTTGGTGGTAGAACCACAATGTGGAAAATTGACTTGAGAGTAAGAAAGTGCAATGCTAAGAAAGTATCCCTATTCATTTTTATCTGATTCCGGGTCGAAATCTTTTTAAGGAGGGGAGACTGTAATAACCCCAATTTTTGGAATTTTTGAAACACGGATGAATAGTGACTTTTGCTGATGATGGTGATTAAGAAAATTATCAGACCACGTTATATAGGAGTACTGTTATGGAAATTGTAAGATCGTATTAGTATTCCATAAAGTAAATGAGTGTATGTAAAGATCGTCAGAATCCAAATTCGAACACTTTGAATTTTTCCCGAAAATCCACCAGATTCCGAAAGAATTGAGTATAAGGTAACATGATTAAAAGGATTTCAATTCAAGGATTATAAGAAAGGATCATAAAAGGAATATAAAATATTGAGAAAGGTTTAGGGGAACCCAAGTAATAAGATCCCGGATATGATCCCTTATACGACAAACGAGAACGAAAGTTAAGCGAAACGTATAACAGATAAACTGTCATTAGCCAAGTAATTAAGGGTTAATCAAAAAGGTTAGTAGATGATGATGTCATCACACCATAAAGGGAAGACAAGTGTAAAATGCTGACACAAGCTTGATGACATAAGCATGACAAAGGGATGTTGTTTTGTTGGTAGATTTTGGACCATGGAAAATTAACCATGGTAAAAAGCTAAATCAATTGCTAAGACAAAAAGAGAAGCAACCAAGTAAACATCATCTTCTCCCCCCATTCTTTGCTCTCGGCTTTTCCATGAAAAGCAAGGAAGAAAATTTTCAAAACTCAAGCTACACCCCTTCAAAAATTAAGAGGTTTGTTTCCTTAGCTTCCATAATTCATGACTTAGTTATGTTATGAGTTTGAAGCCAAGATTCCAAGGTTTACTAAGCTAATCAATTCATCAAAGTTCTTAATGAATAGTGTTTTCAAGAAACGAACTTTGTGTTTTCTTATATTTTCTTCAAGATCCAAGCTTAGTAGAGATAGTTAGTGCTTATTTAAGGCTTCCTAAGTGATTCTCCATTCTCCAAGAAAGGTATAACTTCTCAAACCCTCAGTCTTAAGTTTTGTTGGTTTGGGTTTCATAATTTTTAGATGACGGGTTAGTGTGATGGGTGTGTAATCTGAAGGGTTTTTTAGCACATAAACACAACAAAAACATAAATTTAAATCTTAAAAAAACAAAACCCTGCGCAGGATTCATGCGAAAAATAATATTTAATTTATAGTTCAGTATGTTTACCTTAAGAAGCTTTATGTTAATGGAAAGATGGAGGTCTTGAATGATCATCACGTAGCCCGTCGCTGGAGCGATCTATGCCTTGAAGGTATCCACACAAATGATTGCCCGGAGGATGGGTGTGTAATAGCACATTCTGGAGGCCGCCTTCTTGCTCTCTCTATCTCTCTTCAAGCTGCTAGGGTTTATGTTTTATCAAATAAAACGTGTAACCCTAATTCTATTAGAAAAATATATTATATAGGGAAGAGCTATTGGGCCTCCAACCCTAAACTTAATTTTAGAGTTATTATTATTATTAAATTCAAAATTCAAAATTCTAATTATTGTATTATTAAGTCTCACTTATTCATCCAATAGCTTAATTTCAGATTTAATATTAAATTCAAATTTCCTATTTATTAAATTAATTAAGTCACACTTAATTAATAACAAATAATTCGAATTATTTACATTTAATTTAAATCCGAATTTAAATTAAATAATCCTCCAATCATTCTTTGTGCGACCCTTTAGGTTATTATTACGTTGGAAACAATTTTAAATCTAATTTAAAATCATAAACAATGAGCGGCATCTAGTAATACATCATTGTTACCCAAGTAATAATAATTAAATCGGTGATCGATTAAACCTTTTGTGTATAATGTACAATGTACTATAATCCTTTTAACCATATATTATAGATTAAACTCGAGACATGTTATGTGTCATCCTCTTCATAATTTAATCCAGGTTTCCTTGATTGATGAGTAGACTATAACATCAAATCAACATTTGAGCATGACCATGCATTTCATAGTCTTAACTCAAACAAGAGGCCAATAATATCACTCCTAAAATAGGAGGGTTAAATCCTTTCTAGATCATTCATATTTCTCATATGATTCATAATATACCCAATATACACTTTTATCATCACCTGGTCAAAGGTAACTTTTAATGCAACCAAAGTATATTAATTCTCATATAGAAATATAATGATTTCAAGTCTAAGGACCAATACATCATTATCAATGTGAGAATTACTTATGACACAACAGACATGTAGAATCTCACATTGGGTCTTCCAGCACCATGTATATAATACATGTGCCTGTGTTTTGACTTTAGTATCACTATACCTATGTTCAATGAGATGTGATCATCAGTCAACATTCACACTAGTCTTAATGCATTATTATTGTCCCTTAATAATAATACTCGACTAGGGATCTTGAGGAATATCGATACTATTCTCATAATCTCATTTCCAAGTCACGTACTTATAGATATAAAATTACATATCATATTCCAAGGACATTTATTAATCTAATATCTTATCGCAGAAAATAAAGATATAATAAATTACTAAAGAATAATCCATATAATCAGAATTAATAATGCAAATATTTCATAATATAAAAATAATAGTGTTGTCTCTAGGGCACAAACACTAAAAATCTTCCACTTACACTAGAGCCAATCACCCATGTATCTAATACCCATGGAACTAGTATAACCTTCGTACTTTTGCTGCGACAAAGCCTTAGTCAGTGGGTCTGCAACATTATCATCAGTATACACTTTACGTATATGTATATCTCCTCCATACACCAAGAATGAATCTTTAGTCCTTTTCAAGTACTTAAGAATATTCTTCACTGCTGTCCAGTGACCCTCGCCAGGATTAGACTGGTATCTGCTCGTCATGCTCAAGGCATACGAAACATCAGGTCGAGTACATATCATCGCATACATTATAAATCCAATTGCCGAAGCATATGGAACTTTGCTCATACGACCCTTATCATCTAATGATTTAGGGCAGTTATCTTTTGAGATCAATATCCCCTAAGACATTGGGACATATCCTCTTTTTTTGCCTCTTGCATCCTGAAATGATGCAATACTTTGTCAATGTATGTACTCTGACTTAGGCCGATTAATTTCATTGGTCTATCTCTATAGATCTTGATCCCTAATATATAGGCAGCATCGCCTAAGTCCTTCATCAAGAAACTATTTCCCAACCAAGTCTTAACAGCCTGTAGAGAAGGTATGTCATTCCCTATTAGTAATATGTCATCTATATATAGTACTAGGAATGCCACGTGGCTCTCACTAACCTTCTTGTAAACACATGGTTCATCTTCATTTTGAATAAAGCCAAATTCTTTGACTGTTTCATCAAAACGACGATTCCATCTCCTTGAGGCTTGCTTCAATCCATAAATAGAACGAAGCAACTTACAGACCATCTTAGCAAACTTGGGATCGACAAAACCCTCAGGCTGTATCATGTATACATGCTCTTCAAGGCTCCCATTTAAGAAAGCGGTTTTGACATCCATTTGCCAAATCTCATAGTCGTAGTAAGCAGCTATTGATAGCAAAATCCTGATGGACTTGATCATAGCAACTGGTGAAAAGGTCTCATCATAGTCTATACCATGAACTTGTTTGAAACCTTTTGCCACCAGTCGCGCTTTATAGGTCTGTACTTTACCATCCATGTCAGTTTCTTCTTGAAAACCCACTTGCACCCTATAGGTTTTACCCCTTCAGGTGGATCAACTAAAGTCCATACTTTATTTTGATACATGGATTCCATTTCAGATTTCATGGCCTCTAGCCATCTCTCAGAGTCTGGACTGTTCATAGCATCTTGGTAGGTAAGAGGCTCATCATTATCTATGAGCATTACATCATCATCCTGAGTCAAGAGAAATCCATAATATCTCTCTGGCTCAGGACGAGCCCTAGTAGATATATTAAAAACCTGTGTTTCCAGAGTAGGAATATCTTGATGTACTTCCTGCCCATTTTCCAACTCTGGTTCAATATTATTTTGTACAACTCGATCTTCATTGAGATCTATAGTCCTCCCACTAATTTTCTTTGAAAGTAACTTTCTTTCAAGAAATACAGCGGTTCGAGCAACCAACATTTTGTTCTCGGTAGGATTATAGAAACTATACCCTTTAATTTCTTCAGGATATCCTATAAAATAACATTTATTCGATTTTGGTCCCGCTTGTCAGACAAAAAAAGCGTTTCACAAATGCTTCACATCCCCATACTTTCATAAAAGACATGCTGTGACGTTTCTCAGTCCATATCTCATATGGAGTCTTTTGAACCGATTTAGTTGGAACTCAGTTTAGTGTATATGCAGCCGTTTCTAGAGCATAACCCCAAAAACTTATTGGAAGATCTGCTAGACTCATCATCGATCGCACCATGTCCAACAAGGTACAATTTCTTCTCTCAGAAACTCCATTCCATTGAGGCGTTCCAGGAGGAGTAATTTGTGATACGATACCACACTGCTTCAAGAAACCTTTAAACTCGAGGCTTAAGTATTCTCCTCCACGATCTAATCGTAGAACTTTTATACTTTCCCCTGTTTGCTTTTCCACTTCAGCCTTGTATTCTTTGAACTTTTGAAAAGAATCGGATTTGTTCTTCAAAAGATACACATATCCATATCTACTGAAATCATCAGTAAAAGTAATGAAGTAGTAAAAGCGACCTCTTGCCATCGTACGCATTGGACCATATACATAACTATGTATAAGTCCTAATCGTTCGGTGGCCCTTTCACCTTGTCCGGTAAAAGAAGCTTTAGCCATTTTGCCAATGTGACAAGATTTGCATTCTTCGTATGATTCAAAATCAAACTTATCCAAGTAACCATCTTTATGTAATTTGGAAATGTGTTTCTCATTTATGTGACCTAAACGACAATGCCAAAGGTATGTTTGATTTGAATCTTTCATCTTAATACGTTTATTATCATTATTTATGTTATAGACAGGAGTATCTATATCAAGAACATATAAACCATTAAACAAACGTGCAATCCCGTAGGTAACATAATTGAATGAAAAGGAACAACTTTTGTTCTGCATCAAAAACGAAAAACCTTTCTTGTCCAAACAAGAAACTGAAATAATGTTTCTGCAAATCGCAGGCACGTAAAAACAGTTATCTAGTTCTAAAACAAGCCCAGTGGGCAACGATAAACGATAAGTCCCTACAGCTTAAGCAACAACCTTTGCTTTATTGCCAATTCATAGGTCGACTTCTTCCTTCGCCAATGTCCTACTTCCCTACAGTTCCTGCACATTTATACAAATGTGAGAATCACATCCAGTATCTAATACCCAAGATGTAGAAGTAGATAAATTGACTTCAATAACATAAATACCTGAATCAGAAGCAGTAACAACAGCCTTCTTCTTCTTCAGATCCTCCAAATAAGCATAGCAGTTCCTCTTCCAATGACCTGGTTTCTTGCAATAGTGACAATCACCAACCTTTGGAACACCACCTTTAGGCTTCAAAGCCTTGGTCGGATCAGGTTTCGGATTGGCATTCGATTTAGATCCCATCTTCCTCTTGCCTTTCCATTTACCCTTTCCTTTGACCTTCCCTTTATTCACCATCAACATGGGAGCAGGGGATGTCTTCTGAACGTTGGTCTCAACAGTTTTCAATATAGCCAACAGTTCGGTGGGGTTCTTATCTATCTCATTCATATTGTAATTCATCATAAATTGAGAATAACTGCTATTTAAAGATTGCAAAATTAGGTCAATCTGGTGCTCCACAGCAATCGAGGCACCCAACTTGGCAAGGTACTCAATATACCCAATCATCCTTAGAACATGCGGTCCAACCAGATCATGTTCTCCCTGCTTACATGCATGTAACGATTTAAAAGTATCAAACCTCTCCTGATGAGCCTGTCCTTCAAATATACGTTTAAGGTGCTCAATCATATCATAAGAATCCATATTCTCATATTGTTTCTGAAGTTCAGCAGTCATGGTCGCTAACATGAGACATTGAACATCCGTGTCAACATCAATATATTTATGATAAACATTATGTTGAGCACGGGATGCTCCTTCAGTGAGAGGTACAGGATGAGGGATATCTATGACATAGAGCTTGCGCTCTTGTTTGAGGACAATCCTCAAGTTCCTCTGCCAGTCAAGGAAGTTTGTTCCTGTCAGCTTGTCCTTCTCAAGGACTGATCGCAGAGGAAAGTTGTTTGAATTGATTGCCATTTGCTATCTATAATGTTTAAAATGCATAAGATAAATTAGTTTACAGATGATTATTAAATTATATTCAAGTGATTATTAATATATATTCAAAATATATATCTTCCACTATTTTATAAAATTAATAGCCCTGACTATTAATTCGGAAAGAGTATCTTCTATATACTTTCTAGTGAGCCAAGATCCAAATTTTCACAACGTTTTAGTTCAGCTTTGGCTTTACTCCTAAAATATGATTCAATAAGGTAGACAACCTTTGTCAATTATATCAACTATATAACTCTTGGATAGTTTAGTGGAACAACATTATTCTTATTTATCCAATAAATCTCACCAAACTCTATGCATCTAAGTTCACAATCCTATTGTGGTAACTTAGTTAAGTTAAAACTCAAAGGTCTAAAAGTATCATATACTTCAACACGCCGTCCCACGATAGATGGGAGTACTTCGCTCTGGCGAACCCACTCCTTATCGATCTAGGGGTTAACGCGTTGGACATATTGGAAGGCATCTAAATAAGTTAATATAAACATTAGGGTTTTGTTAGTATTATAACGATCATGATCCCATCATAAAGAGATTCCCAATTTTTCCTTGAATAAAATACTTCAAATCAATACTCGTCAATGGTTTGATTTCCAGGTACTGGAGGAGTCACATCGGTCTCGCTTAAAACCCACAGCCTTACAAGTTCTATGAACCCGTTGTTGACAAAATTGCCCCATGTCGGAAATAAAGAAGATTTGTATTTCATTCCGTGTTTCATAAACACGAGAATCTCATAATCGTTTGTAAATTTTTAAAATCTTGAGTCATTACAGATTTTATCTTGTTTAGGCATGGCATGGGTGACGTATCTAATCCATACATTCATGCATGATTAATTTAATTAAAGCATGCACCATTAACTATTCTATACATACATTCATACATCAATATGTAAAGTGCAATAAAGTAAATGTGTTTGGTTATGGCCCCATCCTATGTGATCTTAATCAAGCTCATGATAAAGATCAAGGTCAATCTAATATGGTGATGGAAATAAATACAACTATTTATTACATAATTCTTCTTCTTTGTTTATACTTCTTGTATGCCTCGTCTTCTTCTTTGAATCACCTCCATTGGATAGCCTTCTTGAGTCTTCAATTACATTACATGATTGAAAGTAAAACTAATCTAATGAACTTACAAGAATCACTCGAGTTACATTCGATATTTATGATTACAAAGATTGACGACATGCAAGTCGTATTTAAAACCAAAACCAAAACCATTACACTAAGGTCGAAAGGCCATAACCATCCACCATGCTCATACAACACATAAAAGCATGTTAAAACACATAATCTGATCTTAACATATCATATTATCCATGATCTAATCATAAAAAAAATATGACAAAAATCAGAAAAATCAGAATCAAATCAGAAAAACAAGAATCACTGTTTACGGGCAGTAAACAACGTCAAACGCCTTACAGACGAGTCGTTGATAGCATTAGCTATCAGTTTTGTTCAGACGCTCGTTTACCTATCGAATAGGGTATTCATTTGCGTAAATCGGACACCAGACCCAGATTTCAGCAAATCTGCAGCAGCCAATTTAGAATCCGTATCTAAAATGATTCTCATAATTAGAACAAACATAAATCATGTATATATCAGTATATATACAGATTACATAATCATCTTATGATTATACAACTCACATGAATATCATATATTCAAAACCATACATATACAAGCATATTATATCAACATCAAATCATGGCGAATCACGTACATGCTCATATATCGAAAACGGTTAAACACATAAACGTATTAAAAACTTTTCGCAAGTAGCTCTGATGCCATTAACGTGTTTTTTTAGCACATAAACGCAACAAAAACGTAAATTTAAATCTTAAAAAAACGAAACCCTCTGCAGGATCCATGCAAAAAATAATATTTAATTCATAATTCGGTATGTTTACCTTAAGAAGCTTTATGTTAATGAAAAGATGGAGGTCTTGAATGATCACCATGTAGCCCGTCGCTGGAACGATCTACGCCTTGAAGGTATCCACACGAATGATCGGCCGGAGGATGGGTGTGTACTTGCACGTTCTTGAGGCCGCCTTCTTGCTCTCTCTATCTCTCTTCAAGCTGCTAGGGTTTATGTATTATCAAATAAAACGTGTAACCCTAATTCTATTAGAAAAAGATATTATATATGCAAGAGCTATTGGGCCTCCAACCCTAAACTTAATTTTAGAGTTATTATTATTATTAAATTCGAAATTCTAATTATTGTATTATTAAGTCTCACTTAATCATGCAATAACTTAATTTTAGAGTTATTATTATTATTAAATTCGAATTTCCTATTTATTTAATCAATTAAGTCACACTTAATTAATAACAAATAATTCGAATTACTTACATTTAATTTAAATCTGAATTTAAATTAAATAATCCTCCAATCATTTTTTGTGCGACCATTTAGGTTATTATTACATTGGCAACAATTTTAAATTTAATTTAAAATCATAGGCAATGAACGGCATCTAGTAATACATCATTGTCACCCAAGTAATAATAATTAAATCGGTGATTGATTAAACCTTTTGTGTATAATGTACAATGTACTATAATCCTTTTAACTATATATTATAGATTAAACTCGAGGCATGTTATGTGTCATCCTCTTCATAATTTAATCCAGATTTCCATGATCGTTGAGTAGATTATAACATCAAATAAACATTTGAGCATGCCATGCATTTCATAATCTTAACTCAAATAAGAGGCCAATAATATAACTCCTAAAATAGGAGGGTTAAATCCTTTCTAGATCATTCATATTTCTCATATGATTCATAATATACCCAATATACACTTTTATCATCACCCGGTCAAATGTAACTTTTAATGCAACCAAATTATAATAATTCTCATATAGAAATATAATGATTTCAAGTCTAAGGACCAATGCATCATTATCTGTAATATCCGGGATATATCGTGTAATTATTTTTGCTAATTGATAATTATTATGTATGATCAATATCTATTCTGTGAATTATTTGTTAAGTGTTATATGAGTCTGGATGTTTAAAAAATAATATTAATTGAGTATTTTAATTTTTATATGTCCAAAATAAAATATAGATAATTGTCATATCTTCCTAATTATTTTTATGTTGATTTATGATTTTATAGGAAATATATGGATTTTATAAAATCTTTTTCTAAGTATTTATAAACTATTTTATACAATCGGGAACCAACCGACGTCATCCGTTTTTACGTTTTTATAACCCGAAACTCTTCCGAGGACTCCTTCCTAACCTAATTGCAATATTCAGATCATTTTCCATGTTTCGAGCTTTAAAATATTATTTTAAATTGTTTTCAAGGCTCGATAATTATTATAAAATTGTTTTGAAGCCAGATTCGGCCAACCGAACCCTGTTTATTACTCTGAAATTGATCCAACGACCCGTTTTAATTCCGAAAAATGTTTTAAAAATCATTTTAAATACCCGAATGCCTGTTTATGACCCGGGGCTCCTTTATAAATGATATATCAATGATTTTTTGACGTGTTATGTGCTATATGTGACTTGTTGGTTGACTGTCGGTCTATATGTTCGGTGTTTATTTGTTTATAGCGTAACTTTCAATCTGTTAATCGGATTTGGGTAAAACGAAGGGTAGATAGAAGTGTATGTTGAATAGAATCGTATGAGTTGAGTATTGATAGATACTTATGTTATTTGAGCAGAAGAGGCAAGGCTTAGGAAAGGGAAGCAGATAGTCGAGGAGTAGACGGTTGTGATTGGAAGTTTGTGCAGTATAGCAAGCTAGTACCAGGCAAGTGTTCTGAACTTTCTCGAGATATATTATAGTCGATTGATAGTCCTGTTTTATATTGCAAGTGCTTTGAAGCACTGAACCCTAAACCCTGATTCCAGTTATTGATCTTGAGCCGTAAACCTTATTCTTTCTAAGCCATTGATTGTTGTATACCCAAATACAAACCACAAATATACGATACTACTCCACAAATACATACAAACTAAATACCAAACACTGAACCGAACAGTCAAGCTTTGAAATTACCATATTGATCCTTTGTAAAGATTAAAACCATTTCATTATCGAACATCCAATGTTGTTTATGATTTTGTTTATTGCTTTACATTGTTTATTCTGTTATTATGTTAAAATTGGATTGTTTTTATAAAATTATAGACCAGATTCATGGTCAGACCAGATTAATGGTCAAGTTAGGCCAATGTGTGCCTTGGATCCAGTAGTTAGAGCAGTGCTGTGTGCTTTGCTTGGGGTTAGTGCGTGACTTATCAGCAACCTAACCTTGGTTTTTAAAATGAAAATATAATATCCAATTCTAAATCATAATTCATTATTCACTTGATATCATAACCCTTTTCACTTGATAATCATTATTCTCAGTCTTATTATTGAGACTTGCTGAGCTAGTTAGCTCATTCGTACGATGTTGTTTATGTTCTTTTCCAGTTAAGAAGGAACCAGTTGGTAGCGAGGATCCCCAGTCCAGCGCGAGAGCTAGGTGTTCAGGTTGATCGAGTTAAGCTAGTAGGCATCTTTTGCAATAATTTAAGTTTGTAAAAGTTTGTAATAATGTTTAATACTCAGTTCTGAGTTTGAATAATTGGGATTTGGACGGTTTGTAATATAAGTGTGTGTTTGGCTTGTGTGCATACTTTAACCTGTTGCGGTCCGTGGTAGTTGGTAAGTAGAGTCACTGCATATTATTATTATCTTTATTATTATTATAAGTAGGTTATAAATAAGGGTAGTGTGTGTGTGGACCCCAAACTTCTGACCCGGGTTTGGAGGGCGCCACAGGTTTGGTGTCAGAGCTACAGGTTATAAATCACTGACACAGGCCTAGGTTGACGGGAATGGGTAGAGGGTTAGGATTAGAAGTAAAGAATAGAAAGATAGAACGTCGAGAGGTTGAGTGCTACGGTATAATAGGTATTAGTATGATTCGCGTTGTTGTTCGAGATTCTTATATTGCGATATGATTTCAGATAGCAGCGATGGCCAACTCTTTCATCCCCGTATCAGCTGATCACTCAGAGCCCTCAGTTGGAGTACCATATTCAGATCCACGTCTTGTTGCTCCACCAGCATTGGCTATTTTACCTCCACCTGTATTGCAACCCGTACCATTGCAGGCTATTCCACCCCTAGGCATGAGGCCACCCATTAGAGGACCCCCACCAGCTGATTCAGATTCTACTGGGCATTCAGTTGTGAGTGCCCCATTCCAGTCTACATTGCATCCAGTTCCTTATTACCGGTATGAGGCTCTTCTATTGGAGCGTGACTCCTTGTTAGCATAAATCTGAGAGCCGCAGCATATCATCAGGACTACAGATGTTGATCGTGGTGTGAGGGAGCTTCGAGAGGAGATCCATATGACTCGAAGGGTTCTTGAGGCTAGGCTACATGGAGCTACATTACCTGGTCGAGGCCGTGATGCACTTATGGGATGGGCTACTGAGGTGATGGAGGACTTTGAGAGGCTGGGAGGACCAGAGTTTCCTTGGAGCTAGATTCAAAGATGCAGATGCTGATCAGAGTTGTTATGGCTGTGTAGTATGTACAGTAGTGTCTAGTATGTATCAGTAGACTTTTGAGTTGTATTTATAGACTAGATCGGCTGACTAGTGAGTAGGTTGTTGTACCCTTTTGCTTTTACTTCCGAAGCGTCTTTACGCTTGTACTATCTAAAACTTTTGATCAATATATATCTGTACCTTTTCCTTTCCAGCATTGTCATTTATTTTACTGCACCTATTTTACTTTACCTTATTTATTGTACCAGTTATACCCCTGTGATACCATGTACCCTGTTTCCCATAACTTTTTATATTCTGTAAAGAAGCATGCATTTTACTTAGTTCAACTGTTACAACTGTTTTCAAAAAGAGATATTTCTGTTTTACAAAACTTTTCTTTTATGCAAACGATTTGATTTAAAATCTAAATAAGTTGTTTGATTCTTTACAGAAAATGCCTCCCAGAAGAAATACCCGCACCAACACCCAGAATGAAGAAACCAACAACAATAATAACAACCAAGATAATACAAACCAGAATGCAAACCCAGGACCCATAGACCCAGCAATAGCCCAGATTCTCCAAATCTTGGCCCAACAAATAGTTCACCTGGCACAACAACAACAAAGACAGACCAATCCCCAGGTAACTTTCAAAACTTTTCAGGCGGTAAACCCACCAGAATTCAAGGGTTCCTTAGAACCGATTGAAGCAAATGTTTGGTTAAAGGAAATAGAAAAGTCATTTGCCTTAGTGAAGGTGAAGGAAGAACATAAGGTTGAGTTTGCAAGCTATTATTTGAAGAATGAAGCCACCTATTGGTGGGAAACTGTGAAGACATTAGAAGGAACAGATGTTATTACTTGGGAGAGGTTTAAGGAATTGTTTTTAGAAAAATAGTTTCCCCAGTTTGTTCAGGATCAGATGGAGCTAAAGTTTTTAGAATTAAAGCAAGGAAATATGTCAGTGGCAGATTATGAGAGTAAGTTTGAAGAGTTGTCAAGGTATGTGCCGTCATATGTGGATACTGACAGGAAGAAGGCTAAAAGATTCCAGCAAGGTCTGAAGCCATAGATCAGAGGAAAGGTAGCCATTTTTGAGTTGGATACCTATGCAGGAGTTGTACAGAAGGCCATGATTGCAGAGACAGAGAGTGAGATGTCACAGAAGGAAAAAGAAAGTAAGAAGAGAAAGTCCGAAGGGAATGAAGGTCAGTCACAACCAGGGAAGTTTCCAAATTTTAAGAAGGGCAAGTTTCAGCCAGGGAGAAATTTTAACTTCAGAAGGCAAAATGCAGGAGAAAGAGGCCAGGGCAACCGTCCAGCCAATGTGAATCAGCCGAATCAGTTAAGTTTAACTTTTCCAGATTATCAGGTATGTGGGAAGAAGCATGGAGGAGTTTGTAACAAGTTGAATGTAGTTTGTTTCAAGTGTAACCAGAAAGGGCACTATTTGGGGGAGTGCCAAAATCAGCCAGCAAACAAGGATCGGCCTATCCGAAATCCAGTAGTGAAGGTTCTAGCCATTGGATTTACGTGCTTTAAATGTGGAAAGCCAGGACATATAGCCAGGGATTGCAAAACACCAGCCCCAGTTAATAATGCATTGAGGATTATGGGATCTACCCCAGCAGTGAATGAGACTCCAAGGGCTAGAGTTTTTGATATGTCTATAAAGGATGCTATCCAGGATATTTATGTTGTGGCAGGTACGCTTAATATGAATTCTTTATGTGCCAAAGTGTTAATAGATTCGGGAGCAACTTGATCATTTGTTTCACAAGATTTTGTTAATAATCTAAATTGTCCAGTTGAGTATTTAAATGAAATAATGACTGTGGAATTAGCAAATCAAGAACCTGAATATGTTAATCAAGTTTGTGGGAATTGTGAGATTGAGATTTCCGGTAGTAAGTTTTGTGTAGATTTGATACCATTTAAGTTAGGAGAATTTGACGTTATCTTAGGAATGGATTGGTTATCTAAGCACGATGCCCAGATAGATTGTCGAAATAAGAAGGTAATGGTGAAGACGCCAGACGAAAGGATAGTAACGTTTAAGGGCCAGAAGCAAGTAAAGAAATTCTTAACGATGATTCAAGCCAAGAAGTTACTACGACCAGGATGCGAGCATTTCGTTGCATATGTGATTGATATAAGCTAGGAGCCAGCAAAACTTGAAGATATCCCAGTAGTTAATGAATTTCCAGACGTGTTTCCCGATGAGTTACCAGGATTTTCCAGACAGAGAAATTAAATTTACGATTGACTTAACACTTGGAACAGAACCAGTATCCAAGGCCCCGTATAGAATGGCGCCCGTTGAGATGAAAGAACTAGCGAAGCAATTGCAAGAGTTGTTAGAGAAAGGAGTAATCAGACCCAGTGTATCCCCGTGGGGTGCACCGGTATTGTTTGTCAAGAAGAAAGATGGGAGCATGAGACTGTGCATCGACTATCGAGAGCTCAACAAGCTTACAATCAAGAACAAGTATCCGTTACCCAGAATTGATGATTTGTTTGACCATTTGAAAGGAGCCAAGTACTTCTCTAAGATTGATTTAAGATCGGGATATCATCAACTAAAGATTAAGCCAGAAGATATACCAAAGACAGCTTTCGGAACAAGGTATGGACATTATGAATTTTTAGTAATGTCTTTTGGATTGACAAATGCCCCGGCAGTGTTTATGGACCTGATGAATAGAATTTTCAAGGAATACTTGGATAAGTTCGTTATTGTGTTTATAGACGATATTTTGATATATTCAAAGATGGAAGAGGATCATACAAAACATTTAAGAACAACTTTGGAGATTTTAA
Organism: Apium graveolens; assembly: GCF_009905375.1. Taxonomy (NCBI): domain Eukaryota; kingdom Viridiplantae; phylum Streptophyta; class Magnoliopsida; order Apiales; family Apiaceae; genus Apium; species Apium graveolens. Next base: position 36,348,290 of record NC_133657.1, on the reverse strand, counting down.
GGAAAAAGAAGTTATATGCTAAATTCTCGAAGTGTGAGTTTTGGTTACAGGATGTTCAGTTCTTAGGACACATAGTCAGTAATAAAGGGATCAAAGTGGACCCAGCCAAGATTGAAGCAATTACAAATTGGGAAAGACCGAGAACACCAACAGAGGTAAGAAGTTTCTTGGGATTAGCAGGATATTATCGTCGATTCGTTTAAAATTTCTCAAGGATTGCAACACCATTGACAAAGCTTACATGGAAGAATGAAAAGTTTATATGGAACGATAAATGGGAAGAAATTTTTCAGGAATTGAAGCAAAGATTAATCACGACACCTATTTTGTCACTTCCCGACGATCAAGGAAATTTCATAATTTATAGCGATGCTTCTCATAAAGGACTCGGATGTGTTCTGATGCAGCACGATAAGGTGATTGCGTATGCGTCAAGGCAACTGAAACCACACGAACAGAAATATCCTACTCATGATTTGGAGTTAGCAGCCATAGTTTTCACTTTGAAAATTTGGAGACATTATCTATATGGAGAAAAATGCGAGATTTACACGGATCATAAAAGCTTGAAGTACATATTCACACAAAAGGAGATTAATATGAGACAGGGGAGATGGTTAGAATTGATCAAGGATTACGACTGTATAATTAACTATCATCCTGGTAAAGCAAACGTCGTTACAGACGCGTTGAGTCGGAAGGAAAAGTTAAATGTGTTATCAGTACCCGAAGAGATATATAAGGAATTTCAGAAACTGGAATTGAAGATTAGGGTTTGTAAGGCTGATGAAGCAAAAGTGTATAGTATAACTTTCCAGCCGGAGTTGTTAGAGAAGATAAAGAAGTGTCAAGAAGAAGTAATGGATCAGGACATAAATCATTTGGTAGGTGAAGAATTGTGCACACAAAAGGACGATCAAGGTATTCTTAGGTTTTCTTCTATAATTTGGATTCCACCAGTGACGGAGCTGAAGAATGAAATTTTACAGGAAGCACATAATTCAAGGTATACAATCCATCCAGGGAGTACCAAGATGTACAGAGATTTAAAGGAAAATTATTGGTGGCCAGATATGAAGAAGGAAATTGCGGAATGGGTTAGCAAATGTTATACATGTCAAAGAGTTAAAGCAGAGCATCAGAGACCAAGTGGATTGCTACAGCCATTGGAGATTCCAGAGTGGAAGTGGGAGCATATTGCCATGGATTTCATAATGGGATTACCAAGGACAAAAGTTAATCTTGATGCCATCTGGGTTATAGTGGATGGACTTACCAAGTCGGCTCATTTTCTGCCTATAAATGAAAGATTTTCACTCGACAAGTAGGTCCATATGTACCTGAAGGAAATTGTAGTTCGTCATGGAGTTCCTGTGTCTATTGTATCTGATCGAGATCCAAGATTTAATTCAATATTTTGGAAGAGTTTTCAAGAATGTTTGGGAACGAGACTAAATATGAGTACGGCTTACCATCCACAGACGAACGACCAGAGTGAAAAAACGATCCAGACAATTGAAGACATGTTACGTGTCTCTTCTATTCATTTCAAAGGTAGTTGGGACGAGCATTTACCCCTCATAGAATTTGCTTACAATAAAAGTTATCACGCTAGTATTGGGATGCCACCCTATGAAGCTCTTTACGGACGCAAATGCAGATCTCCAGTGTATTGGGACGAGGTAGGAGAACGCAAAATACTTGGACCTGAATTAGTGCAGCAGAAAAGGAAATTGTTGAAGTTATCCAGAAGAGATTGATGGCAGCACAAGGCCGTCAAAGGAAATATGCAGATCAATCAAGGAAAGAAATGGAATTCGAAGAAGGGAATTTGGTATTACTAAAACTATCACCGTGGAAGGGATTAACGAGATTTGGAAAGAAAGGAAAGCTGAGCCTAAGATATGTCAGACCTTTTGAGATTCTAAAGCGCGTTGGAAAAGTAGCTTACGAGTTGGCGTTACCTCCGCACATGGAGCACATTCACAATATTTTTCATGTATCGATGCTTAAGAAGTATAATCCAGACTTCAGGCATGTAATAGAATATGAGCCAATAGTGCTTCAGGCAGATTTGTCATATGTAGAGAGTCCGATAGAAATTCTAGAGGAAAGAGAGAAAGTATTGAGAAATAAAGTGGTAAAGTTAGTAGAAGTATTGTGGAGAAATCCAAGGGTTGAAGAGTCAACCTGGGAGCTAGAAAGTGATATGAAAGAAAAGTACCCTCATTTGTTTTTTTAGGAGATTCTGAGGACATAATCCTTTTAGGGGGGAAGGATGTAATATCCGGGATATATCGTGTAATTATTTTTGCTAATAGATTATTATTATGTATGTTCAGTATCTATTCTGTGAATTATTTATTAAGTGTTATATGTGTCTGGATGTTTAAAAAATAATATTAATTGAGTATTTTAATTTTTATATGTCCAAAATAAAATATAGATAATTGTCATATCTTCCTAATTATTTTTATGTTGATTTATGATTTTATAGGAAATATATAGATTTTATAAAATCTTTTTCCGAGTATTTACAAACTTTTTTATACAATCGGGAACCAACCGACATCATCCGTTTTTATGTTTTTATAACCCGAAACTCTTCCCAGAACTCCTTCCTAACCTAATTGCAATATTCCGGGCATTTTCCATGTTTCGAGATTTAAAATATTATTTTAAATTGTTTTCAAGGCTCGATAATTATTATAAAATTGTTTTGAAGCCAGATTTGGCGAACCGAACCCTGTTTATTACTCTGAAATTGATCCAACGACCCGTTTTAATTCAAAAAAAGGTTTTAAAAATCATTTTAAATACCCGAAAGCCTGTTTATGACCCGGGACTCCTTTATAAATGATATATCATTGATTGTTTGATGTGTTATGTGCTATATGTGACTTGTTGGTTGACTGTCGGTCTATATGTTTGGTGTTTACTTGTTTATAGCGTAACTTTCAATCCGTTAATCGAATTCGGGTAAAACGAAGGGTAGATAGAAGTTTATGTTGAATAGAATCGTATGAGTTGAGTATTGATAGATACTTATGTTATGTGAGCAGAAGAGACAAGGCTTAGGAAAGGGAAACAGATAGTCGAGGAGTAGACGGTTGTGATTGGAAGTTTGTGCAGTATAGCAAGCTAGTACCAGGCAAGTGTTCCGAACTTTCTCGACATATATTGTAGTTGATTGATAGTCCTGTTTTGTATTGCAAGTGCTTTGAAGCACTGAACCCTAAACCCTGATTCCAGTTATTAATATTGAACCGTAAACCTTATTCTTTCTAAACCGTTGATTGTTGTATACCCAAATACAAACCATAAATATACGATACTACTCCACAAATACATACAAACTAAATACCAAACACTGAACTGAATTACTTACATATTCTAACCATTGTACCTTATGCTTGAAAGACCAAATCCTTGTAACCCTGAAACATTGATTCCTTTGTTATCCAATTCTTTCAGTACCTAACAGTCAAGCTTTGAAATTGCCATATTGATCCTTTGTAAAGATTGAAACCATTTCATTATCGAACATCCAATGTCGTTTATGATTTTGTTTATTGCTTTACATTGCTTATTCTGTTATTATGTTAGAATTGGATTGTTTTTATAAAATTGTGGACCAGATTCATGGTCAGACCAGATTAATGGTCAAGTTAGGCCAATGTGTGCCTTGGATTCCATAGTTAGAGCAGTGCTGTGTGCTTTGCTCGGGGTTAGTGCGTGACTGATCAGCAGCCTAACCTTGGTTTTTAAAATGAAAATATAATATCCAATTCTAAATCATAATTCATTGTTCACTTGATATCATAACCCTTTTCACTTGATGATCATTATTCTCAGTCTTGTCATTGAGACTTGCTGAGCTAGTTAGCTCATTCGTGCGATGTTGTTTATGTTCTTTTCCAGTTAAGAAGGAACCAGTTGGTAGCGAGGATCCCCAGTCCAGCGCGAGAGCTAGGGGTTCAGGTTGATCGAGTTAAGCTAGTAGGCATCTTTTGGAATAATTTAAGTTTGTAAAAGTTTGTAATAATATTTAATACTCAGTTCTGAGTTTGAATAGTTGGGATTTGGACGGTTTGTAATATAAGTGTGTGTTTGGCTTGTGTGCATACTTTAACCTGTTGTGGTCTGTGGTAGTTGGTAAGTAGGGTCACTGCATATTATTATTATCTTTATTATTGTTATAAGTAGGTTATAAATAAAGGGGGTGTGTGTGTGGACCCCAAACTTCTGACCCGGGTTTGGAGGGCGCCACAGGTTTGGTATCAGAGCTACAGGTTATAAATCACTGACATAGGCCTAGGTTGACGGGAATGTGTAGAGGGTTAGGATTAGAAGTAAGGAATAGAAAGATAGAACGTCGAGAGGTCGAGTACTACGGTATAATAGGTATTAGTATGATTCCCGTCGTGGTTCGAGATTCTTATATTGCGATATGATTTCAGATAGCAGCGATGGCCAACTCTTTCATCCCCGTATCAGCTGATCACTCAGAGCCCTCAGTTGGAGTACCATATTCAGATCCACGTCCTGTTGTTCCACCAGCATTGGCTATTTTACCTCCACCCGTGTTGCAGCCCGTACCATTGCAGGCTATTCCACCCCCAGGCATGAGGCAACACATTAGAGGACCCCCACCAGCTGATTGAGATTCTACTGGGCATTCAGTTGTGAGTGCCCCATTCCAGTCTACATTGCATCCAGTTCCTTATTACCGGTATGAGGCTCTTCTATTGGAGCGTGACTCCTTGTTAGCACAAATCCGAGAGCCGCAGCATATCATCAGGACTACAGATGTTGATCGTGGTGTGAGGGAGCTTCGAGAGGAGATCCATGTGACTCGAAGGGTTCTTGAGGTTAGGCTACATGGAGCTACATTACCTGGTCGAGGCCCTGATGCACTTATGGGATGGGCTATTGAGGTGATGGAGGACTTTGAGAGGCTGGGAGGACCAGAGTTTCCTTGGAGCTAGATTCAGAGATGGAGATGCTGATCAGAGTTGTTATGGCTGTGTGGTATGTACAGTGGTGTGTAGTATGTATCAGTAAACTTTTGAGTTGTATTTATAGACTAGATCTGCTGACTAGTGAGTAGGTTGTTGTACCCTTTTGCTTTTACTTCCGAAGCGTCTTTACGCTTGTACTACCTAAAACTTTTGATCTATATATATTAGTACCTTTTCCTTTCCAGCATTGTCATTTATTTTACTGCACCTATTTTACTTTACCTTATTTATTGCACCAGTTATACCCCTGTGATACCATGTACCCTGTTTCCCATAACTTTTTATATTCTGTAAAGAAGCATGCAATTTACTTAGTTCAACTGTTAAAGAGATATTTTTGTTTTACAAAACTTTTCTTTTATGCAAAGGATTTGATTTAAAAGCTAAATAAATTGTTTGATTCTTTACAGAAAATGCCTCCCAGAAGAAATACTCGCACCAACATCCAGAATGAAGAAACCAACAACAACAATAACTACCAAGATAATACAAACTAGAATGCAAACCCAGGACCCATAGACCCAGCAATAGCCCAGATTCTCCAAATCTTGGCCCAACAAATAGTTCACCTGGCACAATAATAACAAAGACAGACCAATCCCCAGGTAACTTTCAAAACTTTTCAGGCGGTAAACCCACCAGAATTCAAGGGTTCCTTAGAACCGATTGAAGCAAATGTTTGGTTAAAGGAAATAGAGAAGTCATTTTCCTTAGTGAAGGTGAAGGAAGAACATAAGGTTGAGTTTGCAAGCTATTATTTGAAGAATGAAGCCACCTATTGGTGGGAAACTGTGAAGACATTGGAAGGAACAGATGTTATTACTTGGGAGAGGTTTAAGGAATTGTTTTTAGAAAAACATTTTCCCTAGTTTGTTCAGGATCAGATGGAGCTAAAGTTTTTAGAATTAAAGCAAGGAAATATGTCAGTGGCAGATTATGAGAGTAAGTTTGAAGAGTTGTCAAGGTATGTGCCGTCATATGTGGATACTGACAGGAAGAAGGCTAAAAGATTCCAGCAAGGTCTAAAGCCATGGATCAGAGGAAAGGTAGCCATTTTTGAGTTGGATACCTATGCAAGAGTTGTACAGAAGGCCATGATTGCAGAGACAGAGAGTGAGATGTCATAGAAGGAAAAAGAAAGTAAGAAGAGAAAGTCCGAAGGGAATGAAGGTCAGTCACAACCAGGGAAGTTTCCAAATTTTAAGAAGGGCAAGTTTCAGCCAGGGAGAAATTTTAACTTCAGAAGGCAAATTGCAGGCGAAAGAGGCCAGGGCAACCGTCCAGCCAATATGAATCAGCCGAATCAGTTAAGGTTAACTTTTCGAGATTATCAGGTATGTGGGAAGAAGCATGGAGGAGTTTGTAACAAGTTGAATGTAGTTTGTTTCAAATGTAACCAGAAAGGGCACTATTCGAGGGAGTGCCAAAATCAGCCAGCAAGAGAGCCAGCAAACAAGGATCAACCTATCCGAAATCCAGTAGTGAAGGTTCTAGCCATTGGATTTACGTGCTTTAAATATGGAAAGCCAGGACATATAGCCAGGGATTGCAAGACACCAGCCCCAGTTAGTAATGCATTGAGGATTATGGGATCTACCCCAGCAGTGAATGAGACTCCAAGGGCTAGAGTTTTTGATATGTTTGTGAAGGATGCTATCCAAGATATTGATGTCGTGGCAGGTACGCTTAATGTGAATTCTTTATGTGCCAAAGTGTTAATAGATTCGGGAGCAACTCGATCATTTGTTTCACAAGATTTTGTTAATAAGTTAAATTGTCCAGTTGAGTATTTAAATGAAATAATGACTGTGGAATTAGCAAATCAAGAACGTGTATATGTTAATCAAGTTTGTGGGAATTGTGAGATTGAGATTTCCGGTAGTAAGTTTTGTGTAGATTTGATACCATTTAAGTTAGGAGAATTTGACGTTATCTTAGGAATGGATTGGTTATCTAAGCACGATGCCCAGATAGATTGTCGAAATAAGAAGGTAATGGTGAAGATGCCAGACGAAAGGATAGTAATTCTTAACGATGATTCAAGCCAAGAAGTTACTACGACAAGGATGCGAGCATTTCGTTGCATATGTGATGGATAGAAGCTAGGAGCCAGCAAAACTTGAAGATATCCCAGTAGTTAATGAATTTCCAGATGTGTTTTCCCGATGAGTTACCAGGACTTCTTCCAGACAGAGAAATTCAATTTGCGATTGACTTAGAACTTGGAAAAGAACCTGTATCCAAGGCCCCGTATAGAATGGTGCCCGTTGAGATGAAAGAACTAGCGAAGCAATTGCAAGAGTTGTTAGAGAAAGGAGTAATCAGACCCAGTGTATCCCCGTGGGGTGCACCGGTATTATTTGTCAAGAAGAAAGATGGGAGCATGAGACTGTGCGTCGACTATCGAGAGCTCAACAAGCTTACAATCAAGAAGAAGTATCCGTTACCCAGAATTGATGATTTGTTTGACCAATTGAAATGAGCCAAGTACTTCTCCAAGATTGATTTAAGATCGGGATATCATCAACTAAAGATTAAGCCAGAAGATATACCAAAGACAGCTTTCAGAACAAGGTATGGACATTATAAATTTTTAGTAATGTCTTTTGGATTGACAAATGCCCCGACAACGTTTATGGACCTGATGAATAGAATTTTCAAGGAATACTTGGATAAATTCGTTATTGTGTTTATAGACGATATTTTGATATATTCAAAGATGGAAGAGGATCATGCAGAACATTTAAGAACAACTTTGGAGATTTTAAGGAAAAAGAAGTTATATGCTAAATTCTCGAAGTGTGAGTTTTGGTTACAGGAAGTTCAGTTCTTAGGACACATAGTCAGTAATGAAGGGATCAAAGTGGACCCAGCCAAGATTGAAGCAATTACAAATTGGGAAAGACCGAGAACACCAACAGAGGTAAGAAGTTTCTTGGGATTATCAGGATATTATCGTCGATTCGTTCAAAATTTCTCATGGATTGCAACACCATTGACAAAGCTTACACGGAAGAATGAAAAGTTTATATGGAACGATAAATGCGAAGAAATTTTTCAGGAATTGAAGCAAAGATTAATCACGGCACCTGTTTTGTCACTTCCCGAAGATCAAGGAAATTTCGTAATTTATAGCGATGCTTCTCATAAAGGACTCGGATGTGTTCTGATGCAGCACGATAAGGTGATTGCATATGCGTCAAGGCAACTGAAACCACACGAACAGAAATATCCTACTCATGATTTGGAGTTAGCAACCATAGTTTTCCCTTTGAAAATTTGGAGAGATTATCTATATGGAGAAAAATGCGAGATTTACACGGATCATAAAAGCTTGAAGTACATATTCCCACAAAATGAGCATAATATGAGACAGAGGAGATGGTTAGAATTGATCAAGGATTAAGACTGTATAATTAACTATCATCCCGGTAAAGCAAACGCCGTTGCAGACGCGTTGAGTCGAAAGGAAAAGTTAAATGTGTTATCAGTACCCGAAGAAATATATAATGAATTTCAGAAACTGGAATTGAAGATTTGAGTTTGCAAGCCTGATGAAGCAAAAGTGTATAGTGTGACTTTCCAGTCGGAGTTGTTAAAGATGATAAAGAAGTGTCAAGAAGAAGTAATGGATCATGACATAAATCGTTTGGTAGGTGAAGAATTGTGCACGCAAAAGGTCGATCAAGGTATTCTTAGGTTTTCTTCTATAATTTGGATTCCACCAGTGACGGAGTTGAAGAATGAAATTTTACAGGAAGCTCATAATTCAAGGTATTCAATCCATCCAGGGAGTACCAAGATGTACAGAGATTTAAAGGAAAATTATTGGTGGCCAGATATGAAGAAGGAAATTGCGGAATGGGTTAGCAAATGTTATACATGTCAAAGAGTTAAAGCAGAGCATCAGAGACCAAGTGGATTGCTACAGCCATTGGAGATTCCAGAGTGGAAGTGGGAGCATATTGCCACGGATTTCATAATGGGATTACCAAGGACAAAAGCTAATCTTGATGCCATCTGGGTTATAGTGGATGGACTTACCAAGTCAGCTCATTTTCTGCCTATAAATGAAAGATTTTCACTCGACAAGTTGGTCCATATGTACCTGAAGGAAATTGTAGTTCGTCATGGAGTTCCTGTGTCTATTGTATCTGATCGAGATCCAAGATTTAATTCAATATTTTGGAAGAGTTTTCAAGAATGTTTGGGAATGAGACTGAATATGGGTACGGCTTACCATCCACAGACGAACGACCAGAGTGAAAAAATGATCCAGACAATTGAAGACATGTTACGTGTATGTGCTATTGATTTCAAAGGAAGTTGGGACGAGCATTTACCCCTCATAGAATTTGCTTACAACAACAGTTATCACGCCAGTATTGGGATGCCACCCTATGAAGCTCTTTACGGACGCAAATTCAGATCTCCAGTGTATTGGGACGAGGTAGGAGAACGCAAAATACTTGGACCTGAATTAGTGCAGCAGACAAAGGAAGTTGTTGAAGTTATCCAGAAGAGATTGATGGCAGCACAAGACCGTCAAAGGAAATATGCAGATCAATCAAGGAAAGACATGGAATTCGAAGAAGGAATTTGGTATTACTAAAAGTATCACCGTGGAAGGGATTAACGAGATTTGGAAAGAAAGGAAAGCTGAGCCTAAGATATGTCGGACCTTTTGAGATTCTAAAGCGCGTTGGAAAAGTAGCTTACGAGTTGGCGTTACCTCCGCACATGGAGCACATTCACAATATTTTTCATGTATCGATGCTTAAGAAGTATAATCCAGACTCCATGCATGTAATAGAATATGAGCCAATAGAGCTTCAGGCAGATTTGTCATATGTAGAGAGTCCGATAGAAATTCTAGAGGAAAGAGAGAAAGTATTGAGAAATAAAGTGGTAAAGTTAGTAGGAGTATTATGGAGAAACCCAAAGGTTGAAGAGTCAACCTGGGAGCTAGAAAGTGATATGAAAGAAAAGTACCCTCATTTGTTTTTTTAGGAGATTCTGAGGACATAATCATTTTAAGGGGGGAAGGATGTAATATCCGGGATATATCGTGTAATTATTTTTTCTAATAGATTATTATTATGTATGTTCAGTATCCATTCTGTGAATTATTTGTTAACTGTTATATGTGTCTGGATGTTTAAAAAATAATATTAATTGAGTATTTTAATTTTTATATGTCCATAATAAAATATAGATAATTGTCATATCTTCCTAATTATTTTATGTTGATTTATGATTTTATAGGAAATATATGGATTTTATAAAATCTTTTTCCGAGCATTTACAAACTATTATATACAATCGGGAACCAACCGACGTCATCCGTTTTTACGTTTTTATAACCCGAAACTCTTCCGAGAACTCCTTCCTAACATAATTATAATATTCCGAGCATTTTCCAAGTTACGAGATTTAAAATATTATTTTAAATTATTTTCAAGGCTCGATAATTATTATAAAATTGTTTTGAAGCCAGATTTGGCCAACCGAACCCTGTTTATTACTCTGAAATTGATCCAACGACCCATTTTAATTCAGAAAAATGTTTTAAAAATCATTTTAAATACCCGAAAGCCTGTTTATGACCCGTGACTCCTTTATAAATGATATATCATTGATTGTTTGACGTGTTATGTGCTATATGTGACTTGTTGGTTGACTGTCGGTCTATATGTTTCGTGTTTACTTGTTTATAGCGTAACTTTCAATCCGTTAATTGAATTTGGGTAAAACGAAGGGTAGATAGAAGTGTATGTTGAATAGAATCGTATGAGTTGAGTATTGATAGATACTTATGTTATGTGAGCAGAAGAGGCAAGGCTTAGGAAAGGGAAGCAGATAGTGGAGGAGTAGACGGTTGTGATTGGAAGTTTGTGCAGTATAGCAAGCTAGTACCAGATAAGTGTTCTGAACTTTCTCGAGATATATTGTAGTTGATTGATAGTCCAGTTTTATATTGCAAGTGCTTTGAAGCACTGAACCCTAAACCCTGATTCCAGTTATTAATCTTGAGCCGTAAACCTTATTCTTTCTAAACCATTGATTGTTGTATACCCAAATACAAACCACAAATATACGATACTACTCCACAAATACATACAAACTAAATACCAAACACTGAACCGAATTACTTACATATTCTAAACATTGTACCTTATGCTTAAAAGACCAAATCCTTGTAACCCTGAAACATTGATTCCTTTGTTATCCAATTCTTTCAGTACCTAACAGTCAAGCTTTGAAATTGCCATATTGATCCTTTGTAAAGATTGAAACCATTTCATTATCAAACATCCAATGTTGTTTATGATTTTGTTTATTGCTTTACATTGTTTATTCTGTTATTATGTTAAAATTGGATTGTTTTTATAAAATTGTGGACCAGATTCATGGTCAGACCAGATTAATGGTCAAGTTAGGCCAATGAGTGCCTTGGATCCAGTAGTTAGAGCAGTGATGTGTGCTTTGCTTGAGGTTAGTGCGTGACTGATCATCAGCCCAACCTCTGTTTTTAAAATGAAAATATAATATCCAATTCTAAATCATAATTCATTGTTCACTTGATATCATAACCCTTTTCACTTGATGATTATTATTCTCAGTCTTCTCATTGAGACTTGCTGAGGTAGTTTGCTCATTCGTGCGATATTGTTTATGTTGTTTTCCAGTTAAGAAGGAACCAGTTGGTAGTGAGGATCCCCAGTCCAGCGCGAGAGCTAGGGGTTCAGGTTGATCGAGTTAAGCTAGTAGGCATCTTTTGGAATAATTTCAGTTTGTAAAAGTTTGTAATAATGTTTAATACTCAGTTCTGAGTTTGAATAGTTGGAATTTGGACGATTTGTAATATAAGTGTGTGTTTGGCTTGTGTGTATACTTTAACCTGTTACGGTCCGTGGTAGTTGGTAAGTAGGGTTACTGCATATTATTATTATCTTTATTATTGTTATAAGCAGGTTATAAATAAGGTGTGTGTATGTGTGGACCCCAAACTTCTGACCCGGGTTTGGAGGGCGCCATAGGTTTGGTATCAGAGCTACAGGTTATAAATCACTGACACAAGCCTAGGTTGACGGGAATGGGTAGAGGGTTAGGATTAGAAGTAAGAAATAGAAAGATCGAACGTCGAGAGGTTGAGTGCTACGGTATAATAGGTATTAGTATGATTCGCGTCATGGTTCAAGATTCTTATATTGCGATATGATTTCAGATAGTAGTGATGGCCGACTCTTTCATCCCCGTATCAGCTGATCACTTAGAGCCTCAGTTGGAGTACCATCTTCAGATCCACGTCCTGTTGTTCCACCAGCATTGGCTATTTTACCTCTACATGTGTTGCAGCCCATACCATTGCAGGCTATTCCACCCCCAGGAGATAGAATTAAAGAGGATAGGAATGTAGTTTACTTTGCTAGGTTATGTCATTTAATTTACAATTACTGTACATCAGATGAACCATAATTAGCAAGTGAATAGCTAGAACCATTTAGATTAGCTAAGAGGGCTTTTACTGATCTTTTCACTGCTGACAACAAGAAGGGAGTTTTGAGACCCCTTAGAATTCCTTTATCAGTAAAGCAAGCCCTTGTAAATGCTGATGCTGCTACCTATTCATTGCTATATCTTGATGTCCAAACCACCAACACACAACAACCATCAGTACCTACTATTGTCACTCAATAAACACTCACATCAGAATATGCCACCCAATCATCATCACATACTCAAGTGAAGCCTTCTTCTTCTAGAGCAAAGAGGACTAAGACAGTTCCTCAGTCACAGCAGAAAAGAAATAAGATGATTTTGAGAGATGAATCAGAAGATGAAGAACATGTTCAACCATCAGAACCTGTTGCTAAAGTAGCTGAGAAGGTCTCTTCTTAGAAAGCTCAAGAAACTGGGAGTTCTAGGCCCCTAAAAAGGCTTAGAAAAATAAATTCTGATGACAAAGCTCCCAAAGTCTCTCCACCCTTGAAGAGATTGAAGAAACAAAGAGTTAACAGGGACATAGCTGAGTCAGATTCAGAGGATGTGGAAGCAGCAGCTAAAGAAGGGGATCAGGAATCTCTGATCCCAAAGGAGCCAATTGTTATTGAATCCCTTCCATCTACACAACCAGAATTTGCCGAAGTCACTAAATCTACACCTCCACTGTCGCCAATTCAAGATGAAAAAACTGCTCAAGACAGAGTGCCTACACCTTCTATGTCTCCACTTAATGATCCATTACATACAGATGCACCAGGTACAAGTACTGAAGTTGATATCCACAATCTAAATAAACCTGCAGTCCTGTACTTGGAAGCTCAAACCATTCCTCAGCAAACTCCACCAGCAACTTCACTGCTAGATGTTGATATTCATGTAGATGAATCTTCTATTGCTTCACATACAGTTATTCTGTCACAAGATGATGATACTGAAGATTCTGTAAAATCTGTTAAAATAAATGCTGAAAATACTGGTGAAGCTGCTATAAATGTAAATGCTGATGCAGCTGGTCCTTCAGGACATGCACCTCTTTAAACAGTTGATAAAGCTGAATTGATTAAAACGTTTGTGAGAGAGGATGCACCAGTACCTTGGAGTGAAACTAATAGAGTAAGGGAATGGATCAAGGAGTGAAACAAAATTGATTTGTTCCTACTGCAAATATTCTTACTGAGCACCTGGCTAAAGCTGATGAGATGCTGATGAATGATGACTTCAAATAATATCTTAGAGTTACTGCATTGAGTACAAGGAACCTTCAAGGTCAACACTCAATAACTCAAGCCAAGGTGGAAAGATATATGTCCTAAGTCCAATCATGTATGAGGATTTAGGAATAACTTTTATGTAATCTGTTTTTGATTTCATTGATATTAATAAAAGACTTGTTTTGTTTTTTATTGCGGGCTCTATCTATTTTAAGTGTTTAAATAAGATATACCACTGTTTAGAGTAAAGCTTTTTATGGATTGTGATGAGATCATAATAATGAGATCTAAAAGATGATAACTCTAAACTTAAATAGTTCCTGGCCGTATGATTACTAATGGGAAATTAATTATCCGCAAAGATCGGTACATACTATGCTTGCTTCATTATGAAGGATGTCTGTTCTCATAGACATTTGTGTGGTGACACTATAGCTAGTATGTAGGTGCTTATTATAGAATAAGTTCACTGAACATGACTCACACAGCTGAACAACTGATGGAGTTCACTCACGTGTCAGTAGTTGTTCACATAGTGATAGTTGTACAAGTATCCTTAGACTTGAGGTCATCATAGTCATCTTGTGTACACTGAACTATGCTTTGGTTTAGTTCTTAGTCTCCAGGGACAATTATAAGGGCTCTACTGGGTATAGGAATTTATACACGAAGATAGTGTATGATTAATAAAGGATCTACCCCTTCCAGTGAAGGAAGAGAATGTTCAATGCTCATCCACTTATGCTAGTTCAGGAATCTCTGGCCAGAGTGAATGAAATTAGAAAGGAGTTTCTAATTTACATTAAATAGAACTAAGCATAGTGAATGGGAAAGCAAGTGATTAAATAAGATAGGCTTGACACAAGTTTCATGCCTTGTATTTAATCGTGACATTGCAGGGTAGAAGGAATTAATTGTACGGTAACTACTCACTGAATAGGTTCTTGGTATTCTAAGCAGTGAATTCGTATTATCCGGATAGTCACGATATGCTGAGAAGTATCCCTCATGATGTAGAATAAATATGATTAATTTATTAATTAATCATATTTAATGAATTAGAGAATTTATATAAATAATGATAAAATAGTTTTATTATTATTTATTTCTACTACCGGCTTAATATTGAATCTACAGGGTCACACCATATAAGAGAATGATTTAATGGTGGAGGAATTAATTAATAATGGCTGATAATTATTTATTTGTGAAATAAATAATTAATTAACAGATTTAATAATTGATTAAATGAGATTTAATTAATTCTTAATATTATTAATTAAGAATTTAATTTTGGAAATTAAATCAAGTGAGAGAATTATTTTTCTAAAGTGTTTAGAAAAGGGATTAATGATTAAAAGGTGTTTTAATTATTAGTTAATTGGTTAATAAGAATAATCAATTAAAGAGTTAATAATAATAATATTTTATGGAAAATTTTCAGCTGAAAATTTTGCCTATAAATATACTATTATAAACCCTATTTGCCTCAACCCAAATAATTAACCCTAATTCTAAAGTAGAACAAGAGGGAGGCAACTAATTCTCTCAACCTCTTCCTCCTCCATCACATTGTACTCTTGATGGATACCGGTGGAGTGCTTCACACTTGAGGAGCAGCTGCTAGTGATTTCCATTCATCGTTCTTGGATCGCTATTAAAGACCTTCATCTTTCCATTAACATAAAGCTTCTTAAGGTAAACATACTGAACTACGAATTAAATATTATTTTTCGCATGGATCCTGCGGAGGGTTTCGGTTTTTTTGATTTAAATTTACGTTTTCGTTGCGTTTATGTGGTAAAAACCCTTCAATGGCATCAGAGCTACTTGCAAAAAGTTTTTAATTCGTTTATGTGTTTAACTATTTTCGATATATGAGCATGTACGTGATTCGCCATGATTTGATGTTGATATAATATGCTTATATATGTATGGTTTTGAATATATGATATTCATGTGAGTTGTATAATCATAAGATGATTATGTAATCTGTATATATACTGATATATACATGATTTATGTTTGTTCTAATTGTGAGAATCATATTAGATACGGATTCTGAATTGGCTGCTGCAGATTTGCTGAAATCTGGGTCTGGTGTCCGATTTATGCAAATGAATACCCTATTCCATAGGTAAACGAGCGTGTAAACAAAACTGATAGCTATAGCTATCAACGACTCATCTGTAAGGTGTTTGACATCATATTTATTTTAACATGCTTTTATGTGTTTTATGAGCATGGTGGATGGTTATGGCGTTTCGACCTTAGTGTAATGGTTTTGGTTTTGGTTTTGGTTTTGGTTTTAAATACGACTTGCATGTCATCAATCTTTGTAATCATAAATCTCGAATATAACTCGAGTTATTCTTGTAAGTTTATTAGATTAGTTTTACTTTCAATCATGTAATGTAATTGAAGACTCAAGAAGGCTATCCAATGGAGGTGATACAAAGAAGAAGACGAGGCATACACGAAGTCTAAACAAAGAAAAAGACTTATGTAATAAGTAGTTGTATTTATTTTCATCACCATATTAGATTGACCTTGATCTTTATCATGAGCTTGATAAAGATCACATAGTATGGGGCCATAACCAAACATATTTACTTTATTGCACTTTACATTTACTTGTTTATTTAATTTTATATATGAGATATATGCCTATGTTGACCATGCGATGATAGATTTAGGTAAACTTAAATCAATATAAGGCGTGCTCTAGAAAATCTAGAATATAAATCGTTTCTTGCCTTAACAATAATTATTATGAATACGATCATGAGATTCTTGTGTTTATGAAACACGTAATTGAATATGAATTTTCAATATTGAGAGAAAGGATGATTCTGTCAACAACAGATTTCTATCTGTAAGAAAGGGTTATTAAGTGACGCCTCTTGACAATGCTCCACCCGATCTGGGAATCATCTGATTATCGATTATTGATTTGAAATATTTAATTTAAAAGGAAGAATCTCTTTATAATATGATTATGATTGTAATGTAATATAATCCCTCTAAAATTAAATAATATCAAATAGTAATTGGCCAATGACACAACGGGCTTGTGTCGGTCATAGCCTTCCAACATGGTAGAAAGTGGTTCTTATTTTTAAATCATTGTCATTTCGTGCTACAGCCGAGGGCTTTGATTTCGAAATAAGAAATACTTGTCTATTACATAGAGATGTGTACATTGAATTAGAATCTAAAGGTCGGTACGTGCTACAGCCGTGGGCCGTTGGAGACTGATTCAATTGTACGAAATGTTGGGTTAGACTTGACTTAGAATATTGAGTTTGTCGTGCCACAGCCGTGACTCAATTATTCAAGAGGCTAAAGTTATATTAGGGAATAACATACGATGTAATTGACAAGAGTTGTCTGCCTATTGAACATCACATGACGTTTCGTGCTACAGCCGAGGTTGTGTGATGGAATGTAGGATCCCTATTCCCACTAGCATCATGAATGCTTAATTTTCACTTAGAGGGTTAAATAAATTAGATAAAATAGTGGGAGACACTTATGAATAAAGACCCGATTCATATAGTGTTTTGAAATGAAATTGAATATTTGCTAAGTGTTGTTATGTGTTTATCATTTACAGATTTAATATATTCGTCATGTCTTCTGCACTGTCACTCCGGAGCATACTAGATGCTCACAAGTTGACTGGTCCTAATTTAGCTGTTTGTTTTCACTGTAACAAGTTGGGGCACTGGAAGAGGAACTGCAAGGTTTACCTTGCAGAATTGAAGAAGAAGGGTAGTGAGACTCTCGCTTCTGATTCAGGCATGTTAATGATCGAAGTTAATATGTCACTAGGTCAAATTTCTACTTGGGTATTGGATACCGCCTGTGGTTCTCATATTTTCAATTCGTTGCAAGGACTAAAGGGAAGTAGGACTCTTGAAAAAGATGAGGTGATTCTACGTATGGGCAATGGAGCAAGGGTTGCGGCCATATCTGTAGGATCATTTAGTTTACATATGCCTACGGGTAAGACTATTATTTTGAATAATTGTTACTACGTTCCCTCTATTATGAGGAATATTGTTTCTATTCCTATGTTGGATGTGGATGGTTTTTCATTTATTATTAAGAATAATGAATGTTCTATCCTTAGAGATAATGTTCTTTTTGGACGTGGCATTTTAAATAATGGTCTGTATGTATGTGACGTAGAGCATGATTTACTTCAGATTGAACAAACTAATAAAAGAAAACGAGATGATGAAAATCTGACCTATTTATGACACTGTAGGCTAGGTCATATTAGTGAAAATAGACTGCAGACATTGCATAAGGAAGGGTTACTTGACCCCTTTGATTTTGAATCATATCCTACATGCGAGTCTTGTCTATTAGGTAAAATGACCAAATCTCCATTTAGTGGACATGGACAGAGGGCTGCAGATTTGCTAGGATTGGTACATACAGATGTATGTGGATCAATGTCTATGCAAGCCATGGGTGGATTTTCATACTTCATTACTTTCATAGATGATAGATCTAGATTCGGATATGTGTATTTGATGAAACACAAGTCTGAAGCCTTTGAAAAGTTCTAAGAATATAAACATGAAGTGGAGAAACAAACCAAACACAGTATTATAACTCTTCGATCAGATCGAGGTGGTGAATACTTGAATGGAGAGTTTCTAGATTATCTCAAAGAAAATGGTATAGTCTCCCAGTGGACTCCTCCATATACTCCACAGTTAAATGGGGTATCTGAAATGAGAAATCGAACTTTGTTAGACATGGTTCGGTCCATGATGAGCTATGCGAATCTTCTAGTATTCCTATGGGGTTATGCATTGCAAACCTCAGCATATTTACTGAATAAGGTGCCTTCCAAATCTGATCCTCAAGCTCCATATGAGATATGGAAAGAAAGGAAACCGAGTCTTAAACACGTTAAGATTTGGGGATGTCCAGCTTATGTCAAGAAAGTTGACCCAGATAAGATGGAATCTCGATCCGTAAAATGTAATTTTGTGGGATATCTTAAAGAGACTTTGGGGTATTACTTTTACACCGATCATCGGGTGTTTGTCTCCAGACATGCTACCTTCTTGGAAAAGGAGTTTATCCTTCAAGGAAACAGTGGGAGTAAAATTGAACTTGATGAAGTTCAAGAAGCACAAACTACTACGGATCAAGTGGAAACACCTGTTCAGACTGAACAACCTTCTATGGAACAGCCCATTCGTAGGACAGGGAGAGTGTCTCGCCAACCTGAGAGGTATTATGGCCTTGTCATTGAGAATGACAATGAGTTGTCAATCATTGATAATGACGACTTTGAATGGGTTCTATCGGGGAACAATCAAACCTATAATGAGGCTATGAGTAGTGTTGACTCAGAGAAATGGCATAGTGCCATGAAATCCGAAATGGAATCTATGTATAGCAACCAAGTATGGACTCTGGTTGAGGCGCCTAAAGGTGTTAAGCCTATTGGGTGCAAGTGGGTATACAAGAGAAATATTGGAGCAGATGGCCAGGTAGAGACCTATAAGGCCAGGCTCGTGGCAAAAGGATTCAAACAAAGGCTAGGGATTGACTTTGATGAAACCTTTTCGCCTGTAGCCCTGTTAAAATCAATTCGGATTTTGCTTGCGATTGCTGCTTACTACGACTATGAGATCTGGCAAATGGACGTGAAAACGGCCTTCCTCAATGGGGAACTTGAGGAGGAAGTGTATATGACACCGCTAGAGGGTTTTCTTTCCAAGGGAAATGAACACCTAGTGTGTAAGCTGCTGCGAACCATATATGGTTTAAGGTAAACTTCTCGTAGATGGAACATCCGTTTTAATGAGACAATCAAAGAGTTTGGTTTTATCAAAAACATAGATGAACCATGTGTCTATAAGAAGGTTAGTGGGAGCGCGATAACATTTCTTATATTGTATGTGGATGACATACTTCTTATAGGAAATGATATACCGATGATACAATCAGTCAAAGTATGGCTATCAAAGAACTTCATCATGAAGGACTTGGGAGAAGCATCCTACATTCTCGGTATGAAGATCTATAAAGATAGATCTAGAAGAATGATAGGTCTTACCCAGGGTACATACATCCAGAAAGTGCTTAAAGGGTTTAGCATGGAAAACTCCAAAAGAGGTCTCATACCGATGAGCCATGGAGTGTCCCTTTCCGAAAAAATGTCTCCTAAGATACCTGAGAAAAGAGAGCATATGAGTAAGATTCCTTATGCTTCAGCAATAGGATCTATCATGTACTCGATGTTGTGTACAAGGCCTGATGTTGCTTATTCAATTAGTGTGACGAGTAGATATCAGTCCAATCCAGGTGAAGACCACTGGAAAGCAGTGAAAAACATCCTTAAGTACTTGCGAAGGACTCAGGACATTTTTCTTGTTTTTGGTGGTGAATATGAGTTGAAAATAGAGGGTTATACTGACTCTAGTTTTCAATCAGAAAGTGATAGCAAATCCATGTCAGGGTACGTGTTTACTCTGAATGGTGGTGCAATTCAGATTGTTGAAAGAGGAGATGTCAACGTCGAGAGAGTTGACACACATAACAAAGTAGCAGACCCACTCAGAAAGCCACTTTCTCAAAGTCACTTTGATCGTCATAAAGACAAGATGGGTATTAGATACCAGAGTGATTGGCTTTAGTACAAGTGGGAAATTGAAAGAGATATGTCCTAAGTCCAATCATGTATGAGGATTTAGGAATAACTTTTATGTAATCTTTTTTTGATTTCACTTATATTAATAAAAGACTTGTTTTGTTTTTTATTGTGGGCTCTATCTATTTTAAGTGTTTAAATAAGATATACCACAGTTTAGAGTAAAGCTTTTTATTGATTGTGATAAGATCATAATAATGAGACCTGAAAAATGATAACTCTAAACTTAAATAGTTCCTGGTCGTAGGATTACTAACTGGTAATTAATAATTCGCAAAGATCGGTACATACTATGCTTGCTTCATTATGAAGGATGTCTATTCTCATAGACATTTGTGTGGTGACACTATAGCTAGTATGTAGGTGCTTATTATAGAATAAGTTCACTGAACATGACTCACACAGCTGAACAACTGATGGAGTTCACTCACGTGTCAGTAGTTGTTCACATAGTGATAGTTGTACAAGTATCCTTAGACTTGAGGTCATCATAGTCATCTTGTGTACACTGAACTATGCTTTGGCTTAGTTCTTAGTCTCTAGGGACAATTATAAGAGCTCTACCGGGTATAGGAATTTGTACACGATGATATTGTATGATCTATAAAGGATCTACCCCTTCCAGTGAAGGAAGAGAATGTTCAATGCTGATCCACTTATGCTAGTTCAGGAATCTCTGGCCAGAGTGAATGAAATTAGAAAGGAGTTTCTAATTTACATTAAATAGAACTAAGCATAGTGAATGGGAAAGCAAGTCATTAAATAAGATAGGCTTGACACAAGTTCCATGCCTTGTATTTAATCGTGACATTGCAGGGTAGAAGGAATTAGTTGTACGGTAACTACTCACTAAATAGGGTCTTGGTATTCTAAGCAGTGAATTCGTATTATCCGGATAGTCGCGATATGCTGAGAAGTATCCCTCACGATGTAGAATAAATATGATTAATTTATTAATTAATCATATTTAATGAATTACAAAATTTATATAAATAATGATAAAATAGTTTTATTATTATTTATCTTTACTACCGGCTTAATATTGAACCTACAAGGTCACACCATATAAGAGAATGATTTAATGGTGGAGGAATTAATTAATAATGGCTGGTAATTATTTATTTGTGAAATAAATAATTAATTAGGAGATTTAATAATTGATTAAATGAGATTTAATTAATTCTTAATATTATTAATTAAGAATTTAATTTTGAAAATTAAATCAAGTGAGAGAATTATTTTTCTAAAGTGTTTAGAAAAGGGATTAATGATTGAAATGTGTTTTAATTATTAGTTAATTGGTTAATAAGAATAATCAATTAAATGGTTAATAATAATAATAATATTTTATGGAAAAATTTCAGCTGAAAATTTTGCCTATAAATATACTATTATAAACCCTATTTGCCTCAACCCAAATAATTAACCCTAATTCTAAAGTAGAACAAGAGGGAGGCAACTAATTCTCTCAACCTCTTCCTCCTCCATCACATTATACTCTTGATGGATACCGGTGGAGTGCTTCACACTTGAGGAGCAGCTGCTAGGGATTTCTGTTCATCGTTCTTGGATCGCTATTAAAGACCTCCATCTTTCCATTAACGTAAAGCTTCTTAAGGTAAACATACTGAACTACGAATTAAATATTATTTTTCGCATGGATCCTGCAGAGGGTTTTGGTTTTTCTGATTTAAATTTACGTTTTCGTTGCGTTTATGTACTAAAAACCCTTCAAAGGTGAACAAAATTCAAGAAACATTGATTCAGCAAGACATGAACTTTAAACTGGATAAGAACAGATTTTTCAAGCCTGCCTTTAACAGAGTTGAGGCTATTGATAAAGCTCAGGAGAAACAGCAAGCTCAGATTGCTGAAGTACTAAAAAATCAAGCTTCTCAACAAGTTCAATTAAATGAAATCCAATCTTCAGTTGAACTAGTTCTCTATCTCCTACTACCTGATGATGCCAAAAAGGGGGAGAAGGTGGTTAAGTCCAAATGCTCTACTGATTTAGCACTGAAGAGAAAGGATGATGGAAATGATGACCAGGGAAACTCTGAAAATGGTAGAGGTCATGGTCAAGGCAAATGCTATTCATCTGGAAAAGCAGGAACTTCTACATATAGATCAAGCTCTGATGCTGATAGAAGAATAAGTTCTGATAAACAAGTTCTGACTAAGCCTGATGTTCTGATAAAAGGTGAAAGTCAAGAATCACAAAAGTTTATGCAGACACTAAAGCTCAAGGGGAAGGAAACAACAGTCTACTATCAAGACCCCAAGATACAGAAGCTGGATAAAGAAATTTCAAAAAGACTATTTCTAAAAGACAATCTAGGAATGGACTTTGAAAGTCTGAAGGAAGAAGAAGCCAGACTTAAAGCAGAAAATGTCAAATCCAAGTCTAAAGCTTCTATTACTGCAAAGAAACCTTCAAAGCCTAAGGGCATTGTGATTAAAGAGAAGACAAACTCTGAGGCAACAAAATCCGAATCCAAAGCCAAATCACAAGTAGAGGTAGATCCAAGGTTCAAGGGCAAAGCTAAAGTTGATGATTCTATAAAAATCTATCTGCCAACCATGGATGAAGAAATAATTGCTGAAGAAGATACTAGTCTTACTCTGAAGAAAAACAAGATTTCTCAATTAACCTCTAACATGGCTCAAGTTGTTCAGAGTCAAGATATAGTAAGTTCTGATATGATAATGAAGCAAGCAACCTCTGACAGAGCTCAAGTTGTCTTGATATCAGAAGATAAAGGAAAGGAAACCTCTGACATTGCTCATGCTAAACCTTCAAAAATTCTACTACCTGGGTTTACTAAAGCTCAACAATCTGCTCAACCAATGAAGACTTCAACAAATGTTTTTAAGGGTAGATTGCTTCAAGGGAAGGAAGCTAGAGATAAAACAGGACTGGGTAATGCTGATGAGAGAAGAGTAAACAATTCTACCTTAGATCCTACATCTATTTCTGAACTAGGAGTAGGGACAACTCCAGAAAGATTGAATCAATTGGAGTCTATACAAATGGTCTACCACTCTGTGCTAAAAAAAGATATCATGCTATATTTCATGACAGAGGGGAGGGTATTGCAGATATGAAAGGATGCTATTCGTTTGAAGTACTTTGAAGAATTGCAGCATGTTCTATTTCTACTTCAAGTGAAGAACAAATCAACAGATGGTGCTGCCAGATACATAAAATCTGATATTCAAAGGCAGAAGAAACTTTACTCTGTAAAGTCTGACAGACCATACTATCCTAAGTACAAAGCTCACAATGGTGAATTAGTTGAGATGAAGCCTAATACCGCCAAAATCACTACATTTTGGGGTATTAAGGGTGTTAAATTTAATCTGGAGTCTGACAAAGCTTATTTGATCAGTCTGGATCAGGAATTAAGGAAAGCAAAGATTAATGATCTCAGGGCTGCTATCTTTCAGACAGGATAAGATACAGCTGAACTTAAAGATGTTAAAAGGAGGATGATAAATAAACTTGGATATGCTGAGAGAACTCTTTTGAAGAACTATCTCAGAACAACTCCTGATATTCGAGAGATCATACACTGAAGCCAAGTCAATGACTACAATTGTTAAATTTTGAAGGATATTCAGGCTAAAGCTGATATCAGACTTTAAGGATGTTAAAAGCTACAAGGACTGTGAGTTGTAGTTATTTAGTCAAATTCTCATATGCATTTGTACTTAATGTTTTTGACATCATCAAATATCTATTGAACTTGTATATTATGCTAACTTACAAGTTGGGGGAGATTGTTAGATATATTTGTGATGTCATGTCTAATAATGATTTATGTTTAGTTTTCAGATCTTGACTAACAGGACAGATCAGGACTTAACTGGAAATCAATACTTATACTGAAGTCAGAACTTAAGATATCAGAACTTAAGTTATCAGAACTTAATATATCAGAAGATATTTATCAGAAGATAATATCAGGACTTAAGAAGACATTCAGATAATGAAGGCGGCTGATTTAAAGGGAAAGAAGATCAAGACTAAAATAAGAAGATATATGCATGGAGAAGAATTCTATGAAGAATAGAAGACTTGGAGGAAAAGATAACTAATTGATATATTTTATGATGCAGACTTATATTCGATATCAATTAGAAGATTATCTTGTAACTGTGTAGTATATAAACACAACATAGGGTTTACACTATAAGTGTTATCATTATCGAGAATATTATTCGTTGTAACCTTAGCAGCTCTCGTGATATTTGTTCATCACTGAGAGAGAACGGTTCCATTGCAATACTGTTTTATTAATAAGATCATTCTGTGTTTCATATTTGTGTTCTTAATTTGATTTGATTGTATTATACAATGTATTCAACCCCCTTCTACAGTGTGTGTGACCTAACAAGTTTATAAGCATTTGAATTGATAATAGAATATCAAGATTACGAAACAGGAATACATATAAATATCATATCACATGCTCTGATATATCGCAAGACTTTGCTAATAATAACCATGCACTTATCTCAAGATAATGCATCAATAAATTACATCACAACAATAGTATAACAGGTAGAAAACTTTCCTGAGCGTTCCGGGGTAGACTTAAGCTTAGAGTGGGTCCGGTAACCTATTGAACAATGACATAAGCCGGAATTAGACCACGGTCGCTTAAGAAACTAGTTAAAACTCACTCATACCCTAACGGTCGCTTACCGTCGCTTATACGCTTAACGATTTGAGTTAATCGCTTGCACACCCACGGCTCCACCAATTTTAAAAAATTTAACCGTTACGAATTTTAAGGCAACTCTTTCGCGAGTACTTTACCAACTGCCTAATCCATCTTACATAATTGTTTCATGATTCAATGGGTCCTCTAATTGATATCGAATATAAGTCTGAATCCTAAAATATATCAATTAGTTATCTTTTCTTCCAAGTCTTCTATTCTTCATAGAATTCTTCTCCATGCATATCTATTCTTGTTTTAGTCTTGATCTTCTTTCCCTTTAAATCAACCGCCTTCCTTATCTGAATGTCTTCTTAAGTCCTGATATTATCTTCTGATAAATATCTTCTGATATCTTAAGTTCTGATAACTTAAGTTCTGATATCTTAAGTTCTGACTTCAGTATAAGTACTGATCTCCAGTTAAGTCCTGATCTGTCCTGTTAGTCAAGATCTGAAAACTAAACAAAAATCATTATTAGACATGACATCACAAATATATCTAACAAAAATGCATAATACCTATGCTAGAGATAAGCAGTAGTTCCGTATACCCTTAGTATAGGGGACCCAAAGGTGAACATTTTTCTAAACCGGGAGTCGATGTTCCCGAGTATAATATATATATATAGTTTTGTATAACTATTAATCAAATAAGGTATATTCGATAGTTTAAATAATAATCAAACTTATTTTCAATTATTCAAATAAAGATCGGACTTTCGTATAAGTATATCTTTGGTTATTTATTATTCATTTCAAGTAGGATTTTTAAAACTTCTACCTCAATTAATTTTATAAAGATTATCCTATATGGGAATATTATTTAAAAAATAATATTCAAATATTTTCTAACATATCGGGAATGATTTATTTTATTAAATCATCATTACTCTAAACATTCCTTAAAATGTTTTCGAGTCTTCAAAATGATTTTAAAAGTTAGAGCGGATCCCAAAACTCATTTTCAGAATTAAGATCTTCCTTTCGAAGGGGATTTAAATACTCGCTCAAAACCTGAGGGATCCGGCTCTGTGGTGTATTTTATTTCGCAACGAGGTTGCTGTTTTGAGAAAACATTTTTATTACTTGCCCAACGTTCGGGAAGTAAGTCCATCTAGTTGAGTACCCAGCATAAGTAACATGGGCTCAGTGGGCATCCATTAAAGTGTAAGTTGCTCAGTGGGAGTCCATCAATACGTAAGTGGCTGAGTGGCAGTCCAGCATAAGGTCCTTATGCGGCCAGGGTGATGACCAGTGGGGCTAGTAGAAAAGGTGACTTAATTGGTATCTTTGCCTGATCAACAAGATATCAGGTTTATGCCAAAGTTTATTCTTTCCAAAATTCTTGGGAATGACAACTCTGCTTATACTTCCATAGCAGAAGGGTGTATGAAATGTATATATATATAGGTGTATTTATATATCGGGACTTAATGAAGTATCTCGTAACTTCATTCTTTATAATGATATTTCAAAGATTGAAAATATTCAATTCTTATCTTGTAGTCTCATCTATGTGATGAACTTTTGAAACTGATTATACCTTGAACGGTGGTAGTTCAAGTAGTATTCGGAAAAGATATAAGTATATTTGAGTATCTTGTAACTTCATCTTTTCAATTTATATCTGGTTAATAATTATCTTATGCATGACAAAGATTTTCAGAAAAACGTTGAGACAAGGTTAGATATATGAGATCACCTTGCAACGATACTTTTATACAATTATAAACTGGAACTCTGTGTATATTATGCATGGAAGAGGAATTCCAAGATTTTGAAAAGTATATATACATATATACTGAATATTTTGCGACTTGGTCGCATTAAGATATCAAACTTGGTTCATATCCGCTTGACCAAGACTTTCATGAGTACTATGAGAATGCTCATATATTGTTAATTATTATATATATTATTTTGGTGGGCTTGTTGCTCACCCTTGCTTTCTTCTTTCATCACACAACAACAGATAGACAAAATGAACAAGACTAAGCTCCCAATTCGCAAGCGGATAGGAAACGTTCCGCAGTAACCTGTAGGCGTGGATGACGCTGTAGCTGAGGTAGGAACTACCAATAGGCTAGGTTTTCAACTGTTGATGTACCAAACTGATGTATATTTATGAACTGTAATAATGGCAAGGAAAATGTAAATTTATTCAGTGATTGGTTGTTTATTTAGATTAAGTATTGTTAAGGGAAATAGAACTCGTGACAACCCAGATCCCCGACCCCGGATTTGGGGGTGTTACATTATAGGACTCGATTTGGGCTATATTTTCGCTCTAATCAACCATGTACGTCACTTTGCACCATACTAAAGTCATTTTCCACCCTATAAGAGTCACTTGTCACCATATATTTGAACAATTAACATGTTAACATCATATACATCAAATTTGATATACTTTTACCACCTCTTGGTGCCACTTTCATACGAGTCAATTTTGTTCCATGTTTTGGCTATAATCAACCATGTAAGTCACTTTTCACCATATTAGAGTCATTTTGCACCTTATAAGAGTCACTTGCCACCATATATTGGTACAATTCACATGTTAACATCATGTACATGCAATTTGACATCCATTAACCACCTCTTGGTACCCCCTTTCCTATGAGCCAATTTTGGGCCACATTTTGGCTCTAATCACCCATGTAAGTGACTTTCCACCATATTAGAGTCACTTTCCACCCTATAAGATTCATTTGCCAATGTATATTGGTACAATAAATATGTTAACGTCATGAGCATCACGTTTAGCATCATTTTAGCACACTTTGATACCAATTTATTGGACTAAACTTGGGACCACATTTAGACTCTAATCAAGCTTAAAATCACTTTGCACCATATTAAAGTCATTTCCCCTATAATAGTCACTTGCCACTATATATTTGTATAATTAACATGTTAACATCATATACATCCAATTTGACATCGTTTTACCACCTCTTGGTGCCACTTCCATACGAGTCAATTTTGTTCAATGTTTTGGCTATAATGAACCATGTAAGTCACTTTTCACCATATTAGAGTCAGTTTGCACCCTAAAAAAGTCACTTGCCACCATATATTGGTACAATTAACATGTTAACATCATGTACATGCAAATTCACTTCTTTTAACCATCTCTTGGTATCCCCTTTCCTACGAGTCAATTTTGGGCCACATTTTGGCTATAATCAAAACCATGTAAGTGACTTCTCACCATATTATCCTATAAGAGTCATTTGCCAATGTATACTGGTACAATTAACATGTTAATATCATGAACATCTAGTTTAGCATCATTTTAGCACACTTTGATACCAATTTATAGGACTCAACTTTGGGCTATATTTTGCCTATAATCAACCATGTAAGTCACTCTACACAATATTAAAGTCATTTTCCACTCTATTAGAGTCACTTGTCACCATATATTTGAACAATTAACATGTTAACATCATATACATCAAATTTGAC
This sequence comes from Apium graveolens, assembly GCF_009905375.1. NCBI lineage: Eukaryota > Viridiplantae > Streptophyta > Magnoliopsida > Apiales > Apiaceae > Apium > Apium graveolens. The sequence goes on along the minus strand of NC_133657.1, from coordinate 36,319,673 downwards.
ATCCTTTTACCACCTCTTGGTGTCACTTTCATACGAGTCAATTTTGTTCCACGTTTTGGCTCTAATTAATCATATAAGTCACTTTTCACCATATAAGAGTCACTTTGCACCCTATACGAGTTACTTTCCACCATATATTGGGACAATTAACAAGTTAACATCATGTACATGCAATTTGACATCCTTTAACCACCTCTTGGTACTCCCTTTTTTACGAGTCAATTTTGGGCCATATTTTAGCTATAATCAACCATTTATGTCACTTTGCACCATATTGAGGTCATTTTCCACCCTATTAGAGTCACTTGTAACACTATATTTGAACAATTAACAAGTTAACATCATATACATCAAATTTGACATCGTTTTACTACCTCTTGGTGCCACTTTCATACGAGTCAATTTTGTTCATAATGAACCATGTAAGTCACTTTTTACCATATTAGTGTCAGTTTGCACCCTAAAAGAGTCACTTGCCACCATATATTGGTACAATTAATATGTTAACATCATGTACATGCAAATTGACTTCCTTTAACCAACTCTTGGTATCCTCTTGCCTATGAGTCAATTTTGGGCTACATTTTGGCCCTAATCAACCATGTAAGTGACTTCTCACCATATTAGAGTTACTATCCACCCTTTAAGAGTCATTTGCCAAGATATATTGGTACAATTAACATGTTAATATCATGAACATCTAGTTTAGCATCATTTTAGCACACTCTGATACCAATTTATAGGACTCAACTTTGGGCTATATTTTGACTCTAATCAACCATGTAAGTCACTCTGCACAATATGAAAGTCATTTTCCACCCTATAAGAGTCACTTGTCACCATATATTTTAACAATTAACATGTTAACATCATATACATCAAATTTGACATCCCTTTACCACCTCTTGGTACCACTTTCATACGAGTCAATTTTGTTCCATGTTTTGGCTTTAATCAACTATTTAAGTCACTTTTCACCATATTAGAGTCATTTTCACCCTCCAAGAGTCACTTGCCACCATATATTGGTACAATTAACATGTTAACATCATGTACATGTAATTTGATATCCATTAACCACCTCTCGGTACCCCCTTTCCTACGGGTCAATTTTGGGCCACATTTTGGCTCTAATCAACCATGTAAGTGACTTACCACCATATTAGAGTCACTATCAACCCTATAAGAGTCACTTTCCAATGAATATTGGTATAATTAACATGTTATCATCATGAAGATCTAGTTTAGCCTCGTTTTATCACACTCTGATACCTATTTATAAGACTCGATTTGGGCTATTTTTCGCTCTAATCAACCATGTAAGTCACTTTGCACCATACTAAATTTATGTTCCACCCTATAAGAGTCACTTGTCACCATATATTTGAACAATTAATATAATGACTCATATACTTTTATATTATTTAAAAGTGTAATTATTAAATAAATAGTTAAATAAAATATATGTATTAGTTTCGATCGTTATGTGTTGTTTTATTACAATCTCTGTGTGAATTAAGGTGTACTGGGTTGTTTGTGTAATTAACTATTGAGTTGTATTGAATCGTTTTCACTTTTAAAAGTTAATTTAGTGCAAATTTATTTACATAAATATTTGAAATGACTCTAAAATTGTTTTTATGGTTTCATAATTACAATAATTATTTTTGGGATTTTATAAAATTTAGAAATCAATATTTCATCAATTATCTAGCCCTGTATGATTTTCTGAGTGCCTTTATTTGTAAAATCCGTATTTAATTGTAGAATTCTTCTAAAATTATGAAACTCAAATTTATTTAAAATAGGAATATTTTGAGAATTTTAAAATTATTTTGGAAATTTTTGGGATTAATTTCACCCGCACGATTATTCATTAAATTGTTAAATGTGAGTATGGTGAGCGATTTAAAAAGGGTTTAAAATTTTCAAAAAAAAATTATTTTATTAGTTTCTAATTATTCTGAGAATTTTAGAACTATTTTGAAATTTATCCGACGTATTTTCATCCGCAAGTTTGTATCGTTTTTTGTACAATCGCGTGTGAAATTTTGTTTTCAGTCTAGAAAAGGGGGGTACATGTCATTTTAATGGACACGTGTCTTGTGTTCCTATTGTGTGGCAGAACTGCTAAGTTTATAGAAAAAAATATATAATAAAAATACAACAGGAACATGGGAGGGGGGATTGGAAAGTAGGCAATGGGGGATCGATCTCTCTCTCCCATCTGTCATTTGCTTCGGCTCATCTCCGTTTGCCTGTTTCACTTCGTTGTGGTTCTTGACTTTTGGCTAGCATGACGGCTGTTTCGCTGCTACTTCCTTCTATTCGTTTCCGGTGAGCTGCTGTTTGACTCCGTTGAGACTTGGTGGTTTCGGCTTATCTTCTGGTTCGACTATATATACCCGTATGTATATATGTCTGCCCCTGTGTATATGTTGGTATTGTATTTCCGTGGTTGGTGATCGGATCGTGCTGCGGTGGCCAGTTTATTTTTTCGGTTGTTGCTCCCTGTCTAGCTATCTGATTTAATTCTCGTTGGGCTTGTCCTTTCCAGATGGGCCTGTTAATTTAGGCCTTGTTGTTGATGTTGGGCCTCCAACAGTGGGTCGGTTGTGTGCAGTTGGGCTGATTATTAATCCTGATTTGATTCTTTTATTTGCAGGAATTGTTTGAATAAACATTCGTGATATTATAATTCGTGCGGGAATTTCTTTTGTAATCGGTGAAATTACATTGGAAACCCGAAATTTATCGGGTACCCGTAATTTTTACCGTCGTTGACGATGAACTTCGGTGAGTCAACGATGGACTGTGATGACGCGGTTCTGAGACCTAATATTAAAAATAATAATAATAATAATAATAATAATAAATATATAATGAAATTATTGATTTTATTTATAAGTTCGATATGAAGTAAAAGTTGAATATTTGTATTCGAGGTTATTAAATTATGATTGCGATTGTTGTTGTTGGTTCGAATTGGTGCTCGAGACTTGTAAATTTGATTGTGGTGATTGTGTTGTTGATTTGACGTTGAGTTATTCGATGGGTTAGTCTGATAAATATAGGAGCGTATCCAATAATTATCAGGTTGTCGAACAAGTATATATAAACATATATATACATGTTGAATACATATCTGATTGTATGGGGTGGAGACTGTTTTGCCAAAAGTAATAACCCTAATTTCATAAAAGGACGAGTATGCGTATTTTCTGAAAATGAACACCAAACCGATTTTGAGAACGTGAACCCTAATGGTTGTGTGTGTTATTATAATATGTGTAATTACGAGTCGGGATTTGATATCGTTGGGTGGAATTGGTATCGAGGATATGTCAAGCATACCTAGACGTCTAGCGTAGGGTATTTTGGCTCTGTAGGTTCTAGTCGAAGGACTCAAGAATTGATGTCGAACTAAGATAACCTAGTGATCAGTCAACAAGCATAACGAGGTTCCAAGCGAAGGACCTGAATGTTGAAGTCGGATCCAAGGTAGTCTGATAGTAAGGCGATAAAGCCGAGTGTCCAAGTTAGTTCAAGGTCAATCAGAGATAGTCGTAACGCTCTGCAAGGCAAGTACCCCTGACCATTCTTTTATGGTTCAGTACGTATGAATAGCTAAATGTTTTATTCTCGTAATGGAACAGAAACGTTTTAAGTTACGTATCCCCTGTATTTGAAAATGTTGTTAAATATGTGTTTTTGGGGAAAAAGTAACTTCTGAAAATACCTATCCCTAAAGTGTGATTAAAAATGGAAAAGAGGTTTTGAATAGTGTGCTGTGACAGAATTGATTTTAACAAGATATAGGTAAAAGTGATTTTGAAACTGGATAAAATGAATCAGATATTGGATAACGTTGCGTAAGTGGCTAATTCGGTTGCGCGCATTACATAACCGATTAGTCCAGTATAGTTAATTAGAGACCTAGCTAGTCTCTGCGGATCCAGTGATTTTGTGTGAAAGTTCGATCAGCTTTCCTAGACATTTTATGTGATAGCCCGACCAACTATCCTAGATAATTTATGTGGAGGCCTGATCAGCGTCCCTAGATAACATCCAATACATATCTGATTGTGATTTTGTGATTCCAGTAATGGAACAAATGGTTTTGGGTCCCCGTAACGGGACAGGTGGTTTTATGGTTCCTGTAAGGGAACGGAATGTTTATAAATGAAAATAGCATGCTAAAATTTAACTATGGTTTTATGCACATCACACGATTGTTGATCTTGTTTTACAGAGCATGCTAGTTTTGATATCCAGTTTATACATGTTTTACATGTTTTTGGCAAGTTATGAATTCTGTTCCTATGACTGCTTTACTTTAAATCGTTTTTACTTGTTATTCATATAGTGGTACTGCTGAGCAATTGATCGCTCACCCTTGCAGAATGTTTTATATATGTATTGCAGATGCCTAGGAGATTCTTACGTGGTAGTCGGGGCAGAGTTCCAGTTCCCGTCGTGTCAGACTCCTCTGAGATGGTTGTGTTGGAACAAGGGTGGTCTATTGAGTTGCTGTGTTAAGTTAGCTGCGTTGAGATGATTGTTGTAAGTTGGTTTGTGTTAGTTATAACCTAAATCATACTTAAGCCTAGCAAAGGTTTTGGTAAAGGGGTCGTAGTTATGTATTATTAATGATTTGGATTGAATTCTGATGGTTATTATTGTTATTGATGACGTCAACTCCTTTCCCCGGGGTTGAGGCCGTCACAGTTGGTATCAGAGATACAGGTTTAAGTCCCTAATTTAGGTTATGGGTAGAGTCAAAAGAGTGAAGAAAGGTTCTAGATAGATGTTAGTCAGCAACTCAATCAGAGGAGTGAGTCTATGAGTTCAGTCAAGGGTTTCGGAGGCGTAACCCTGACATTTATTTGGGATTGACTGGAACTGCCCTAACCTAGAGTATGTTTCCTTCGTTTATGTGTCATTGATAATATTCGATAGAGGTTCCTAGTTTTTCTATTGAGAAAATGAGTTTGATTGCGAGAGCTCAGTGTTTGAGCAGACCCTTGACATGTTAGTTGAGGGGACACCAGCGTTATTCCCATATATCGCATTTTCCTATGTCAAGGAATCTTACTGGATTGATTGTGTGACCTTGGCAAGTTCGGATAGAATGATAATAGTTAGATCCTGTTATGACGACTAAGTTTTATAGTGAAGGTGGATCAGAACGGGATGTGATATCTTTGAACCCTTCTATTTCTTCCTTGAAATGTATTTTTATCCCCAGAGTAATTGTTTCCTATTCCATAAGTTGCTTATCTTTCTTGTGAGAAAGTTGTGAACCCGAAGTAAGCTACTTAGGGTTCTATTCTCATTACAAATCAGATTCACCCTTTCCTATTTGTGAATTTTCTTTTAAACATTATTTCTTTTCTCAGTGATTCCATCGGTTGATTGGGGCAAACAATGCATATGAATTGACCATTTGTCTGTGTGGCAAAAGGGTCTGGTGGGGCGCCACCGAAGTATGTGTTATGAGCTATGTGGTACTAAGACTGGCCATCTTATTTACTTGTATGGTTGCTCTCAGTCATACCTACATCTTCTTCACTGGTTCCTTCTTATTCTATTTTCTTGAAATTGAAATTTCATTGGATATTTTAGGATAATGAAATTATGTGATTAGATGATCCTCGTTATTGAAAGCAAGTAAGAGCGACTGTCGAGAAGAACGAGAGTTCTATATCAGGATGTCATTTAAGAGTAATGGTAACCGTGAGAGTTCAGGATCTAAGGATGGAGTTATAACCTCGAGAAAGGTAATTCAGTGATTGATAAATCACTTGAGGGTGATAAGAAATCATCCCTGGAGAAAGTTTGATTGAAGTTTGGACTAGGGTGCCTAGAAGAGTCCAGTGTTCCTTAAATTGACTTGATTTATCAGTTTGTTTTATGTAATTGGTGGCTGATATAGCCAGCCAAGTCTCGTAGTATATCAGATTAGTGTGATGTGGTAGCTGAGTAGTGACGGGAAGTTAGTTAGTTGCTGTTGTATTGAGGAGTCATGTTACGGGGTTAGTTCCTTGTATTTTAGTTCCCTAAACTGTTATTGATTCTGCTACTGTCATTGTTGTTATAATTGCTAATGCTATTAATCTAGATTTCTTTTGTAAATGGACCTCGATATTAAGGACATGGGTATTTTATTGGGCAACATTTTCCTGATACAGGTGCACCGTTTAAACGGTGATATTTTGTTAAACATTTTGATATGTTTTGAATAAACTCATTTATATATCTCAGGAAAATTCCACCTAAGAAAGCTACCCAGTCTAAAGAAAATAGTAGTAGTTTTGCGGAGGGTCCAACTATAAATGAAATTCTAGATATGTTGCGCCAGCAGTAGCACAACAGTTGCAGTTAATCTAGCAGGTTCAGCAGCGGTAACTACTGTTGTAGCAGCAACAACAAGGAGTGAACCCAAGTGTTTATTTCGAATCTTTTCAGAATGTTAAACCTTCTAAGTTTAAAGGTGAACCTAATCCAATAGCTGCTGGAGCATGGTTAAAAGAAATGGAGGAAGTTTTCAACCTCGTTCAAGTAAGTGATAACTTTAAGACCGATTATGCAAGCTATTTCTTGAAAATGAAGTGAATTATCGGTGGGAATCAATCAGAGTGTTAGAAGTAGAAGGCCCTGTTTTATGGGCTAGGTTTACTGAGTTGTTTATGGAAAGGTATCTCCCTGATCGTGTGCGGAGTTAAATGAAAATTGAGTTTCTAGAACTGAAACAAGGTGAAAAAAGTGTGCTGGAATTTGAGGCCAAGTTTACAGAATTGGCCCGATTAGTTCCTGAGAATGTAGGAGCAGAGATTTAGAAAGTAAGGAGGTTTCAATAAGGGTTGAAGCCTGAAATTCACAAAGGAGCTGTGGCATTGCAACCCAAGACATACTCCTCTATGGTTCAGGCCGCCCCAATAATAGAAAGTGACCAGAGGTTGACTGTTAAGGACGAAAGTGATAGGAAAAGGAAGCCGAAAGGTGTTAAGGATAAAGCAAACCAAGGAGAATCCATACAAGGATTTGAGAATTTGTTTGGTCGGAATAGGAGTAAGAAAATCCGGAAATAGAGTTTCTCTTAGGCTAGGTCTAGTGCTACTTCAGTTGCTTCCACTCCAGCCCAGTCAGTCAAGTGAGCAGTGGATTGTAAGTCCTGTGAAAGGAGACGCAGTGGTACGTGCAGGAAGAATGTGCGATGTTTCAAGTATGGACATAAGGGTCATTATGCATCGGAATGTAATCCAAAAAATTCAGGAGTTACGTATTATAATTGTGGAACAGTTGGGCATGTTGCAAGGAGTTGTAGTATGGTTATTCAAGATACTACATCACAAGTGTTTAGAAGTTGGACGTAGTTGTAGTTGATCTGACACCCTCTGAGTTAGAGGGGTTTGATGTGATTTTAGGATTGAGTTGGTTGTCCTGCCGTAAGGTAAGGAGTGGTTTTTAGAAAAAGCGAAATGTAAAGTGTATAGAAGCCAATAGTAAGGTAAGTTTATGAATACAGAAGCAACATAAGAAGTTCTTCCAATCATGCTGGGAAAAGAGTAATAAGCTAAGAATATAAGGTAGATCCACCATGTGTAAGGGTACGAAGAAGAGAAAGTTGGAGTAATAAATAAATGCCCTGGAGTCTCTAGAAGTCAGTCGAACGAAATAACTAGTATGATGATTGTGAAAGTGATTGGAAGGGAAGTGAGTATACTAGATAGAAACCTCTGAGATGCACCAGTGATGTTGCTGGAAAGAGGAATGAAATTGTGAGATTGTGTACTGATTATCGGGAGTTTAACAAAATGATAAATAAGAATAGGTAACCTCTATAAAGGATTGGTCACTTATGTCACCTAATTCAAGGAGTGTGTGATTTCTACGGGATTGACTTAAGATACAGCATAAGGGCATGTCAAGGATTGCGATTAGGATGAGTTATGAGCGTTACAAGGTTGATGATATCATGTGGAGCGACAAATGTATGAGTCGTCTATAAGGATTTAAAGAACATGGTGTATAAGGAATACTTAGAAAAGCATATTGTATTTATTGATAACATTCTCGCCTATCTAAGGGTTAAGGAAGGTCAAGTTGAAAGCCTAAAGAAATGTCTGTGAAAGGTTGAGAAGTAGCAATTATACACTAAGCTTCGAAAGTATGAGAACTTGATCAAAATTGATTATGAGCCATGGTTGTTTAAGTGACTACCCACCAAGAAGGGTCCATTCAGGAATAGATGTCTTGAGTAGAAAAGAAAATTGAATATTATTAAGGTCATTGAAGAGTTGGCGGAAGAATGGAAGAAGTGAGGAATTGAATATGCAAGTACCTGGAGGTAATGGGGAGTAATTGTAGGAGATCACTTTTTAGTCAGAAGGAATGGAAGGAATCAAGAAGTGTTAAGAAGAAGTTATGAATCAAGAATTGGATATTTTAAATGGAAAGAAAAGTTGCACCCAAAAAGGACAGTAGATGTATGTTTGGATTTTTCCACTAGAGCATGAATTTCAATGTGACTAAGCTGAAGAGTAAAATATAAAGAGAAGCCCACACTTCTAGGGTCCTATTTACCTGGAAGCATGCGGGTGTACCAAAATACGATGAAGAACTTTTGGGCAATTGTTGATAAGTCGATGAAGTCTGCATGTTTCCCCCTAATTAAAGAAAGGTACCCTTGGATAAGCTAAAAGAGTTGTATTTGAATAAAATTGTGACAAAGTATGAAGTCCCTGTTCTTGTTGTGACTGACTGAAACCCGAGGATTTACTTGAGGTTCTGGATGAAGTTACAGGAATGTTTGGGGATTGAGTGAAATATAAGTACCACTTGCCATCCCCAGACAAATGATAAAAGTGACAAGACGATTCAAATAATATAAGCTATATTAAGCGTATATATTTTTGAATTTAAAAGGAAACCGAGGTAATCACCTATCATGGACCGCGTTTTTTATGATAATAGTTACCCTGTTAGTAAGAGAATGCTACTTTGTGAAGTGTTGTGTGGACATAAGTGTGAGTCCTCCCTCTATTGAGAGAGAGTGGGAGTAAAGATATTGTTAAGTTCTGAATTAATTCAGTACATCCAGAGTGTGGTGGTGTACTCAGGGAAAGAGTTGAAACAAATCGGGATATACAAAGAGAAAACGGATTTGCATCGAAGGAATATGAATATAAAGAATGAGGATCGTGGTATAGGCAAAAGTTTTACCTTGAAAGAGATTGGTTAAGTTTGAATAGAAAGGACAAGTAGAGTCCTAATTGTATTGAACCATTCGAGGTATAAAGAAATATAGGTAAAATTTTCTATATGTTGGTGTCACCGTCGTAGTCGCAGTATATATATATATATATATATATATATATATATATATATATATAATATGTTATATGTTTCAATGTTAAGGCGATATATACCTGATTCGAACCAAGTCAATGATTAGGAGCCAATGGGCTTCTCATCCAAATTTGTTTTGTATGGAATAATCGATCCCAAATCCTAGATTATTTAGAGTGAGTCCTTAGCAATGAATTTATGTCTATAGTGAGAATGCGATGAATAAATTTCCGAGTTGAAGAGTCTACCCGGAAGTTAGAGTCAGATATGCTTGACAAATATCCTCACTTGTTTAGTTAGATCAGATTCTGAGGACATAATCTTTTTAAGGGGGGAAGGATATAACGACTCGTATACTTTTATATTATTTAAAAGTGTAATTATTAAATAAATAGTTAAATAAAATATGTGTATTGGTTTCGATCGCTATGTGTTATATTATTACGATCTCTATGTGAATTAGGGTGTACTGGGTTGTTTGTGTAATTAACTATTGAGTTGTATTGAATCGTTTTCACTTTTAAAAGTGAATTTAGTGCAAATTTATTTGCATAAATATTTTAAATGTCTCTAAAATTGTTTTTATGGTTTCATAATTACAATAATTATTTTTGGGATTTTATAAAATTTTGAAATCAATATTTCATCAATTATCTAGCCCTGTATGATTTTCTGAGTGCCTTTATTTGTAAAATCCGTATTTAATTCTAGAATTCTTCAAAATTTATGAAACTCAAATTTATTTAAAATGGGAATATTTTGAGAATTTTAAAATTATTTTGGAAATTTTTGGGATTAATTTCACCCGCACGATTATTCATTAAATTGTTAAATGTGGGTATAGTGTGCGATTTAAAAAGGGATTAAAATTTCAAAAAAAAATTATTTTATTAGTTTCCAATTATTTTGAGAATTTTAGAACTATATTGAAATTTATCCGACGTATTTTCATCCGCAAGTTTGTATCGTTATTTGTACAATCGCGGGTGAAATTTTGCTTTCAGTCTAGAAAAGGGGGGTACGTGTCATTTTAATGGATACGTGTCTTGTGTTCCTATTGTATGGCAGAACTGCTGAGTTTATAGAAAAAAATATATAATAAAAATACAACAGGAACAGTGGAGGGGGGATTGGAAAGTAGGCAGAGGGGAGATCGATCTCTCTCTCCCATCTGTTGTTTCCATCGGCTCATCTCTGTTTCCCTGTTTCACTTCGTTGTGGTTCTTGACTTTCGGCGAGCACGCCGGCTGTTTCGCGACTACTTCCTTCTTTCCGTTTCCGGTGAGCCACCATTTGACTCCGGCGAGACTTGGTGGTTTCGGCTTATCTTCTGGTTCGACTATATATACCCGTATGTATATATGTCTGCCCCTGTGTATATGTTGGTGTTGTATTTCTGTGGTTGGTGATCGGATCGTGCTGCGGTGGCCGATTTATTTTTCCGGTTGTTGCTCCCTGTCCGGCTATCTGATTTAATTCTCGTTGGGCTTGTCCTTTGCAGATGGGTCTGTTAATTTAGGCCTTGTTGTTGATGTTAGGCCTCCAACAGTGAGGCCGGTTGTATGCAGTTGGGCTGATTATTAATCCTGATTTGATTCTTTTATTTGCAGGAATTGTTTGAATAAACATTCATGATATTATAATTTATGCGGGAATTTATTTTGTAATCGGTGAAATTATGTTGGAAACCCGAAATTTATCGGGTACCCGTAATTTTTACCGCCATTGACGATGAACTTCGGTGAGTCAACGGTGGACTGTGATGACGCGGTTCTGAGTCCTAATATTAAAATAATAATAATAATAATAAATATATAATGAAATAATTGATTTTATTTTTAAGTTCGATGTGAAATAAAAGTTGAATATTTGTATTCGAGGTTATTAAATTGTGATTGTGATTGTTGTTGGTGGTTCGAATTGGTGGTTGAGACTTGTAAATTTGATTGTGGTGATTGTGTTGTTGATTTGACGTCGAGTTGTTCGACGGGTTAGTCCAATAAATAAAGGAGGTGCTGCCCAATTTCCGAGAAATCGAACTACGGAAATATAGGAGCGTATCCAATAATTATCGGGATGTCGAACGAGAATATATAAACATATATATACAAGTTGTATACATATCTAATTGTATGGGGTGGTGACTATTTTGCCAAAAGTAATAACCTTAATTTCGTAAAAGGATGAGTATGCGTATTTTCTGAAAATGAACACCAAACCGATTTTGAGAACGTGAACCCTAATGGTTGTGTGTGTTATTATATTATGTGTAATTACGAGTCGGGATTTGATATCGTTGGGTGGAATTGGTATCGAGGATATGTCAAGCATACCTACACGTCTAACGTAGGGTATTTTGGCTCTGTAGGTTCTAGTCGAAGGACTCAAGAATTGATGTCGAACTAAGATAACCTAGTGATCAGTCGACAAGCGTAGCGAGGTTCCAAGCGAAGGACCTGAACGTTGAAGTCAGATGCAGGGTAGTCTGATAGTAAGGCGATAAAGCCGAGTGTCCAAGTTAGTTCAAGGTCAATCAGAGATAGTCGTAACGCTCTGCAAGGTAAGTACCCCTGACCATTCTTTAATGGTTCAGTACGTATGAATAGCTAAATATTTTATTCTCATAATGGAACAGAAACGTTTTAAGTTACGTATCCCCTGTATTTGAAAATGTTGTTAAATGTGTGTTTTTGGGGAAAAGTAACTTCTGAAAATACCTATCTCTAAAGTGTGATTAAAAATGGAAAAGAGGTTTTGAATAGTGTGCTGTGACAGAATTGATTTTAACAAGAGATAGGTAAAAGTGATTTTAAAACTGGATAAAATGAATCAGATATTGGATAACATTCCGTAAGTGGCTAATTCGGTTGTGCGCATTACATAACCGAATAGTCCAGCATAGTTAATCAGAGACCTAGCTAGTCTCTGTGGATCCGGTGATTTTATGTGAAAGCCCGATCAGCTTTCCTAGACATTTTGTGTGATAGCTCGGCCAACTATCCTAGATAATTTGTGTGGAGGCCTGATCAGCAGTCTCTAGATAACATCCGATACATATCTGATTGTGATTTTGTGATTCCAGTAATGGAACAAATGGTTTTGGGTCCCCGTAACGGGACATATGGTTTTATGGTTCCTGTAAGGGAACAAAAGGTTTATAAATGAAAATAGCATGCTAAAATTTAACTATGTTTTTATGCTCAAAACACGACTGTTGATCTTGTTTTACAGAGCATGCTAGTTTTGATATCCAGTTTATACCTGTTTTATATGTTTTTTAAAAGTTATGAATTCTGTTCCTATGACTACTTTACTTTAAATCATTTTTACTTATTATTCATATAGTGGTACTGCTGAGCAATTGATTGCTCACCCTTGCAGAATATTTTATGTATGTATTGCAGATGCCTAGGAGATTCTTACGTGGTAGTTGGGGCAGAGTTCCAGTTCCCGTCGTGTCAGACTCCTCTGAGATGGTTGTGTTGGACCAAGGGTGGTCTGTTGAGTTGCTGTGTTAAGTTAGCTACGTCGAGATGATTGTTGTAAGTTGGTTTGTGTTAGTTGTAACCTAAATCATACTTAAGCCTGACAAAGGTCTTGGTAAAGGGGTCGTAGTTATGTAATATTAATAATTTGGATTGAATTCTGATCAACCATTTTGTCAATTTTGGGCCACATTCTGGCTCTAATCAACCATGTAAGTGACTTCCCACCATATTAGAATCAATTTCCACCCTATAAGAGTCACTTGCCAATGTATATTGGTATAATTAACATGTTAACATCAAGAGCATCACTTGCCAATGTATATTAGTATAATTAACATGTTAACATGATATACATCCAATTTGACATCTTTTTACCACCTCTTGGTGCCACTTTCTTACGAGTCAATTTTTTTCCACGTTTTGGCTCTAATCAACCATATAAGTCAATTTTCCACATATTAGAGTCACTTTGCACCCTATAAGAGTCATTTTCTACCATATATTGGGACAATTAACATGTTAACATCATGTACATGCAATTTGACATCCTTTAACCACGTCTTGGTACTCCCTTTTCTACGAGTCAATTTTGGACCATATTTTGGCTATAATCAACCATATAAGGCACTTTGCACCATACTTAAGTCATTTTCCACCCTATTAGAGTCACTTATCACCATATATTTGAACAATTAACATGTTAATATCATATACATCAAATTTAACATCCTTTTACCACCTCTTGGTGCCACTTTCATAGAAGTCAATTTTGTTCAACGTTTTGGCTATAATGAACCATGTAAGTCACTTTTTACCATATTGGAGTCAGTGTGCACCGTAAAAGATTCACTTGCCATCATATATTAATACAATTAACATGTTAGCATCTTGTACATGCAAATTGACTTCCTTTAACCACCTCTTGGTATCCACTTTATTACGAGTCAATTTTGGGCCACATTTTGGCTCTAATCAACCATGTAAGTGACTTCTCACCATATTAGAGTTACTATCCAACCTATAAGAGTCATTTGCCAATGTATATTGGTACAATTAACATGTTAATATCATGAACAGCCACTTTAGCATCGTTTTAGCACACTTTGATACCAATTTATAGGACTCGACTTTGGACTATATTAGGACTCTAATTAACCATGTTTGTCACTCTGCACAATATTAAAATCATTTTCCACCCTATAAAAGTCACTTGTCACCATATATTTGAACAATTAACATGTTAACATCATATACTTCAAATTTGAGATCCTTTTACCACCTCTTGGTGCCACTTTCATACGAGTCAATTTTGTTCCACGTTTTGGCTCTAATCAACCATATGTCACTTTTCACCATATTAGAGTCACTCTGTACCCTATAAGAGTCACTTTCCACCATATATTGGGACAATTAACATGTTAACATCCTGTACATGCAATTTGACATCCTTTAACCACCTCTCGGTACTCCCTTTTCTACGAGTCAATTTTGGGCAATATTTTGGCTATAATCAACAATTTAAGTCACTTTGCACCATATTGAAGTCATTTTCCACCCTATTAGAGTCACTTGTCACCATATATTTGAACAATTAACAAGTTAACATCATATACATCAAATTTGACATCGTTTTACCACCTCTTGGTGCCACTTTCATACGAGTCAATTTTGTTCAACATTTTGGCTATAATGAACCATGTAAGTCACTTTTCACCATACTAGAGTCAGTTTTCACTCCAAAAGAGTCACTTGCCACCATATATTGGTACAATTAACATGTACATGCAAATTGACTTTCTTTAACCATCTCTTGGTATCCCCTTTCCTACGAGTCAATTTTGGGCCCCATTTTGGCTATAATCAACCATGTAAGTGATTTTTAACCATATTAGAGTTACTATCCACCCTATAAGAGTCATTTTCCAATGTATATTGGTACAATTAACATGTTAATATCATGAATGTAATGCCCCCAAATCCGGGGTCAGGAATCTGGGTCGTCACGCCATCCTTCACTCATGTGTAACCTGGTATTGATTCAATAATCCATACTCACACACACAAGTTATAGTCTTTAGAAAGGACGTACAAAATATAATCTTCTTTTATTATACTCCATGTATTTTACAGGATCTCAAACAATTATTTATAACCTCTACATGAAGTTACAATAATTACGACTGATATCTTATATCTATCTGATACTCTAGCACACCTGAGACAAAGCTGCCAGGGATCCTCCCCATGACTGCAAGCGACTAAGTCCCATACCGGCATACTGGTTATCTGTTGTGTTGTGTCATTTAAAAGAAAGCAAGAGTGAGCTATAATGCCCAGCATAATAATGTACAGTTTGAAAATGACTGTATGATAAACTTACGTAAAACATCATATTTGATAGTTACGTCTTATTCAAAAATAGTTTCCCTTGGTGATACACACCTTTTACGAAAACAATCCTTTGGTGGATTTTATTAATCTGTGAATACCTTAATAGTAAACCCAGCACCTAGGCTTGGGTTACGGTATTGCATCACAATTCCAATTGGAAGAATAGGACATTCGTTGGAGCCACCGTATACGATGATCAGTCGTAATACGATAATAGTAACTTTTTCTAGTAGTAGAAGGACGACACCTTCGTATCCCGGTTATCACCCTTGCCGCATTCGGGCTACGTGTCCCATCTTCGGGTATACACATACTTCACAAGTTCCTGAGTACACTGAGTACCTTCGCCTGCGGTACCTTTGGTAGTCCATCTAGCACACATAGTACCAGAGTCTTCCCCTCCCTTGTGCTTTAAAATAATTCTATCAATCTCGAGAATTCGAACCATATCGAAGTTCCCCAAGCGTTTTGCTTGTTGATAGAAATAGCTTATCTCTCTAAGATATAAGTGTATACATATGTATATACGTACTTCCGAGAATTTCGGAGGAAGTACTAAGGATGTGAGTTGACCGTTGTCAACAGATAATTAATAAGGGGGAAAAGTTTCTCCATGAAACTATATTCAACACATTAAATAAGTCGGGATAATATTCACCGACGATCTGAAATTATTCGAATGATATTCCGAAATCAGGAAGTATATTTTAAATCAGGATCTATGATTTTTAAATCAATAATAAACCCTTTAAGAATAATAATTAATTAAATAATAGTCGATAAATAATTAAACCTCGAATTAGTTTACTCTCTAAAAGAATATTTAAAATAATATTCCTCAACTAGTTTGTGTCTGCATAATTAATAATCTATAATGATTAATCGGGTTTAAAATAAATAATCGTTGGAGTATACTACTCCCATAATAAAGGAATAAGTATATAGTATATATTGTTCGAACCATAAAATATAGTTGAGGTAATATGATCGTTGGGAAATAGTTTTAATAAAAGTTCAAGGTATTTTAATGTTTCGTAAGTGGACGTTGAGTCCCTTTTAAAACGTACTACTATGGACTTATAATCGTCCAAAACATCTCCGGGATAATTCCCGGGTTTATACTTTATAAAACAAAACTGACCGACTCTCGGTCTTACGACTTATACATCACGCTCTACTGTAGCGTTAATATTCTGAATTAAAACACCTCCGAAATACTTCCGGGTTTTCATCAAGTTTTACTAACCGATCCTCGATCTAAAATATATACACGCCACGCTACTCACTAGCGTCAACATTCTCAATTATAAACTCCTTCGGGATACCTCCGGGTTTTTATAAGCTTCCACCGACTGACTCTCGGTCTAAATATAACATTTCGAACTTGGTATGAACATATACTAAAAATTATCAACAATTGAGTAATGTAATACATCTCATACTTCGTAAAACAGTTTTAAAGCAATCTCATGCATATATCACAGTTTTGTAAAATATTCACAACACAACTGTTCTTAAAAGGTAGGGTTTCAAAACTTGTCTGGGTATCTCGAGGTGGAAGATGCTCTAGGTTCCGCTCGGAAATCTATGACCATTAACACAATTCATTTTGTTAGGTCCCGTTTAATTTATGGCGACTCACACTCATGCGCTATTTATTATGCACCCTCTCAACTTATACTACCCTTATTATTCCTTTAGTTCCTTATTCACATCATGGTCGCTTCATTTTTCTGAGTATCCTAGGTTCATACTCTTTATTATCGTCGGTTCCGCTTATGGATTCTTACGGTTTCTACTCGCGCGGTCTCGGCTCCGATTTTTTTATAAAATTGAGAAATCATTATTTTTACTTGAAAATTTTATGGAAGTTAGGAAACTCAATATGTTACCCTCTGTAAAATTTTCATGATTTATGAATACATTTAAGTCGATCCTTTATATTTTCAAAGTTCGTGATTTGTAGCAGTTTTTGTCGCGTAAATCACTTTTACAAAAACTACAATAACTTTTGATCCGTAAATCGGAATCAAGCGATTCAAGCGCCTAAACGATCCTTATAATATTGACTATCATAATCATGTGTTAGTTTTCAAGAACTACAGTTTACAACTCCGGGAATTTCTGCAGAAACTTAAAGTTACGATTCGTTGGTTTTAAAGGGGTTACGTTTACGATCGGGGTTTCGTTTACGCCCTAAATCTTAACACAATCACCAAAAATCATCATTTCATCATCAACACACAAAATACTCTCAAGAACATCATGTTCTTGAGGCAACAACAATCAAACTTAAATCTACTCAACTTAAACTTCAAGATCTCAACAATACCACTTCTTAAACTAAGTTTTCTACCACATACTAAATGGATCTTAAAAATGAATCTTAAATAAAGTTGGGCCAAAGATTTTTACCTTTCCTGGAAGCTTGAGATTTTTTCTTGAGGATGGTGGAGGTTTGGAAGTACTTGGTATGATTTTTGGAACCTAAAACCACCATTGAAATCAAGAAACCAAAGAGGGGTTACTATTCATACTATTCACTAGTGACTTTCTTGATTTTATTTCACCCATCAAACCTTGATAAAAAGAGATGAAAGAATTTTCTTACCTTAGTTTAATTTCTAGGAGGCTTGAGAATTAATGGGATGATTTTACCATGGATAGATTTTAAGATTTGAAATTGAATTTCCCCTTCTTTTTCTTCAAGCCCGAATGGAACAATGTGCAAGGGGGGGGTATTTATACTTGCTTCCCTTGGTTACATAGCTTGGTTGATTTGCTAGGTTACTTCTAGGAAATGGGGTGGAAGATCTTGCACTTGATTTTTATTCTCCTAGGTAGAATCCTAGGTTTATTCTTGTTACAAATCTTAGGGACAAATCTTTGGTAGCTTCCTAGAAACTACTTATGTTAGCTTCCTTAGCACATTATTTGGATAGCTTGCTTGATAATCCTATAGTTAGCTTACTATTTGATAAAGTAACCATGGTTACTTTCTTACCATGGTTTAGTTAGTCTGTTACGTTTATTTAATCGTTTACGCGTTCGCTCGGTTGCTTAAACGTTTTCGTAATACTTACTCGTAAATGGTTCGCGACGTAATTCCTTTAGTATTTATTCCTTATATTTTTAATCATCATACTTGAATATAAATCTTTATGGTTTTAATCTCGTAATTATACTGTGATTCCCGTAATCCTCGATGAGTCATAAATACAGTCATTTTTCAAAGTTCGTTTTCTTTGAAAACTAATAGCGTTTACATACACTCATTTAGTACGTATAATCGGAATATCAACTCCGAAACTCATTTTCTCATGCACTACATAGTGTGGGCTCAAAAGTTTTTCCCATCCGTCAGGGTTACTATTCATTAAACATTTTACAAGGTCTCAAAAATTCAAGTTATTATATTACCATTCATAAAGGTCTTTTACCGATGTCAAAATTTTGGGTTCTTATAGTCTTCCCCCTTATAAGGATTCCGTCCCGGAATCAGTTCAGAAATAGGTAGGGATACGCTTCTCGCATGACAACCTCGAGTTCTCACGTTGACCTTGCAGTATTTGATATCTTCGTAAAATTTCCACTCATCCATCCAATATATTTCCGGGTACTCATCCTTGTAGTCTTATGACCTCTACACATTACTCGACATACGCTAAGTCTGGCTATGAGCTTATTAGCTCATTTTCAATCATATGTTTAGTTTTGACGGTTAAATTTCCTAATCTTGATTTTTGGTACTCGTTATAAACTTAGTGATCATTCGATGATGGTGCTAATTTATAAGTCAACTTTCTTAGTCCTTTAATTCTTCAACTGGTTCAATAAATCTTAGGTTCAACATTTCTTTCCCTTTCGAATCTCATCACTCCCTCCTCGGGAGGTACTTTCAACAATACTTGGTCCGCTACTTCGTACTTTCTGTCTTTATAGTTCTGGTCCGCATATCTCTATTATTTGTCCTGGGCTGCCACTTCTAGGAATTCCTTTGGTCTGTTGACTCAACTATGGTACAATATCCTCCACTTACCAATTTCTTCCCAACCTAAGAGAGAATGATTCTTTCTTCCGTACAAGCTTTGTAGCTGTTCCAATGCACGCATGATAACTCGTTATTGTCGATAATTCGATTAACGCAACTGGTCGTTTCATTTCCTTTAAAATCTATGATATGGACGATTAGTGCATCTTGTTTAGAATCATCCTTCAACTTATTCATTTCCCCCTACATCGCTCCTACTAGTGCTAGAGTTTCATTCCTTAATGTTTTCCCATTTTGGTGCATCATCTCTGTCGATTATTCTATGTAAGAAGTTCTCGTCGCATTTCTACACGCTCGTCTCCTGCTACACGCTTAGCACCAGATTTAACATTTCTTCCCGTAGTAACGTAAAGCACGTCATTGTCCTATTGCCATCTTGAAGGAAGCACCATTTCATACGCAATTTATTGACACGTTTTAGGATCGTGTAACGTTCAGCTTCCAACATCGGTCGGACTTCTTTAATCATTCCCCGTATAATATTTATAGTACTACGACACTTTCTGGGTCGTACTCGTGATTCTTGCTAGCGTCTTAGACGTTTTCACATTTATTGGTACCTGCTACTAGTGGCCTTTATAGGGCGTGTACGATCTTCTTTGCCTTCTATCAGTTCTGACAATGACATCCTTCATTCTTTCACGTTGCCCTTTGTAAGGGATATCGGCGACTATTTTTCGTATGCTAGCGTGGTAAGTACATCTACACGAATTATCTGTCAATAATAGGCGATTCCCCAAACCGTTCCAAATAAAAGGTAAGCCGCTAGTTGTATTTTCAATGGTCAGGATAGTCCTCTCATTCTACTTATCGATTTGAGAACTCTAAGTCATTCCTCTGTCCGTCCTTTTTCGCAAAATATCTTGGGAAATAGTCCCGTTGTGAAATTAAATCTTGGGTCCTTGTGCGGCACAGTCGTCACGGGGTCTCTCTGTCCCAATTATCTCTTCTGCTTTCATAAAAATTTTGTAGAGTGGACATCTATCGTTTGCATAATAACGTAAGCGGTCCTATTGAATCTATCACTCAAAATCCTCAAATAACACGATGGCTAACTTGGTTCTTAATAATCCTCCTTAAAAGTTCATTATAATTAACTCTTAACCCTATTTGGGTCATCTATAAGTTGAAATCGTCAAATTTTAACCCTCGCCTTTCCGTTTTCATTTTCCAACTATGTTGAATACTTACTTACCTAATCGATGACATCCTCTTTCATATTCTGTCACGACTAATATCCGTTTACGTTTTTAGGCATCTTTAAGTCTTTTTGTTAAGTAATAAAGCGTTCTTTTCATGCGATCCTTCTCATCAGTTATTCTGAGATTTGTCATCCTCAATATATCTTTTCCTACTTAAAGTGTCGGCCACCACATTGGCCTTTCCTTGATGATAATAGATCTCTCAATCATGGCCTTTGATCAATTTATCTATAGCCTCTATCTCGTATTCAGTGTAAAAAAAATTTCCAAAATTTTCTCATAAGTAAATTCCTTGTCCCTTTCAGTCCGAACCTTATCGCAATTATTCTAGATTATTATTAGAAAGCCTTATGTTACGGTCCTTAAGCTGCGTAGACATATCATTAGACTTCACGCAACATCCTATTTTTATCGTCGAGTATTTCTAGCACGGGATCGCTATTAACCTTACCTTCACCTTTTGAAAAAATCTTATTCCTCAAATTCATACATGCTTGTTTTTTTCCCCGAATTTATTAGCACCTCTCCCGATAATGTTTCATAGAAGTGTACCTCACTAGTCACGCCGTATCCCTATTTTCGTTCTTCTATTACCATCTTAAAGATACTTATGATAATAACTAAACATGGTATTCTTCTCTTTAAAACAACTTACTCATCACGATACTCCGATTGCACCATCATAGCACTTAGATTTCAGTCTCATATTACAACAACGGGTTCTCAACTATTCCTCTCTTTGTTGAGAAGGCAATTAGCCTTGAAAAAATAATTTTCACAGTATCGATGAAATTTAGACAATCTTAACAAGATTTCAAAATCTAACATCTGAAAAAATAATGAGCTCTGAATAAAAGAGTCACAACACCCAGAAAATTTATAACTTAGAAGGAAGAATACAACAAGGATTATCCTTCCATGTCCTTAAAATTTTATATTGTAATATTATGGAGAATATCCACTGAAAGCAATGATTGCTGAATAATAACGTCATACGAATGATACTTGTAAGATTTTCCCATTGAAAGAATACTTTTCTTCTCGAATAATGAAATAAATATCGAATAACATCCTCAACCAAAGGTTAACCATTGAGGTCTCAAAGAGGTGCTAAATTGAAAAAAGGATTTTTATCCAATGATTAATAAATAAGGAAGTATGTTGTTCTACAATCACTTTGTAATTTTAATTAGATATTCGTTATACAACGAAAGAATAAAATATTTCATGAACAAAATATTTCATAAAACTGAATATGAATTCTTGTTTGAGTGGGCGACCTAGTTAGGTCTCAAGTAAATCATTCTTTGAAAATTTCATCAATAATTAAATCTGGCATATATAATGCACTATGGAATATTCAAAATTATATTGGAAGTGGAACTAGCAAAATAATAACTAGTCCATATCGAGCAATATTATTAACCGGCTAAGAAAATGGCCAGCACAATTGGTTTGGCCCATAACAACTAGCTAGGATGATTAGCTAGGCTTTTGTCGTATTAATTAAAATTTTGACTAGTTAGGACAATTAACTAGTCATTCATGAGAACATATGCAACTAGGCATATTTCAGTTTGTTTGTAAAAATCTCAATATCGTAACCACTGAAGAAATTGTGGTTACCTGGATGACGATTTTAAATAAAGAGTTTTTAAATTTGGGCCGAAAAAGACAATTATAACTCTGAATCGAGTGGTCTTGGCATCGGAACAATCGATAGCCTCTTATGAAATATTTCTTTCCAAATAAAGGGTACACTCGTAGGTGCCCTAGTTCACATACTTTATCAGAATAGAATTAAATCAGAATACCAATATCAAATTGATACCCTTACTATGATTTCAAAGTTCAATATATAATTTCATCCCGATTAGAGGAAAAGGATTCCCGAGGAATATATGAATATTAGATCATCCGTGTTTTTAACAATTTGTTAGATATTTACAATCTCGACTGAGAAGAGTAAGTATGAAAAAAGAATCAAAAGAAGATACTCATTATGAATATTCATCGATGAATTGAGGGAAAATTTATATATGAAAAAATCTATTGGATAATTGAAATGAAGTATAAATATCTCTGAGTTGATCAAGAAGTTCATAATCTATGAATAAAAGTTCATGGATTAACTAAAAGAATTGAACAAGTCTGATGCGGAGAAAGACTATTCAAGATGGTCACATCAGAAGTTCAAAGTAGGGAACGAAAAGGATTGTCTGATATAACTTATCAAGGCAATACGAATGATCAACAATTTGGAGGGAGTAACGGGACAGTGAGTAGGTGCCAAAAAATTTCACTGATTATCCTAACTCTCGTCATTATCCCTCTGAGGATGATCCCACCTCTTCTTCTTTGTAATTCCATGTTTCAATAGTTTCTCTTTCAACATCATTTTAAAATTGCTTACTAACTTGACTTTCGCATGTATATCTGTTATTCCGATGTTTTACCTCGAAGACCTTACTCAGAAATATTCCAAAAACATTTGTTAAGCAGATAGTTGCCTGCTACACGCATCCGTTACTAACTATAAGTGGCCAGTTCCCCTGGGAACAGATCAAAGAGATCTCTTAGGGATCTCAATGCAGTCCATAAGTTCAGTGGCATGTGTGTGTAATTGAACATACGTTACTGAATACATTAGAGGTCTACGTGTATATATATGTAGCCTCTGACATCATATCTATCGAAGAATTCCGCTCTAGACTCACTGGTCTATCCCTTTTTTTAAAAAAGGTTCTAAGATCGAACCATCTCTCGTTGTAATCTTACGCCATTTAATTATAGACATGCCATCCATCCTTGACGCTTTTGATCTTTGAGCTAAACCATCATAACCCTTCATGTTAAGCGCACTAATAATATCATGTAATGTACTGATCTTACGATTATATTCTTATATTATATTCAAATCTTCTTTAACAGAATTAAAATCCTTAGGGGCATATTGGGCACTATTTCTGCTGAATTCGTTATTAATACGATATTCAAATCCTCATTGGTAAAATGACATTGTCAACTAGTTTGGGCCAATAACCTCAACTATATACTAATAATTAGACTTCATGATCCTCACATGTGATGCCCCTTCACGGGCAACCTATAAAGAACTACGAGTATCAAGGCTCGTGTTATCAAAATTTACATATGGTGTTGGTAATATCGTCTTTACCCCAACTGCTCTGGAGACTCAGCTCCAAGTTCTACATCCACTTCCTTGCCAAATCAAATATGATTCTAATTTTTCTCCTCATCATTCTGATAATCTCCAATGGTCTCATTAGTCATACCTTAATACCTCAAATATACACTCATCCTAACCTACCCATTGGGCTACATCCGGTAGTCCAATGATGAACCCTATATGAGCTCTCACGAAATCTCGCATCTAGACAGACTCCTAACACTCTCATTTCTGAGTACTATAGCTTAATGCTCTGATACCATTTCTGTAATGCCCCCAAATCCGGGGTCAGGAATCTGGGTCGTCACGCCATCATTCACTCATGTGTAACCTGGTATTGATTAAATAATCCAACAGACCCCAATCTCATACTCACACACACAAGTTATAGGCTTTAGAAAAAATGTAATCTTCTTTTATTACACTCAATGTATTTTACAGGATCTCAAACAATTATTTATAACCTCTACATGAAGTTATAATAATTACGACTGATATCTTATATCTATCTGATACTCTAGCACACCTGAGACAAAGCTGCAAGGGATCCTCCCCATGACTGCAAGCGACTAAGTCCCACACCGGCATACTAGTTATCTGTTGTGTTGTGTCATTTAAAAGAAAGCAAGAGTGAGCTATAATGCCCATCATAATAATGTACAGTATGAAAATAATTGTATGATAAACTCACGTAAAACATCATATTTGATAGTTGCGTTTTATTCGAAAATAGTTTCCCTTGGTGATACACACCTTTTACGAAAACAATCCTTTGGTGGATTTTATTAATCTGCGAATACCTTAAAAGTAAACCCAGCACCTAGGCTTGAGTTACGGTATTGCATTACAATTCCAATTGGAAGAATAGGACATTCATTGGAACCACCGTATACGATGATCAGTCGTAATACGATAATAGTAACCTTTTCTACTAGTAGAAGGACGACACCTTCGTATCCCGGTTATCACCCTTGCCGCATTCGGGCTACGTGTCCCATTTTCGGGTATACACATACTTCACAAGTTCCTGAGTACACTGAGTACCTTCGCCGGCGGCACCTTTGGTAGTCCATCTAGCACACATAGTACCAGAGTGTACCCCTCCCTTGTCCTTTAAAATAATTCTATCAATCTCGAGAACTCGAACCATATCAAAGTTCCCCAAGCATTTTTCTTGTTGATAGAAATAGCTTATCTCTCTAAGATATAAGTGTATATATATGTATATACGTACTTCCGAGAATTTCGGAGGAAGTACTAAGGATGTGAGTTGACCGCTGTCAACAGATAATTAATAAGGGGGAAAAGTTTCTCCTTGAAACTATATTTAACACATTAAATAAGTCGGGATAATATTCACCAATGATCTGAAATTATTCGAATGATATTCTGAAATCAGGAAGTATATTTTAAATCAGGATCTATGATTTTTAAATCAATAATAAACCCTTTAAAAATAATAATTAATTAAATAATAGTCGATAAATAATTAAACCTCGAATGAGTTTACTCTCTAAAATAGTATTTAAAATAATATTCTTCAACTAGTTTGTGTCTACATAATTAATAATCTATAATGATTAATCGAGTTTGAAATGAATAATCGTTGGAGTATACTACTCCCATAATAAAGAAATAAGTATATAGTATTTATTGTTTAAACTATATAATATAGTTGAGGTAATATGATCGTTAGAAAATCGTTTTAATAAAAGTTTGAGGTATTTTAATGTTTCGTAAGTG
Source organism: Apium graveolens (assembly GCF_009905375.1). Classification (NCBI taxonomy): domain Eukaryota; kingdom Viridiplantae; phylum Streptophyta; class Magnoliopsida; order Apiales; family Apiaceae; genus Apium; species Apium graveolens. The sequence goes on along the minus strand of NC_133657.1, from coordinate 36,294,257 downwards.
GACGTTGAGTCCCTTTTAAAACGTAGTACTATGGACTTATAATCGTCCAAAACATCTCCGGGATGATTCCCGGGTTTATACTTTATAAAACAAAACTGACCGACTCTCGGTCTTACGACTTATACATCACGCTCTACTGTAGGGTTAATATTCTTAATTAAAACACCTCCGGAATACTTCCGGGTTTTTATCAAGTTTTACTGACCGATCCTCGGTCTAAAATATATACACGCTACGTTACTCGCTAGCGTAAACATTCTCAAATATAAACTCCTCTGGGATACCTCCGGGTTTTTATAAGCTTACACCGACCGACTCTCGGTCTAAATATAACATTTCGAACTAGATACTTGAAATTATCAACAATTGAGTAATGTAATACATCTCATACTTCGTAAAACAGTTTTAAAGAAATCTCATGCATGTATCACAGTTTTGTAAAATATTCACAACACAACAGTTCTTAAAAGTTAGGGTTTGAAAACTTGTCTGGGTATCTCGAGGTGGAGGATGCTCTATGACCATAAACACAATTCATTTTGTTAGGTCCTGTTTAATTTACGGCGACTCGCACTCATGCGCTATTTATTATGCACCCTCTCAACTTATACTACCCTTATTATTCCTTTAAGTCCTTATTCACATCATGGTCGCTTCATTTTTCTAAGTATCTTGGGTTCATACTCTTTATCGTCGTCGGCTCCGCTTATGGATTCTTACGGTTTCTACTCGCGCGGTCTCGGCTCCGATTTTTTTATAAAATTGAGAAATCATTATTTTTATTGAAATTTTTATGGCAGTTAGGAAACTCAATATGCTACTCTCTGTAAAACTTTTATGATTTATGAATACTTTTAAGTCGATCCTTTATATTTTCAAAGTTTGTGATTTGTAGCAGTTTTTGTCGTGTAAATCACTTTTACTAAAACGATTCAAGCGCCTAAACGATCCCTATAACATTTCATATTATAATCAAGGGTTATTTTTCAAGAAATACAGTTTACAACTCCGGGACTTTCTGCAGAAACTTAAAGTTACGATTCGTTGGTTTTAACGGGGTTACGTTTACGATCGGGGTTTCGTTTACGCCCTAACTCTTAACAAAACCACCAACAATCATCATTTCATCATCAACACACAAACTCCTCTCAAGAACATCATGTTCTTGAGGCAAAAACAATCAACCTTAAATCTACTCAACTTAAACTTCAAGATCTCAACAATACCACTTCTTAAACTATGTTTTCTACCACATACTAAATGGATCTTAAAAATGAATCTTAAATAAAGTTGGGCCAAAGATTTTTACCTTTCTTAAAAGCTTGAGATGTGTTATTGAGGATGGTGGAGGCTTGGATGTGCTTGGTATGATTTTTGGAACCTAAAACCACCATTGAAATCAAGAAACCAAAGAGGGGTTGCTATTCATACTATTCACTACTGACTTTCTTGATTTTATTTCACCCATCAAACCTTGATAAAAAGAGATGAAATAATTTTCTTACCTTATTGTAATTGCTAGGAGGCTTGAGAATTAATGGGATAATTTTACCATGGATAGATTTTGAGATTTGAAATTGAATTTCCCCTTCTTTTTCTTCAAGGCCGAATGGAACAATGTGCAAGGGAGGGGGGTATTTATACCTGCTTCCCTTGGTTACTTAGCTTGGTTGATTTGCTAGGTTGCTTCTAGGAAATGGGGTGGAAGATCTTGCACTTGATTTTTATTCTCCTAGGTTGAATCCTAGGTTTATTCTTGTTGCAAATCTTAGGGACAAATCTTTGGTAGCTTCCTAGAAACTACTTATGTTAGCTTCCTTAGCACATTATTTGGATAGCTTGCTTGATAATCCTATGGTTAGCTTACTATTTGATATAGTAACCATGGTTACTTTCTTACCATGGTTTAGTTAGTGCGTTACGTTTATTTAATCATTTACGCATTCGCTCGGTTGCTTAAACATTTTCGTAATACTTACTCGTAAATGGTTCGCGACGTAATTCCTTTCGTATTCATTCCTTATATTTTTAATTATCATAGTTGAATATAAATCCGTATGGTTTTAATCTCGTAATTATACTGTGATTCCCGTAATCCTCGATGAGTCGTAAATATGGTCGTTTTTCAAAGTTCGTTTTCTTTGAAAACTAATAGCGTTTACATACACTCATTTAGTACGTATAATCGGAATATCAACTCCGAAACTCATTTTCTCATGCACTACATAATGTGGGCTCAAAATTTTTAACGTTTTACAAGGTCTCAAAAATTCAAGTAAAAAATTTGGGTTCTTACAATGAACATCTGGTTTAGCATCCTTTTAGCACACTTTGATACCAATTTATAGGACTCAACTTTGGGCTATATTTTGACTATAATCAACCATGTAAGTCACTCTGCACAATATTAAAGTCATTTTCCACCCTATAAGAGACACTTATTACAATATATTTGAACAATTAACATGTTAACATCATATACATCAAATTTGACATCCTTTTACCACCTCTTGGTACCACTTTCATACGAGTCAATTTTGTTCCATGTTTTGGCTATAATCACCCATGTAAGTCACTTTTCACCATATTAGAGTCATTTTGCACCCTATAACAGTCACCTACCACCATATATTGGTACAATTAACATGTTAACATCATGTACATGTAATTTAACATCCATTAACAACCTCTTGGTACAAGCTTTCCTACGAGTCCATTTTGAGCCACATTTTTGCTCTAATCACCCATGTAAGTGACTTCCCACCATATTAGAGTCACTTTCCACCCTATAAGAGTCACTTGCCAATGTATATTGGTAAAATTAACAAGTTAACTTTATGAGCATCACATTTAGCATCATTTTAGCACACTTTGATACCAATTTATTGGACTAAACTTTGGACCACATTTTGACTATAATCAACCATGTACGTCAGTTTGCACCATGTTAAAGTCACTTTCCACCCTATAATAGTCACCTGCCACTATATATTTGTATAGTTAACATGTTAACATCATATACATCCAATTTGACATCCTTTTACCACCTCTTGTTACCACTTTAATACGAGTCAATTTTATTCCACCTTTTGGCTCTAATCAACAATATAAGTCACTTTTAACCATATTAGAGTCACTTTGCACCCTATAAGAGTCACTTTCTACCATATAATGGGACAATTAACATGTTAACATCATGTACATGCAATTTGACATCCTTTAACCACCTCTTGGTACTCCCTTTTCTACGAGTCAATTTTGGGCCATATTTTGGCTATAATCAACTATTTAAGTCACTTTGCACCATATTGAAGTCATTTTCCACCCTATTAGAGTCACTTGTCACTGTATATTTGAACAGTTAACAAGTTGACATCATATACATCAAATTTGACATCCTTTTACCACCTCTTGGTGCCACTTTCATACAAGTCAATTTTGTTCTACGTTTTCGCCATAATGAACCATGTAAGTCACTTTTCACCCAGAAGATTCACTTTCCACCATATATTGTTATAATTAACATGTTAACATCATGTACATGCAAATTGACTTCCTTTAACCACTTCTTGGTATCCCCTTTCCTACAGGTCAATTTTGGGCCACGTTTTGGCTATAATCAACCATGTGAGTGACTTCTTACCATATTAGAGTTACTATCCACCCTATAAGAGTCATTTTCCAATATATATGGGTACAATTAACATGTTAATATCATGAACATCCATTTTAGCATCGTTTTAGCACACTTTGATACCAATTTATAGGACTCAACTTTGGGCTATATTTTGACTCTAATCAACCATGTAAGTCTCTCTGCACAATATTAAAGTCATTTTCTATCGTATAAGAGTCACTTGTCACCATATATTTGACAATTAACATGTTAAATTCATATACATCAAATTTGACCTCCTTTTACCACCTCTTGGTGCCACTTTCATTCGAGTCAATTTTGTTCCACGTTTTGCTCTAATCAACCATATAAGTCACTTTTCACCATATTAGAGTCAATTCGCACCCTATAAGAGTCACTTTACACCATATATTGGTACAATTAACATGTTAACATCATGTATATGCAATTTGACATCCTTTAACCACCTCTTGGTACTCCCTTTTCTAAGAGTCAATTTTTAGCCATATTTTGGCTATAATCAACCATTGAAGTAACTTTGCACCATATTGAAGTCATTTTCCACCCTATTAGAGTCACTTGTCACCATATATGTGACCAATTAACAAGTTAACATCATATATATCAAATTTGACATCCTTTTACCACCTCTTGGTGCCACTTTCATACGAGTCAATTTTCTTCAACGTTTTGGCTATAATGAACCATGTAAGTCACTTTTCACCATATTAGAGTCAGTTTGCACCCTAAAAGAGTCACTTGCCACCATATATTGGTACAATTAACATGTTAACATCATGTACATGCAAATTGACGTCCTTTAACCACCCCTTGGTATCCCCTTTCCTACGAACCAATTTTGGGCCACATTTTGGCTCTAATCAACCATATACGTGAGTTCTCACCATATTAAAGTTACTATCCACCCTATAAGAGTCATTTGACAATGTATATTGGTGCAATTAACATGTTAATATCATGAACATCCAGTTTAGCATCATTTTAGCACACTTTGATACAAATTTATAGGACTCAACTTTCGGCTATAATTTGACTCTAATTAACCATGTAAGTCACTATGCACAATATTAAAGTCATTTTCCACCCTATAAGAGTCACTTGTTACCATATATTTGAACAATTAACATGTTAACATCATATACATCAAATTTTACATCCTTTTACCACCTTTTGGTACCAATTTCATACGAGTCAATTTTGTTCCATGTTATGGCTCTAATCAACCATGTACGTCACTTTTCACCATATTAGAGTCATTTTGCACCCTACAAGAGTCACTTGCCACCATATATTGGTAAAATTAACATGTTAACATCATGTAAATGCAATTTGACATCCACTAACTACCTCTCGGTACCCTCTTTCCTACGAGTCAATTTTGGGCTACATTTTGGCTCTAATCAACCATGTAAGTGACTTACCACCAAATTAGACTCACTTTCCACCCTATAAGAGTCACTTGCCAATGTATAATGGTATAATTAACATGTTAACATCATACACATCCAATTTGACATCCTGTTACCACCTCTTGGTGCCACTTTCAAAAAAGTCGATTTTGTTCAACGTTTTGGCTATAATGAACCATGTAAGTCACTTTTCACCATATTAGAGTCAGTTTTCACCCTAAAAGATTCACTTTCCACCATATATTAATAAAAATAACATGTTAACATCATGAACATGCAAATTGACATCTAGTTAACATCGTTTTAGCACACTTTGATACCTATTTATATGACTCAACTTTGGGCTATATTTTGACCCTAATCAACCATGTAAGTCACTCTGCACAATATTAAAGTTATTTTCCACCCTATAAGAGTCACTTGTCACCATATATTAGAACTATTAACATGTTAACATCATATACATCAAATTTGACATCCTTTTACCACCTCTTGGTACCCCATTTCCTACGAGTCAATTTTGGGCCACATTTTGGCTCTAATCAACCATGTAAGTGACTTACTGCCATATGAGAGTCACTATCCACCCTATAAGAGTCACTTGCCAATGTATATTGGTACGATTAACATGTTAACATCATGAATATCCAGTTTAGCCTCGTTTTAGCACACTCTGATACCAATTTATAGGTCTCAATTTGGGCTATATTTTCGCTCTAATCAACCATATAAGTCACTTTGCACCATTGTAAAGTCAGTTTCCACCCTATAAGAGTCACTTGTAACCATATATTTGAACAATTAACATGTTAACATCATATACATCAAATTTGACATCCTTTTACCACCTGTTGGTGCCACTTTCATACGAGTCAATTTTGTTCCATGTTTTGGCTATAATCAACCATGTAAGTCACTTTTCACCATATTAGAGTCATTTTTCACCCTATAAGAGTCACCTGCCACCATATATTGGTACAATTAACATGTTAACATCATGTACATGCAATTTAACATCCATTAACCACCTCTTGGTACCAGCTTTCCTACGAGTCAATTTTGGGCCATATTTTGGCTCTAATCACCCATGTAAGTGACTTCCCACCATATTAGAGTCACTTTCCACTTTAAAAGATTCACTTGCCAATGTATATTGGTACAATTAACATGTTAACGTCATGAGCATCACGTTTAGCATCATTTTAGCACACTTTGATACCAATTTTTTGGACTTAACTTTGGACCACAATTTGACTCTAATCAACCATGTACGTCAGTTTGCACCATGTTAAAGTCACTTTCCACCCTATTATAGTCACTTGCCCCTATATATTTGTATAATTAACATGTTAGCATCATATACATCCAATTTGATATCCTTTTACCACCTCTTGGTGCCACTTTCATACAAGTCAATTTTATTCCATGTTTTGGCTCTAATCAACAATATAAGTCACTTTTAACCATATTAGAGTCACTTTGCACCCTATAAGAGTCACATTCCACCATATAATGGGACAATTAACATGTTAACATCATGTACATCCAATTTGACATCTTTTAACCACCTCTTGGTACTCCCTTTAATACGAGTCAATTTTGGGCCATATTTTGGCTATAATCAACCATTTAAGTCACTTTGCACCATATTGAAGTCATTTTCCACCCTATTAGAGTCACTTGTCACTATATATTTGAACAATTAACAAGTTAACATCATATACATCAAATTTGACATCCTTTTACCACCTCTTGTGGCCACTTTCATACAAGTCAATTTTGTTCAACGTTTTGGCTATAATGAACCATGTAAGTCACTTTTCAACAGATTAGAGTCAGTTTTCACCCTAAAAGATTCACTTGCCACCATATATTGTTACAATTAACATGTTAACATCATGTACATGCAAATTGACTTCCTTTAACCACTTCTTGGTATCCCCTTTCCTACGGGTCAATTTTGGGCCACATTTTGGCTCTAATCAACCATGTAAGTGACTTCTCAGCATATTAGAGTTACTATCCACCCTATAAGAGTCATTTGCCAATATATATTGGTACAATTAACATGTTAATATCATGAACATCCAGTTTAGCATCATTTTAGCACACTTTGATACAATTTTATAGGACTCAACTTTGGGCTATATTTTGACTCTAATCTACCATGTAAGTCACTGTGCACAATATTAAAGTCATTTTCCATCCTATAAGAGTTACTTGTGATCATATATTTGACAATTAACATGTTAAATTCATATACATCTAATTTGACATCCTTTTACGACCTCTTGGTGCCACTTTCATACGAGTCAATTTTGTTCCACGTTTTGGCTCTAATCAACCATATAAGTCACTTTTCACAATATTAGGGTCACTTTGCACCCTATAAGAGTCACTTTACACCATATATAGGGACAATTAACATGTTAACATCATGTATATGCAATTTGACATCCTTTAACAACCTCTTGGTACTCCCTTTTTTAAGAGTCAATTTTGGGCCATATTTTGGCTATAATCAACCATTTAAGTCACTTTACACCATATTGAAGTCATTTTCCACCCTATTAGAGTCACTTGTCACCATATATTTGAACAATTAACAAATTAACATCATATATATGAAATTTGACATCCTTTTACCACCTCTTGGTGCCACTTTCATACGAGTCAATTTTGTTCAATGTTTTGGCTATAATGAACCATGTAAGTCACTTTTCACCATATTAGAGTCAGTTTTCACCCTAAAAGATTCACTTGCCACCATATATTAATACAATTAACATGTTAACATCATGTAAATGCAAATTGACTTCCTTTAACCACCTCTTGGTATCCTCTTTCCTACGAGTCAATTTTGGGCCACATTTTGGCTCTAATCAACCATGTAAGTGACTTTCCACCATATTAGAGTCACTTTCCACCCTATAAGAGTCACTTGCCAATGTCTATTGGTACAATTAACATGTTAACATCAAGATCATCACTTTCCAATGTATATTGGTATAATTAACATGTTAACATCATATACATCCAATTTGACATCCTTTTACCACCTCTTGGTGCCACTTTTATAGAAGTCAATTTTGTTCAACGTTTTCGCTATAATGAACCATGTAAGTCACTTTTCACCATATTAGAGTCAGTTTGCACCCTAAAAGGGTCACTTGCCACCATATATTGGTACAATTAACATGTTAACATCATGTAAATGCAAATTGACATCCTTTAACCACCTCTTGGTATCCCCTTTCCTACGAGTCAATTTTGGGCCAAATTTTGGCTCTAATCAACCATGTAAGTGAGTTCTCACCATATTAGAGTTACTATCCACCCTATAAGAGTCATTTGACAATGTATATTGGTACGATTAACATGTTAATATCATGAACATCCAGTTTAGCATCGTTTTAGCACACTTTGATACCAATTTATATGACTCAACTTTGGGCTATATTTTGACTCTAATCAACCATGTAAGTCACTATGCACAATATTAAAGTCATTTTCCACCCTATAAGAGTCACTTGTCACCATATATTTGAACAATTAACATGTTAACTGTAATAACCCCAAAATTTTTCAACTTTTTGTAACCCTTGTGAATAGTGTTTTAGCTGAATGAAGAAACTTTTCACGCCACACTATGTAGGGGTTCTGTTATGGATATTCTGGGATATTATTAGTACTCTATGAAGTATATAAGTGTATGTAAAGATCGTCAGAATCCAATTCCGAACACTTTGGTTTTTCCCGGAAATCCACAAGATATGGAGAGAATTGAGTATAAGGTAACAGGATAAAAAGGATTGAAATTAAAGGATTATAATAGAGGATCATAAAAAGGAATATAATGTATTGAGAAAGGTTAAGGGAACCTAAGTAATAAGATCCCGGGTATGATCCTTCAAACGATAAACGAGAACGAAAGTTAAGCGAACCGTATAACAGATCAGCGGTCATTAGGCAAACGATTAGGAAGTTAATCAAAGGGATTAGTGGGAATGATGTCATCCAACCAATAGAAAGAGGACAAGGAAGGGAGGATGACATCATGAGGATGACATAGGCATGACATGGGAAGGAAGGAGGTGTGGTGGCTTTGTAACCACACAAATTCAAGGGCAAAAATGTAATTGACTAAAGCAAGCACAAAAACCAAGCAACCAAGCCAAGCAAAAATCATTTTCATCAAAAATCAAAAAGCAACCAAGGCTTTGTTCTTGAAGCTCTCGGCTTTTTACTATTCATAAGGCAAGAACAATTCAAAACTCAAGATCCAAGCTTCCTAAATTGGTAAGATAATTCCCTAATCATCTTCATGCTTAGTTAGGACTATACCATGAGTTTAAGCCATCAATTCCTTCTCAATCTTCTTCATTTAATCAAAGAAGAAGACTATGAATAGTGTTTTCAAGTTTTTTAACTTGAAGTTTTCTTGTTTTTCTTGAAGATCCAAGCTTTCCTAAGACTTCTCAAAGCTTCTTAAGGCTTCCTAACTCATCCCACCACTTCAAGGAAGGTATACCATCTCCAAACCCTAGATCCCTATGTATTATAAGATGATTTTAATTAGTAGGATGATATTGTAGCTTGTTGTTGTGATTTAGAGTTTGGGATTTGGAATGGTAGTGAAATGGAATGGTAAATGTTGTGGTTTTGATTAAAAGAACTTAATTATGATTAAAGTTAAGTTTAGGCATAAGTATGATGATTAAATTGAATTGGTTGGGGTTGTTATGATGTGATGAGGATGGATGTTGGTTGTATGTTGGATTTGAGGTTGGTTTGTGGTTGGTTTTGAATGGTTAAAAATTGGGAAATCGCGTAAACATAGCCGTCGTAACGTCCGATTTTCTTTGGACTGTTTTTGTGCATAGCATTAGGACCCGAGAACCCCCTGCTAGATTATGAACACTGCCATGTTTAGATAGCTCATGTTACGAGCTTCGTTTTGATATGTAGTTCGTTCGATTCCGATGCACGGTTTAGGAGAAACGACCGTTTCAAGTAACGGCGTTTCGCGAACGAAACTTTTTCCCTCGCCTTACTTTGAAACATAGGTTAAAGACCAAAAAGGGTTAATTAATGTATGAAACATTTATGGTAAGTGTGTTAGGCAGTTGGTAAGACACTCGCGAAGGAATCGCTTTAAAACTCGTAAAGGTTAAATTATTAAAAATGGTGGAGCCGCGGGTACCCGAGTGACTTAAGCAAATCAGTGAGCGCAAAACAAGCGTTAGAGTCTAAGTTAGTTAAAGTATAGATTTACAAGTGATTTTGGTTTAATTCCAACTTACTTGTTGTTTATAGGTTATCAGACTCGTCCCGAGCCTTTCTCACCCCCAAGTCGCTCAGGCAAGTATTCTATCCGTTATACTGTTGTTGTGATGTATACATTTGTATATGCATGATCTTGCGGTAAATGCATATTGGTTATTTAGCAAATTCTTGCGATATATTGTAGCATGTGATATGGTATATATGCATGCCTGTTTCATATTCTTGAAATATATATCTGTTGGTTCAGTTGATAATACCTATGCTAGAGGATAGCGGTAACTTGCATATACCCTTAGTATAGGGACCCAAAAGTGAAAATATTTTCTAAAACCGGGAGTCGAGGATCCCGAGTAGATTTTGTATATATGGATATGGATATATATATATATATATATATATTTATATATAAATATATGATTATAGTTTTCCAAACTATTAATCGAATAAGGTTTATTCGATAACTTTAGCTTTATTTTATTATTGAATATTATTTTGAATATTCATTCGAGGGCTTATGACTCTTTTATATTATTTATGAATATTATTTGAATATTCATTCAAAGGCTTATGACTCAGTTTATATTATTTAATGAATATTATTTGAATATTCATTTGAGGATCTATGACTCCGATTATTTGCTGAAATATATTCTTTATTTTATTAAAGAATAAGGTGTTAATAATCAAACTTATTTTCGATTATTCAAATAAAGATAATACCTTCATATAAGTATATCTTTGGTTATTTAATACTCGTTTCAAGTATAAGTTTTAATACTTCTACTTCAATTATTTTTATAAAGATTATTCTTTATGGGAATATTATTTAAATAATAATATTCAGTCATTTTCTAAATATTCTGGGGACTGATTTACTTCATTAAATCAGCTTTACTCCAAACACTCTATAAAGTGTTTTCGAGTCTTCAAAATGATTTTTAAAGTCAGAGCGGATTCCAAAACTCATTTTTATATTTAAGATCTTCCTTTTTAAGGGGATTTAAATACTCGCTCAAAACCTGGGGAATCCGGCTCTGTGGTGTATTTTATATTCGCAACGAGGTTGCAGTTTTGGTAAACGAATTGATTACTTGCCCAACGTTCGGGAAGTAAGCCCATCTAATTGAGTCGGCATAAGCGACAGGCCGGGGTACGGTCTATGAAAGTGTAAGTGGCTGGGTGGCAGTCCATCAACGCGTGAGGGGCCGGGTAACGGTCTAGCGCGAGGTCCTAATGCGGCCAGGGTGATGACCGGTGAGGAATTCATCCATCTACAATAGAAAAGGTTACTTATTGGTATCTTTGCCTGATCAGCAAGATATCTGGTTTATGCCAAAATTCTTTTCCTTTCCAAAATTCATTGGATGTTTCAAACTCTGTTCATACTTTACATAACAGAGGTTCCAGGAAATGTTTTAGAGATATATATATGTGGATATATATATATCGGGACTAAATAAAGTATCTCATAACTTTTCATTCAATAATATTTCAAAGATTGAATCTATTCAAGTCTTAACTTGTGGTCTCATCTATGGGATGTTTTTCTTAAAACTTATAATACTTTGAACGGTGGTAGTTCAAGTAGCTTTATAAATGATATAAGTGTGGTGAAGTATTGGTAACTTCATTTCTTGTTTTTACTTATATCTAGTAAGTAATTATCTTACGCATGATAGAGATTCTATTACGTATCTATTTAGATACTTATATTATTGTTATCACTATGTATTATCTTGCGAGCTGTAAGGCTCACTCTTGCTTTATTTCTTCATCACACAACAACAGTTAGGAGAGATGGCCAGACTTCAGCAGACCCAGCGCAAGCGCGTGGGAAGCGTCCCGCGTCTTCCCGATGACGTTGTAGCTGCTATAGCTGCAGAGGTAGATCCATTGTAGTTCAGACCATCTACTTTTGAGAATCAAATTATGTATAATTATAACTTGTGGCAGATAATGGCAATTAACTGTAAATTTATCAAGTAATCATTTTGGGTTGTAATAACTTTTAAATGGTGGATTCAAAGACTTGTACTTATTTCAATTTCATCTCTGAGACTATAACGGGTTGTGGTGTGTGTTAGTATGGGGTCACAGCATGAGGTTATTTATTATTAATTAAGTGAAGTGATATTGTGGAAAGAAAGACCGTGACAACCCGGATCCCCGACCCCGAATCTAGGGGTATTACAGAAATGGTATCAGAGCTAAGCGTTATAAACCTCAGAGATGATGCGTCGATATAATAACAAACTCACAAAGATAATAAGAACTCTTGCCAAGTTCATGGTCGGACTACTTAAAGTAGTGCTGACAGTTAAAACCCTTACGGGAACCCTTATAAGTATCATGATAGTAACTTAGCTCGTTTAATGTGTAGGCGCCTGAGATAGAGGACCCTGAGATGTTCGAGCGTGAGCATGATGAGGCATTGCTAGATGTTGAGGATCAGGAGGAGCCTGAGATGGAGGAGGATGAGGAGGACCCCTCAGAGGAGCCTGAGACGGAGGTCATTGCTATTTCAGATGAGGAGGACCCCTCAGAGGAGTCAGAGACAGAGGTTATTGCTATTCCAGATGAGGAGGACCCGGATGAGGTCCCAGTAGCTGAGGAGCGTGTTGGACCTATGGTAGTGTATGCTGGTATCCCTTTACCCACACTTCCGGTGGTCAGAGCCCCTACCCCTCCACCACTATCCTGGATTCCCGATGATGACAGCTCAGAGACCCATACTTCCGAGCCTAGGCAGACCGAGGAGGCACCCTCAGCGGCTCCGGATTCACCACCTCTTGACCCTGCCCACAGGCAGTCTTCGTTAGCTCATGGATATGTTCAGGATGTATTGAGGACCCGAGTGGCTGTTGCCGAGGGCCGACTAGATGAGGCCAGGAGGGAGTTGGATGCAGAGAGGGCGGGTAGGCGTACCCGAGCTTATGAGACTAGGGCTTCTATACCCCGATCCTTGAGGAGGGAGCTTACAGGGATAGAGCTCACGTCCCGAGCGAGACTCAGATCTCTCCAGGGGGACAGGCATGGTAGGATCTCCAGGCGGCAGGCCGACTATATCTTCCGTCGTGCGATGGAAAGGGTTTGGGAGCTGACCCGCTCCGGTGTGTGATTCAGGATTGATGATGGAATAGTCTAGTTGTCTAGTTAGCCGAGGCCTTAGTAAGAGCCAATTTTCCGGGATAGTTGACTTGTATATAGCATCCCTTTTTCTGACTAGACAGATAGACTCTTGTGTATCACTTTTGGGACAGATGACTGTAGCACTGTTGTACTTTTGACCAGATCAAACTATGTATTCTCGCATTATGTATATATTTGTTTCTTTTCAGTTCAGTTCCATAGTGACGGGATCACTGTTTTATCATTATTATTACTGCACTTCGTATTAGAACTTTCTTAAAATAATAGAATTGCGATATACGTTCTCCCCATTCTAAGAGCTGTGCAAGGCACAATGTTGTATATGATTGTGACCTAACGTTGAATTTTCCCAATAATTGTTTTTATTATTATCAGAATCATGCCGCCAAGAAAGATTGGAACTAGGGCGAACCCTGGATCTGAGGACCAGGGAAGCCATAATCAGGACAATAGAAACCAAGAACACAGTGAAGAGGAAGATGAGGATTATGTGGAACAGGATGACTCCCTGTATGAAGAGGAAGAGGAAACATATGATGTTGAGGGATTTGAGATAGAGGCTGAAGAAGGAGAAACCGAGGTTGAGCAACCAGTACCAAACCCAGGCATGGATCCCATGAGCCAGTTCATGCAACTCCTAAGGCAGAATTTGGAACGTCAACCCAACCCACCCCCTCAAGGAAGTAACAATGCTGTGGCAAACTCTTTCAGGGCTTTTAAGTCCCTTAAGCCCCCTGAGTTCCACGGATCAGCCGACCCAGTTGAGGCAAGGGCATGGTTAAAGGAAATGGAGAAATCTTTTGAGATTTTGAGTACCGAGGAGGCACAGAAGACTGTATTTGCTACCTACCTTCTGAAAGGAGAAGCTAACTACTGGTGGGAGGCCAAGAAAAATATGGAGACAGACGCTATTATAACCTGGGAGAGATTTAGTCAGTTGTTTCTGGGGAAGTATTTCCCGAGGTTTATGGAAAACCAGATGGAGCTCAAGTTCTTGGAGCTAAAGCAGAATAACTTGTCTGTAGCAGAGTATGAAGCGAAATTTACTGAGTTATCAAGGTTTGTGCCAGAGTTTGTGAGCACCGAGGAAAAGAAAGCTAGGAGGTTTCAGCAGGGACTGAAACCATGGATTCAGAATAGGGTGGCAATCCTTGAGCTTACGGACTATGCCACTCTGGTGCAAAAGGCAACGATTGTAGAAGTTGGAAGTGAACAGATGCAGAAGGAAAGAGAGAAGAAAGGAATAAAGAGGAAAAGTATGAGCATGGGTGGAGGTTCCGCAGGAAGGAGCTTCCCAACTAGATTTAATCGAGGAGCAGTGTCCCTACCAGGAAGGAACACTGGGTTTAAGTGGCCAATGAGTGTGAGTGTGAGCCAGGGCGGCCAGAAGTCAAGAATGTCCTATTCCAACCAGTCTCGACCCCCATTGCCAGCCTGTAACATATGTGGAAGGAATCACACTGGGGAGTGTAAAGAAAGGCCAGTAACCTGTTTTAAGTGCGGTCGGGAAGGCCACTACTCAAATAAATGCCCTTCGTCAGCCCCTGCCGTCGTTCCAACCACCAATTGTCATCGATGTGGACGCCCGGGTCATTGGAAGAGGGAATGCCCAATGAACAAACCAGCAGATTCGGGAGCAAGCGGGGCTGCTTCTAATAAGCCACCTACTGCGAGGACTTTCAACATGACAGTCCAGGATGCTATGAAAGATTCAGATGTGATAGCAGGTACCCTTTCTCTAAATTCAGTCAGTGCAAATGTTTTATTTGATTCGGGAGCAACTAAATCTTTTATATCAAAGGACCTTGCGCGTAAGTTAAGACTTAAGGCTGAACCCTTGATAGAACCCTTACAAGTAGAAATAGCCAACCATGAAATTATTCCTGTTAACCAGATTCACCCCGCCTGTGAGATAGGCATAGGGGAGCAATCTTTCAGTGTTGATCTGATTCCTTTTAAATTAGGGGAGTTTGATGTGATTTTGGGAATGGACTGGCTATCTAGCAACGATGCTCAGATAGACTGTAAAGGGAAGAAAGTTAAGTTAAATATCCCCGGGAAGAAAGAAGTTATATTTAGAGGAAAGAGGCAGACGCAGAAATTTTTGACTATGGCCCAGGCCAAAAGGATGCTACGAATAGGAAGTGAGGCTTACCTAGCCTATGTGGTGGACACGCAGAAGGAGGTGCCCAACTTACAAGATATTCCAGTAGTCAACGAATTTGAAGATGTATTCCCCCAAGACCTTCCGGGATTACCACCCGATAGAGTGATTGAATTTGCTATTGAGTTGGCCCCAGGGACGGCGCCAGTTTCAAAAGCACCTTACCGGTTAGCCCCGTTAGAAATGAAGGAATTAGCTATCCAATTGCAGGAACTCTTGGATAAGGGTATGATAAGACCCAGTGTGTCTCCGTGGGGAGCACCAGTTTTATTTGTTAAGAAGAAAGATGGGAGCATGAGGTTGTGCATAGACTATCGAGAGTTGAACAAGCTAACCATAAAGAACAGGTACCCATTGCCTAGAATGGACGATCTGTTCGACCAGCTAAAGGATGCTGTTTATTTTTCCAAGATCGACCTGAGAACTGGATATCACCAACTAAAGATTAAACCCGAAGATATTTCCAAGACAGCGTTCCGTACCAGGTATGGGCATTATGAGTTCTTGGTAATGTCCTTTGGATTAACCAACGCCCCAGCGGCTTTCATGGATTTAATGAATAGAGTATTTAAGAAGTACTTGGACAAGTGTGTGATAGTTTTTATCGATGATATTTTGATCTACTCAAGGACTGAGGCAGAACATGCAGAGCATTTGAGGATAACTCTAGGAATACTCAGAGAGGAACAGTTATATGCCAAATTCTCGAAGTGTGAATTCTGGCGGAATGAAGTACAGTTTTTAGGACATGTGATCAATAAAGAAGGAGTATTGGTCGACCCCTCCAAGATAGAGGCGGTCTCAAATTGGGAAAGGCCAACCACACCCACAGAGGTAAGGAGTTTCATAGGATTGGCCGGCTACTATCGAAGATTTGTACAGGACTTTGCGAAGATCGCAGCCCCTTTGACACGACTTACTCGTAAGACAGAGAAGTTTGAATGGACGGAGAAATGCGAGAACAGTTTTCAGGAATTAAAGAGAAGGTTGATAACGGCTCCGGTATTGGCATTGCCGGACGGAAAAGGAGATTTTGTGATATATAGTGACGCGTCGCACAAAGGATTAGGATGTGTGCTTATGCAGCACAGTAGAATTATTGCGTATGCGTCGAGACAACTGAAGGAATACGAGGTTAGATATCCTACTCATGACCTTGAGCTCGCGGCAATAGTATTTGCTTTAAAAATTTGGAGGCACTACTTGTATGGAGAGAAGTGCGAGATTTTCACAGACCATAAGAGCCTCAAGTACATATTTATGCAGAAAGAGCTCAACATGCGCCAGAGGAGATGGTTAGAACTAATCAAGGACTATGATTGTGAGATTCTCTATCATCCAGGGAAAGCCAATGTGGTGGCGGATGCCCTTAGTAGAAAGGAAAGACTCAGAATGATAACGACTTCGGAAGAGTTGATAAGGGATTTTGAGAGAATGGAAATAGAAGTAAAGGTAACCGGAACCGGAACTGAAAAGCTTTTTGAGATCTCAATGCAGCCAGAGTTATTGGAAAAGATCAGATTGTGCCAGGAGAAAATAATGAATGAAGGCAGAGAGTCAATGACTGGAGAGGAGATCCATACTGAGAAAGATGATAAAGGGATAATGAGGTACTCCTACCGAATTTGGGTTCCGAATGTTCAAGAACTTAAAGATGAGATTTTGGATGAAAGCCATAGTTCAAGGTATTCCATTCACCCGGGAAGTACCAAGATGTATAGGGATTTGAAGGAATATTACTGGTGGCCCAACATGAAGAGGGACGTAGCAGAATGGGTAAACAAGTGTTTGACTTGCCAAAGAGTAAAGGCAGAGCACCAGAGACCCAGTGGACTTTTGCGACCCCTGGAGATTCCCGAATGGAAATGGGAACAGATAGCGATGGATTTTGTTGTAGGCTTGCCAAGGACGAAAGCCAATCACGATGCCATTTGGGTAATTATAGACCGACTGACAAAGTCAGCTCATTTCATTCTTATCAATGAGAGATACACAGTCGATAGACTGGTGGACATTTACCTTAAGGAAATAGTGACGCGACATGGAGTCCCAGCGTCCATTGTCTCAGACCGAGACCCTAGGTTCAACTCCAGATTTTGGAGGAGCTTTCAGGAGTGTGCGGGGACCAAGTTAAATATGAGTACCGCGTACCATCCCCAAACGGATGGACAGAGTGAAAGGACCATCCAGACACTAGAGGATATGTTGAGAGTCTGTGCAATAGACCTTAAAGGAAGTTGGGATGATCACTTGCCGTTGATCGAGTTTTCTTATAACAATAGCTTTCATGCTAGCATAGGAATGCCGCCTTATGAGGCCCTGTACGGAAGAAGGTGTCGATCTCCCTTATACTGGGATGAAGTAGGAGAGCGGAAGATGCTCGGACCCGAAGTGCTCCAAAGGACCAAAGATATAGTGGATCTTATCAGAGGGCGACTTGTAGCAGCCCAAGACAGACAAAGAAATATGCAGACCTAGCCCGAAAGGACAAGGAATATGAAGTAGGGGACTTAGTACTGCTGAAAGTATCCCCTTGGAAGGGATTAATGAGGTTCGGAAAGAAAGGAAAACTAAGCCCAAGATACATTGGACCTTTTGAGATATTAAGACGGATTGGAAAGTTAGCTTACGAGCTAGCCCTACCCCCTAATTTGCAACAAGTTCATAATGTGTTCCATGTGTCAATGCTAAGGAGGTATCATCGGGATGCCAGGAACATAGTGGAGTACGAGCAGGTGGATATGCAGCCAGATCTAACTTACGTGGAGAAGCCAGTAAGGATTATGGATAAGAAGGAGCAGGTGCTTCGGAACAAACTGATCAAGCTAGTCAGAGTACTATGGCAGAATCATAATGTTGAAGAATCAACTTGGGAACTAGAGAGCACAATGCTAGAAAAGTACCCCCATTTGTTTTCTGTTTGATTCCGGGACGGAATCCTTTTAAGGAGGGGAGACTGTAATAACCCCAAAATTTTTCAACTTTTTGTAACCCTTGTGAATAGTGTTTTAGCTGAATGAAGAAACTTTTCATGCCACACTATGTAGGGGTTCTGTTATGGATATTCTGGGATATTATTAGTACTCTATGAAGTATATAAGTGTATGTAAAGATCGTCAGAATCCAATTCCGAACACTTTGGTTTTTCCCGGAAATCCACAAGATACGGAGAGAATTGAGTATAAGGTAACAGGATAAAAAGGATTTAAATTAAAGGATTATAATAGAGGATCATAAAAAGGAATATAATGTATTGAGAAAGGTTAAGGGAACCTAAGTAATAAGATCCCGGGTATGATCCTTCAAACGATAAACGAGAACGAAAGTTAAGCGAACCGTATAACAGATCAGCGGTCATTAGGCAAACGATTAGGAAGTTAATCAAAGGGATTAGTGGGAATGATGTCATCCAACCAATAGAAAGAGGACAAGGAAGGGAGGATGACATCATGAGGATGACATAGGCATGACATGGGAAGGAAGGAGGTGTGGTGGCTTTGTAACCACACAAATTCAAGGGCAAAAAGGTAATTGACTAAAGCAAGCACAAAAACCAAGCAACCAAGCCAAGCAAAAATCATTTTCATCAAAAATCAAAAAGCAACCAAGGCTTTGTTCTTGAAGCTCTCGGCTTTTTAGTATTCATAAGGCAAGAACAATTCAAAACTCAAGATCCAAGCTTCCTAAATTGGTAAGATAATTCCCTAATCATCTTCATGCTTAGTTAGGACTATACCATGAGTTTAAGCCATCAATTCCTTCTCAATCTTCTTCATTTAATCAAAGAAGAAGACTATGAATAGTGTTTTCAAGTTTTTTAACTTGAAGTTTTCTTGTTTTTCTTGAAGATCCAAGCTTTCCTAAGACTTCTCAAAGCTTCTTAAGGCTTCCTAGCTCATCCCACCACTTCAAGGAAGGTATACCATCTCCAAACCCTAGATCGCTATGTATTATAAGATGATTTTAATTGGTAGGATGATATTGTAGCTTGTTGTGATTTAGAGTTTGGGATTTGGAATGGTAGTGAAATGGAATGGTAAATGTTGTGGTTTTGATTAAAAGAACTTAATTATGATTAAAGTTAAGTTTAGGCATAAGTATGATGATTAAATTGAATTGGTTGGGGTTGTTATGATGTGATGAGGATGGATGTTGGTTGTATGTTGGATTTGAGGTTGGTTTGTGGTTGGTTTTGAATGGTTAAAAATTGGGAAATCGCGTAAACATAGTCGTCGTAACGTCCGATTTTCTTTGGACTGTTTTTGTGCATAGCATTAGGACCCGAGAACCCCCTGCTAGATTATGACCACTGCCATATTTAGATAGCTCATGTTACGAGCTTCGTTTTGATATGTAGTTCGTTCGATTCCGATGAACGGTTTAGGAGAAACGACCGTTTCAAGTAACGGCGTTTCACGAACGAAACTTTTTCCCTCGCCTTACTTTGAAACATAGGTTAAAGACCAAAAAGGGTTAATTAATGTATGAAACATTTATGGTAAGTGTGTTAGGCAGTTGGTAAGACACTCGCGAAGGAATTGCTTTAAAACTCGTAAAGGTTAAATTATTAAAAATGGTGGAGCCGCGGGTACGCGAGTGACTTAAGCAAATCAGTGAGCGCAAAACAAGCGTTAGAGTCTAAGTTAGTTAAAGTATAGATTTACAAGTGATTTTGGTTTAATTCCAACTTACTTGTTGTTTATAGGTTATCAGACTCGTCCCGAGCCTTTCTCACCCCCAAGTCGCTCAGGCAAGTATTCTATCCGTTATACTGTTGTTGTGATGTATACATTTGTATATGCATGATCTTGCGATAAATGCATATTGGTTATTTAGCAAATTCTTGCGATATATTGTAGCATGTGATATGGTATATATGCATGCCTGTTTCATATTCTTGAAATATATATCTGTTGGTTCAGTTGATAATACCTATGCTAGAGGATAGCGGTAACTTGCATATACCCTTAGTATAGGGACCCAAAGGTGAAAATATTTTCTAAAACCGGGAGTCGAGGATCCCGAGTAGATTTTGTATATATGGATATGGATATATATATATATATATTTATATATAAATATATGGTTATAGTTTTCCAAACTATTAATCGAATAAGGTTTATTCGATAACTTTAGCTTTATTTTATTATTGAATATTATTTTGAATATTCATTCGAGCTCTTATGACTCTTTTATATTATTTATGAATATTATTTGAATATTCATTCGAAGGCTTATGACTCAGTTTATATTATTTAATGAATATTATTTGAATATTCATTTGAGGATCTATGACTCCGATTATTTGCTGAAATATATTCTTTATTTTATTAAAGAATAAGGTGTTAATAATCAAACTTATTTTCGATTATTCAAATAAAGATAATACTTTCATATAAGTATATCTTTGGTTATTTAATACTCGTTTCAAGTATAAGTTTTAATACTTCTACTTCAATTATTTTTATAAAGATTATTCTTTATGGGAATATTATTTAAATAATAATATTCAGTCATTTTCTAAATATTCTGGGGACTGATTTACTTCATTAAATCAGCTTTACTCCAAACACTCTATAAAGTGTTTTCGAGTCTTCAAAATGATTTTTAAAGTCAGAGCGGATTCCAAAACTCATTTTTATATTTAAGATCTTCCTTTTTAAGGGGATTTAAATACTCGCTGAAAACCTGGGGAATCCGGCTCTGTGGTGTATTTTATATTCGCAACGAGGTTGCAGTTTTGGTAAACGAATTGATTACTTGCCCAACGTTCGGGAAGTAAGCCCATCTAATTGAGTCGGCATAAGCGACAGGCCGGGGTACGGTCTATGAAAGTGTAAGTGGCTGGGTGGCAGTCCATCAACGCGTGAGGGGCCGGGTAACGGTCTAGCGCGAGGTCCTAATGCGGCCAGGGTGATGACCGGTGAGGAATTCATCCATCTACAGTAGAAAAGGTTACTTATTGGTATCTTTGCCTGATCAGCAAGATATCTGGTTTATGCCAAAATTCTTTTCCTTTCCAAAATTCATTGGATGTTTCAAACTCTGTTCATACTTTACATAACAGAGGTTCCAGGAAATGTTTTAGAGATATATATGTGGATATATATATATCGGGACTAAATAAAGTATCTCATAACTTTTCATTCAATAATATTTCAAAGATTGAATCTATTCAAGTCTTAACTTGTGGTCTCATCTATGGGATGTTTTTCTTAAAACTTATAATACTTTGAACGGTGGTAGTTCAAGTAGCTTTATAAATGATATAAGTGTGGTGAAGTATTGGTAACTTCATTTCTTGTTTTTACTTATATCTAGTAAGTAATTATCTTACGCATGATAGAGATTCTATTACGTATCCATTTAGATACTTATATTATTGTTATCACTATGTATTATCTTGCGAGCTGTAAGGCTCACTCTTGCTTTATTTCTTCATCACACAACAACAGTTAGGAGAGATGGCCAGACTCCAGCAGACCCAGCGCAAGCGCGTGGGAAGCGTCCCGCGTCTTCCCGATGACGTTGTAGCTGCTATAGCTGCAGAGGTAGATCCATTGTAGTTCAGACCATCTACTTTTGAGAATCAAATTATGTATAATTATAACTTGTGGCAGATAATGGCAATTAACTGTAAATTTATCAAGTAATCATTTTGGGTTGTAATAACTTTTAAATGGTGGATTCAAAGACTTTTACTTATTTCAATTTCATCTCTGAGACTATAACGGGTTGTGGTGTGTGTTAGTATGGGGTCACAGCATGAGGTTATTTATTATTAATTAAGTGAAGTGATATTGTGGAAAGAAAGACCGTGACAACCCGGATCCCCGACCCCGGATCTGGGGGTGTTACATTAACATCATATATATCAAATTTGACATCCTTTTACCACCTCTTGGTACCAATTTCATACGAGTCAATTTTGTTCCATGTATTGGCTCTAATCAACCATTTAAGTCACTTTTCATCATATTAGAGTCCTTTTGCACCCTATAAGAGTCACTTTCCACCATATATTGGTAAAATTAACATGTTAACATCAGGTACATGCAATTTGACATCCATTAACCACCTCTTGGTACCCCCTTTCGTACGAGTCAATTTTGGGCCACATTTTGGCTCTAATCAACCATGTAAGTGACTTCCCACCATATTAGAGTCACTTTCCAACCTATAAAAGTCACTTGCCAATGTATATTGGTACAATTAACATGTTAACATCAAGAGCATCACTTACAAATGTATATTGGTATAATTAACATGTTAACATCATATCCATCCAATTTGACATCCTTTTACCACCTCTTGGTGCCACTTTCATAGAAATCAATTTTGTTCAACAGTTTGGCTATAATGACCCATGTAAGTCACTTTTCACCATATTAGAGTCAGTTTGTATCCTAAAAGAGTTACTTGCCACCATATATTGGTACAATTAACATGTTAACATCATGTACATGCAAATTGACGTCCTTTAACCACCTCTTGGTATCCCCTTTCCTTACGTGTCAATTTTGGGCCATATTTTGGCTCCAATCAACCATCTAAGTGAGTTCTCACCATATTAGAGTTACTATCCACCCTATAAGAGTCATTTGACAATGTATATTGGTACATTTAACATGTTAATATCATGAAATTCAGTTTAGCATCGTTTTAGCACACTTTGTTAACAATTTATAGGACTCAACTTTGGGCTATATTTTGACTTTAATCAACCATGTAATTCACTATGCACAATATTAAAGTCATTTTCCACCCTATAAGAGTCACTTGTCACCATATATTTGAACAATTAACATGTTAACATCATATACATCAAATTTGACATCCTTTTACCACCTCTTGGTACCAATTTCATACGAGTCAATTTTCTTCCATATTTTGGCTCTAATCAACCATGTAAGTCACTTTTCACCATATAAGAGGTATTTTTCACCCTACAAAAGTCACTTGCCACCATATATTGGTAAAATTAACTTGTTACCATCATGTACATGCAATTTGACATTCATTAACCATCTCTTGGTACCCCCTTTCCTACGAGTCAATTTTGGGCCACATTTTGGCTCTAATCAACCATGTAAGTGACTTCCCACCATATTAGAGTCACTTTCCACCCTATAAGAGTCACTTGCCAATGTATATTGGTACAATTAACATTTTAACATCAAGAGAATCACTTGCCAATGTATATTGGTATAATTAACATGTTAACATCATATACATGCAATTTGACATCCTTTAACCACCTCTTGGTACTCCCTTTTTTACGAGTCAATTTTGGACCATATTTTGGCTCTAATCAACCATTTAAGTCACTTGCACCATATCCAAGTCATTTTCCACCCTATTAGAGTCACTTGTCACCATATATTTGAACAATTAACAAGTTAACATCATATACATCAAATTTAACATCATTTTACCACCTCTGGGTGCCACTTTCATACGAGTCAATTTTGTTCAACGTTTTGGCTATAATTAACTATGTAAGTCTCTTTTCACCATATTAGAGTCAGTTTGCACCCTAAAAGAGTCACTTGCCACCATATATTGTTACAATTAACATGCTAACATCATGTACATGCAAATTGACTTCCTTTAACCACCTCTTGGTATCCCCTTTCCTACGAGTCAATTTTTTGCCACATTTTGGCTCTAATCAACCATGTAAGTGACTTCTCACCATATTTGAGTTACTATCCACCCTATAAGATTCATTTGCCAATTTATATTGGTATAATTAACATGTTAATATCATGAACATCCAGTTTAGCATCATTTTAGCACACTGTGATACCAATTTATATGACTCAACTTTGGGCTATATTTTAACTCTAATCAACCATGTAAGTCACTCTACACATTATTAAAGTCATTTTCCACCCTATAAGAGTCATTTGTCACCATATATTTTAACAATTAACATGTTAACATCATATACATCAAATTTGACATCCTTTTACCACCTCTTGGTGCCACTTTCATATGAGTCAATTTTGTTCCATGTTTTGGCTCTAATCAACCATGTAAGTCACTTCTCACCATATTAGAGACATTTTGCACCCTATAAGAGTCTCTTACCACCATATATTAGTACAATTAACATGTTAACATCATGTACATGCAATTTGACATCCATTAACCACCTTTTGGTGCCCCCTTCCCTACGAGTCAATTTTGGGCCACATTTTGGCACTAATCAACCATGTAAGTGACTTCCAACCATATTAGAGTCACTTTCCACCCTATAAGAGTCATTTTCCAATGTATATTGGTACAATTAACATGTTAACAACATGAGCATCACGTTTAGTATCGTTTTAGCAAACTTTGATACCAATTTATTGGAATAAACTTTGGACCACATTTTGACTCTAATCAACCTTGTAAGTTACTTTGCACCATATTAAAGTCATTTTCCCCTATAATAGTCATTTTCCACTATATATTTGTATAATTAACAAGTTAACATCATATACATCCAATTTGACATCCTTTTACCACCTCTTGGTGCCACTTTCATACGAGTCAATTTTGTTCCACGTTTGGGCTCTAACCAACCAATAAGTCACTTTTCACCATATTAGAGTGACTTTGCACCCTATAAGAGTCACTTTCGACCATATATTGGGACAATTAAAATGCTAACATCATGTACATGCAATTTGGCATCTTTTAACCACCTCTTGGTACTCCCTTTTCTACGAGTTTATTTTAGGCCATATTTTGGCTGTAATCAAACATTTAAATCACTTCGCACCATATTGAAGTCACTTTCCACCCTATTAGAGTCACTTGTCACCATATATTTGAATAATTAACAAGTTAACATCATATACATCCAATTTGACATCCTTTTACCACCTCTTGGTGTCACTTTCATACGAGTCAATTCTGTTCCACAATTTGGCTCTAATCAACGATATAAGTCACTTTTCACAATATTAGAGTCGCGTTGATCCCTATAAGCGTTACTGTCCACCATATATTGGTACAATTAACATGTTAACATCATGTACATGCAATTTGACATCCATTAACCACCTCTTGGTACCCTCTTTCCTACGAGTCAATTTTGGGCCACATTTTGACTCTAATCAACCATGTAAGTGACTTCCAAAGATATTAAAGTCACTTTCCACCATATAAGAGTCACTTGCCAATGTATATTGGTACAATTAACATGTTAACAACATGAGCATCACGTTTAGCATCGTTTTAGCACACTTTGAAACCATTTTAGTGGACTAAACTTTGGATCATATTTTGACTCTAATCAACCTTGTAAGTCATTTTGCACCATATTAAAGTCATTTTCCCCTATAATATTCACTTGCCACTATATATTTGTATAATTAACATGTTAACATCATATACTTGCAATTTGACATCCTTTTACCACTTCTTGGTGCCACTTTCATACGAGTCAATTTTGTTCCATGTTTACGCTCTAATCAACCATATGTCACTTTTCACCATATTAGAGTAACTCGGCACCCTATCAAAGTTACTTTCCACCATATATTGGGACAATTAACATGTTGACTTCATGTACATGCAATTTGACATCCTTTACCCACCTCTTGGTACTCCCTTTTGTACGAGTCAATTTTGGGCCATATTTTGGCTCTAATCAAACATTTAAGTCACTTCGCACCATATCGAACTCACTTTCTACCCTATTATTGTCTCTTGTCACCATATATTTGAACAATTAACCAATTAACATCACATACATCAAATTTGACATCCTTTTACCACCTTTGGGTGCCACTTTCATACGAGTCAATTTTGTTCAACGTTTTGGCTATAATGAACTATGTAAGTCACTTTTCACCATATTAGAGTCAGTTTGCACCCTAAAAGAGTCACTTGCCACCATATATTGTTACAATTAACATGCTAACATCATGTACATGCAAATTGACTTCCTTTAACCACCTCTTGGTATCCCCTTTCCTACGAGTCAATTTTTGGCCATATTTTGGCTCTAATCAACCATGTAAGTGACTTCTCACCATATTTGAGTTACCATCCAGCCTATAAGATTCATTTGCCAATTTATATTGGTATAATTAACATGTTTATATCATGAACATCCAGTTTAGCATCGTTTTAGCACACTCTGATACCAATTTATATGACTCAACTTTGGGCTATATTTTAACTCAAATCTACCATGTAAGTCACTCTGCATTTTATTAAAGTCATTTTCCACCTTATAAGAGTCATTTGTCACCATATATTTTAACAATTAACATGTTAACATCATATACATCAAATTTGACATCCTTTTACCACCTCTCGGTGCCACTTTCATACGAGTCAATTTTGTTCCATGTTTTGGCTCTAATTAACCATGTAAGTCACTTTTCACCATATTAGAGACATTTTGCACCCTATAAGAGTCTCTTACCACCATATATTAGTACAATTAACATGTTAACATCATATACATCAAATTTGACATCCTTTTACCACCTCTAGGTACCCGCTTTCCTACGAGTCAATTTTGGGCCACATTTTGGCACTGATGAACCATTTAAGTGACTTCCAACCATATTAAAGTCACTTTCCACCCTATAAGAGTCACTTGCCAATGTATATTGGTACAATTAACATGTTAACAAAATGAGCATCACGTTTAGCATCATTTTGGCAAACTTTGATACCAATTTATTGGAATAAACTTTGGACCACATTTTGACTATAATCAACCTTGTAAGTCACTTTGCACCATATTAAAGTCATTTTGCCCTATAATAGTCATTTGCCACTATATATTTGTATAATTAACATGTTAACATCATATACATCCAAGTTGACATCCTTTCATTGCCTCTTGGTGCCACTTTCATACGAGTCAATTTTGTTCCACATTTGGGCTCTAATCAACCAATAAGTCACTTTTCACCATATTAGAGTGACTTTGCACCCTATAAGAGTCACTTTCGACCATATATTGGGACAATTAAAATGCTAACATCATGTACATGCAATTTGGCATCCTTTAACCACCTCTTTGTACTCCCTTTTCTACGAGTTTATTTTAGGCCATATTTTGGATCTAATCAAACATTTAAATCACTTCGCACCATATTGAAGTCACTTTCCACCCTATTAGAGTCACTTGTCACCATATATTTGAATAATTAACAAGTTAACATCATATACATCCAATTTGACATCCTTTTAGCACCTCTTGGTGCCACTTTCATACGAGTCAATTTTATTCCTCATTTTGGTTCTAATCAACCATATAAGTCACTTTTCACCATATTAGAGTCAGTTTGATCCCTATAAGCGTCACTAGCCACCATATATTGGTACAATTAACATGTTAACATCATGTACATGCAATTTGACATCCATTAACCACCTCTTGGTACCCCCTTCCTACGAGTCAATTTTGGGCCACATTTTGACTCTAATCAACCATGTAAGTGACTTCCAAACATATTAAAGTCACTTTCAACCCTATAAGAGTCACTTGTCAATGTATATTGGTACAATTAACAAGTTAACAACATGAGCATCACGTTTAGCATCGTTTTAGCACACTTTGATACCGTTTTATTGGACTAAACTTTGCATCACATTTTGACTCTAATCAACCTTGTAAGTCACTTTGCACCATATTAAAGTCATTTTCCCCTATAATAGTCACTTTCCACCATATATTTGTATAATTAACATGTTAACATCATATACATCCAATTTGACATCCTTTTACCACCTCTTGGTGCCACTTTCATACGAGTCAATTTTGTTCCATGTTTTAGCTCTAATCAACCATATAAGAAACTTTTCACCATATTAGAGTCACTTTGATCCCTATAAGCGTCACTGTCTACCATATATTGGTACAATTAACGTGTTAACATCATGTACATGCAATTTGACATCCATTAACCACCTCTTGGTACCCCATTTCCTACGAGTCAATTTTGGGCCACATTTTGACTCTAATCAACCATGTAAGTGACTTCCAAACATATTAAAGTCACTTTCCACCCTATAAGAGTCACTTGCCAATGTATATTGGTACAATTAATAAGTTAACAACATGAGCATCACGTTTAGCATCGTTTTAGAACACTTTGATACCATTTTATTAGACTAAACTTTGGATCACATTTTGACTCTAATCTACCTTGTAAGTCACTTTGCACCATATTAAAGTCATTTTCCCCTATAATAGTCACTTTCCACTATATATTTGTATAATTAACATGTTAACATCATAAACATGCAATTTGACATCCTTTTACCACTTCTTGGTGCCACTTTCATACGAGTCAATTTTGTTCCATGTTCACGCTCTAATCAACCATATATGTCACTTTTCACCATATTAGAGTAACTATGCACCCTATCAGAGTTACTTTCCACCATATATTGGGACAATTAACATGTTGACATCATGTACATGTAATTTGACGTCCTTTAACCACCTCTTGGTACTCCCTTTTGTACGAGTCAATTTTGGGCCATATTTTGGCTCTAATCAAACATTTAAGTCACTTCGCACGATATCGAACTCACTTTCTACCCTATTGGAGTCACTTGTCACCATATATTTGAACAATTAAACAATTAACATCATATACATAAAATTTGACATCCTTTTACCACCTTTGGATGCCACTTTCATACGAGTCAATGTTGTTCAACGTTTTGGCTATAATGAACCATGTAAATCACTTTTCACCATATTAGAGTCAGTTTGCACCCTAAAAGAGTCGATTTCCACCATATATTGGTACAATTAACATGTTAACATCATATACATCAAATTTGACATCCTTTTACCACCTCTCGGTGCCACTTTCATACGAGTCAATTTTGTTCCATGTTTTGGCTCTAATTAACCATGTAAGTCACTTTTCACCATATTAGAGACATTTTGCACCCTATAAGAGTCTCTTACCACCATATATTAGAACAATTAACATGTTAACATCATATACATCAAATTTGACATCCTTTTACCACCTCTAGGTACCCGCTTTCCTACGAGTCAATTTTGGGCCACATTTTGGCACTGATGAACCATTTAAGTGACTTCCAACCATATTAAAGTCACTTTCCACCCTATAAGAGTCACTTGCCAATGTATATTGGTACAATTAACATGTTAACAACATGAGCATCACGTTTAGCATCATTTTGGCAAACTTTGATACCAATTTATTGGAATAAACGTTGGACCACATTTTGACTATAATCAACCTTGTAAGTCACTTTGTACCATATTAAAGTCATTTCGCCCTATAATAGTCATTTGCCACTATATATTTGTATAATTAACATGTTAACATCATATACATCCAATTTGACATCCTTTCACCACCTCTTGGTGCCACTTTTATACGAGTCAATTTTGTTCCACATTTGGGCTCTAATCAACCAATAAGTCACTTTTCACCATATTAGAGTGACTTTGCACCCTATAAGAGTCACTTTCGACCATATATTGGGACAATTAAAATGCTAACATCATGTACATGCAATTTGGCATCCTTTAACCACCTCTTGGTACTCCCTTTTCTACGAGTTTATTTTAGGCCATATTTTGGATCTAATCAAACATTTAAATCACTTCGCACCATATTGAAGTCACTTTCCACCCTATTAGAGTCACTTGTCACCATATATTTGAATAATTAACAAGTTAACATCATATACATCGAATTTGACATCCTTTTAGCACCTCTTGGTGCCACTTTCATACGAGTCAATTTTGTTCCTCATTTTGGTTCTAATCAACCATATAAGTCACTTTTCACCATATTAGAGTCAGTTTGATCCCTATAAGCGTCACTATCCACCATATATTGGTGCAATTAACATGTTAACATCATGTACATGCAATTTGACATCCATTAACCACCTCTTGGTACCCCCTTCCTACGAGTCAATTTTGGGCCACATTTTGACTCTAATCAACCATGTAAGTGACTTCCAAACATATTAAAGTCACTTTCAAACCTATAAGAGTCACTTGCCAATGTATATTGGTACAATTAACAAGTTAACAACATGAGCATCACGTTTAGCATCGTTTTAGCACACTTTGATACCGTTTTATTGGACTAAACTTTGCATCACATTTTGACTCTAATCAACCTTGTAAGTCACTTTGCACCATATTAAAGTCATTTTCCCCTATAATAGTCACTTTCCACCATATATTTGTATAATTAACATGTTAACATCATATACATCCAATTTGACATCCTTTTACCACCTCTTGGTGCCACTTTCATACGAGTCAATTTTGTTCCATGTTTTAGCTCTAATCAACCATATAAGAAACTTTTCACCATATTAGAGTCACTTTGATCCCTATAAGCGTCACTGTCTACCATATATTGGTACAATTAACGTGTTAACATCATGTACATGCAATTTGACATCCATTAACCACCTCTTGGTACCCCATTTCCTACGAGTCAATTTTGGGCCACATTTTGACTCTAATCAACCATGTAAGTGACTTCCAAACATATTAAAGTCACTTTCCACCCTATAAGAGTCACTTGCCAATGTATATTGGTACAATTAATAAGTTAACAACATGAGCATCACGTTTAGCATCGTTTTAGAACACTTTGATACCATTTTATTAGACTAAACTTTGGATCACATTTTGACTCTAATCTACCTTGTACGTCACTTTGCACCATATTAAAGTCATTTTCCCCTATAATAGTCACTTTCCACTATATATTTGTATAATTAACATGTTAACATCATAAACATGCAATTTGACATCCTTTTACCACTTCTTGGTGCCACTTTCATACGAGTCAATTTTGTTCCATGTTCACGCTCTAATCAACCATATATGTCACTTTTCACCATATTAGAGTAACTATGCACCCTATCAGAGTTACTTTCCACCATATATTGGGACAATTAACATGTTGACATCATGTACATGTAATTTGACGTCCTTTAACCACCTCTTGGTACTCCCTTTTGTACGAGTCAATTTTGGGCCATATTTTGGCTCTAATCAAACATTTAAGTCACTTCGCACGATATCGAACTCACTTTCTACCCTATTGGAGTCACTTGTCACCATATATTTGAACAATTAAACAATTAACATCATATACATAAAATTTGACATCCTTTTACCACCTTTGGATGCCACTTTCATACGAGTCAATGTTGTTCAACGTTTTGGCTATAATGAACCATGTAAATCACTTTTCACCATATTAGAGTCAGTTTGCACCCTAAAAGAGTCGATTTCCACCATATATTGGTACAATTAACATGTTAACATCATATACATCAAATTTGACATCCTTTTACCACCTCTCGGTGCCACTTTCATACGAGTCAATTTTGTTCCATGTTTTGGCTCTAATTAACCATGTAAGTCACTTTTCACCATATTAGAGACATTTTGCACCCTATAAGAGTCTCTTACCACCATATATTAGAACAATTAACATGTTAACATCATATACATCAAATTTGACATCCTTTTACCACCTCTAGGTACCCGCTTTCCTACGAGTCAATTTTGGGCCACATTTTGGCACTGATGAACCATTTAAGTGACTTCCAACCATATTAAAGTCACTTTCCACCCTATAAGAGTCACTTGCCAATGTATATTGGTACAATTAACATGTTAACAACATGAGCATCACGTTTAGCATCATTTTGGCAAACTTTGATACCAATTTATTGGAATAAACGTTGGACCACATTTTGACTATAATCAACCTTGTAAGTCACTTTGTACCATATTAAAGTCATTTCGCCCTATAATAGTCATTTGCCACTATATATTTGTATAATTAACATGTTAACATCATATACATCCAATTTGACATCCTTTCACCACCTCTTGGTGCCACTTTTATACGAGTCAATTTTGTTCCACATTTGGGCTCTAATCAACCAATAAGTCACTTTTCACCATATTAGAGTGACTTTGCACCCTATAAGAGTCACTTTCGACCATATATTGGGACAATTAAAATGCTAACATCATGTACATGCAATTTGGCATCCTTTAACCACCTCTTGGTACTCCCTTTTCTACGAGTTTATTTTAGGCCATATTTTGGATCTAATCAAACATTTAAATCACTTCGCACCATATTGAAGTCACTTTCCACCCTATTAGAGTCACTTGTCACCATATATTTGAATAATTAACAAGTTAACATCATATACATCGAATTTGACATCCTTTTAGCACCTCTTGGTGCCACTTTCATACGAGTCAATTTTGTTCCTCATTTTGGTTCTAATCAACCATATAAGTCACTTTTCACCATATTAGAGTCAGTTTGATCCCTATAAGCGTCACTATCCACCATATATTGGTGCAATTAACATGTTAACATCATGTACATGCAATTTGACATCCATTAACCACCTCTTGGTACCCCCTTCCTACGAGTCAATTTTGGGCCACATTTTGACTCTAATCAACCATGTAAGTGACTTCCAAACATATTAAAGTCACTTTCAAACCTATAAGAGTCACTTGCCAATGTATATTGGTACAATTAACAAGTTAACAACATGAGCATCACGTTTAGCATCGTTTTAGCACACTTTGATACCGTTTTATTGGACTAAACTTTGCATCACATTTTGACTCTAATCAACCTTGTAAGTCACTTTGCACCATATTAAAGTCATTTTCCCCTATAATAGTCACTTTCCACCATATATTTGTATAATTAACATGTTAACATCATATACATCCAATTTGACATCCTTTTACCACCTCTTGGTGCCACTTTCATACGAGTCAATTTTGTTCCATGTTTTAGCTCTAATCAACCATATAAGAAACTTTTCACCATATTAGAGTCACTTTGATCCCTATAAGCGTCACTGTCTACCATATATTGGTACAATTAACGTGTTAACATCATGTACATGCAATTTGACATCCATTAACCACCTCTTGGTACCCCCTTTCCTACGAGTCAATTTTGGGCCACATTTTGACTCTAATCAACCATGTAAGTGACTTCCAAACATATTAAAGTCACTTTCCACCCTATAAGAGTCACTTGCCAATGTATATTGGTACAATTAATAAGTTAACAACATGAGCATCACGTTTAGCATCGTTTTAGAACACTTTGATACCATTTTATTAGACTAAACTTTGGATCACATTTTGACTCTAATGTACCTTGTAAGTCATATTGCACCATATTAAAGTCATTTTCCCCTATAATAGTCACTTTCCACTATATATTTGTATAATTAACATGTTAACATCATATACATGCAATTTGACATCCTTTTACCACTTCTTGGTGCCACTTTCATACGAGTCAATTTTGTTCCATGTTCACGCTCTAATCAACCATATATGTCACTTTTCACCATATTAGAGTAACTATGCACCCTATCAGAGTTACTTTCCACCATATATTGGGACAATTAACATGTTGACATCATGTACATGTAATTTGACGTCCTTTAACCACCTCTTGGTACTCCCTTTTGTACGAGTCAATTTTGGGCCATATTTTGGCTCTAATCAAATATTTAAGTCACTTCGCACCATATCGAACTCACTTTCTACCCTATTGGAGTCACTTGTCACCATATATTTGAACAATTAAACAATTAACATCATATACATCAAATTTGACATCCTTTTACCACCTTTGGATGCCACTTTCATACGAGTCAATTTTGTTCAACATTTTGGCTATAATGAACCATGTAAATCACTTTTCACCATATTAGAGTCAGTTTGCACCCTAAAAGAGTCGATTTCCACCATATATTGGTACAATTAACATGTTAACATCATATACATGCCACCTCTTGGTATCCCCTTTCCTACGAGTCAATTTTTGGCCACATTTTGGCTCTAATCAACCATGTAAGTGACTTCTCACCATATTTGAGTTACTATCCACCCTATAAGATTCATTTGCCAATGTATATTGGTACAATTAACATGTTAATATCATGAACATCCAGTTTAGCATCGTTTTAGCACACTCTGATACCAATTTATATGACTTAACTTTGGGCTATATTTTAGCTCTAATCAACCTTGTAAGTCACTCTACACAATATTAAAGTCATTTTCCACCCCATAAAAGTCATTTGTCACCATATATTTTAACAATTAACATGTTAACATTATATACATCAAATTTGACATCCTTTTACCACCTCTTGGTGCCACTTTCATACGAGTCAATTTTGTTCCATGTTTTGGCTCTAATCAACCATGTAAGTCACTTTTCACCATATTAGAGACATTTTGCACCCTATAAGAGTCACTTACCACCATATATTGGTAAAATTAACATATTAACATCATGTACATGCAATTTGATAGGTACCTGCTTTCCTACGAGTAAATTTTGGGCCACATTTTGACACTAATCAACCATGTAAGTG
Source organism: Apium graveolens (assembly GCF_009905375.1). Lineage (NCBI taxonomy): Eukaryota > Viridiplantae > Streptophyta > Magnoliopsida > Apiales > Apiaceae > Apium > Apium graveolens. The sequence continues at coordinate 36,259,162 of NC_133657.1, read as the reverse complement.
ACTTCCAACAATATTAAAGTCACTTTCCACCCTATAAGAGTCACTTGCCAATGTATATTGGTACAATTAACATGTTAACAACACGAGCATCACGTTTAGCATCGTTTTAGCAAACTTTGATACCAATTTATTGAACTAAACTTTGGACCACATTTTGACTCTAATCGACCTTGTAAGTCACTTTGCACCATATTAAAGTCATTTCCCCCCTATAATAGTCACTTTCCACTATATATTTGTATAATAAACATGTTAACATCATATACATCCAGTTTGACATCCTTTTACCACCTCTTGGTGCCACTTTCATACGAGTCAATTTTGTTCCACGTTTTGGCTCTAATCAGCCATATAAATCACTTTTCACTATATTAGAGTGACTTTACACCCTATAAGAGTCACTTTCCACCATATATTGGGACAATTAACATGCTAACATCATGTACATACAATTTTGCATCCTTTAACCACCTCTTGGTACTCCTTTTTCTACGAGTTCATTTTGGGCCATATTGAAGTCATTTTCCACCCTATTATAGTCACTTGTCACCATATATTTGAATAATTAACAAGTTAACATCATATACATAAATTTAAAATCCTTTTACCACCTCTCGGTGCCACTTTCATACGAGCCAATTTTGTTCCACGTTTTGGCTCTAATCATCCATATAAGTCACTGTTCACCATATTAAAGTCACTCTACTCCCTATAAGAGTCACTGTACATCATATATTGGTACAATTAACATGTTAACATCATGTACATGCCATTTGACATCCATTAACCACCTCTTGGTACCCCCTTTCCTACGAGTCAATTTTGGGCCATATTTTGACTCTAATCAACAATGTAAGTGACTTCCAACCATATTAGAGTCACTTTCCACCCTATAAGGGTCACTTGCTAAAGTATATTGGTACAATTAACATGTTAACAACATGAGCATCACGTTTAGCATCGTTTTAGCAAACTTTGATACCAATTTATTGGACTAAACTTTGGACTACATTTTGACTCTAATCAACCTTCTAAGTCACTTTGCACCATATTTAAGTCATTTTCCCCCTATAATAGTCACTTTCCACTATATATTTGTATAATTAACATGTTAACATCATATACATCCAATTTGACATTCTTTTACCACCTCTTGGTGCCACTTTCATACGAGTCAATTTTGTTCCACGTTTTGGCTTTAGTCAACCATATAAGTCACTTTTCACCATATTAGAGTCACTTTGATCCCTATAAGCGTCACTCTCCACCATATATTGGTACAATTAACATGTTAACATCATGTACATGCAATTTGAAATAAATGAACCACCTCTTGGTACCCCCTTTCCTACGAGTCAATTTTGGGCCACATTTTGACTCTAATCAACCATGTAAGTGACTTCCAAACATATTAAAGTCACTTTCTACCCTATAAGAGTCACTTGTATAACGACTCGTGTATTTTTTTGAATTATTTAATTTTGCAATTATGGAAATTATGAAATAAATAAAATATGTGTGTTGGTTTTGACCGCTATGTGTTTGATTATTATCCATATGTGATTTATAGTGTACCGGCTTGTCCGCGCGATTAATCATGGGATCCTAGTGAATTGTTTTCACTTTCAAAAGTGGATTTATTACAAATTTATTTGCATAAATATTGGGAATGTTTCTAAAATTGTTTTTATGATTTTATAATTACAATAATTATTTTTAGGATTTTATAAAATTGAGAAATCAATATTTTATTAATTATTTATCTTTAAATGATTTTCTGAATGCTTTTATTTTTAAAATCCATATTTAATTCTAGATTCCTTCAAAAATTATGAAACTCATATTTATTTAAGTTTGGAATATTCCGAGAATTTTAAAATTATTTTGGAAATTTTCGGGATTAATTTCACCCACGCGTTGTTTCGGTTATTTGTTAAAAACGGGTATAAAGTGCATTTTAGAAATTATTTTAAAATTACGAAATTTACGTTTTTATTTACTTCGGGATATTTACAACATTTTAAGATTATTTTTGCGATTTTCAGAGTCCTTTTTAAGTGCAACTTAATTCGTTATATTTCAAATTTCGAGTAAAAAAAAACTAGATTTTTCGGGAAGGGGCAGGGCACGTGTCTAATTAGTAGCTTATGGGCTGCTACGTGTCGATTTTTTTTCATCCATTGTGAATCGTGGCAGTGGTGCATTGGTGGAATAAAAAAAAAAGAAGAAAAACAAAACAAAAACAGCAAACACGGTTCCTCCCCTGTTTTTATCACTTGTACCTCTCCACTCTCTCCTCTCTTCTCTCGTTACCTCTCTATCTTCATCTCTCAATTTTTCTGCTCCCCTTCTCGTGGCTCCCCGATTACCCGTTTCTGGTAAGGTTCCAGCTACTCTATCGGTTCCTGGGTGCTAGCTTCAGTTTCGTTCTTGGTAGATCGTGCGTATATGCGTGTGTGTATATACGCGTGTATAGGTACAATTGAGTGATGTGGTGGTGTCACTATTGTTGTGCTTCTCTGTGTTTCTGTTCCGGTTCTGCCGTATGTTTTTATTTCCGGCCGCTGCCGTATGTTTTCCGGCGTGGTGGCCGACGTGCGTATGTATGTATTGTTGTTGTGTCTGTGTCGTGGCTTCTGTTGACTCAACTCGGTTTTAATTGTTTTCTGCAGGAATAAATTGGATTAGTATTCGTGATGTAATTTTTGTGCGGAAATTATTTAATTATTTATCGGTGAAATTTCGTGTGGAAACCCGGAATTATTCGAGCACCGACGAATTTTACCGTCGTCCGTGATGAATTTCGACGAGCGGACGGTGGACGATGATGATACATATCTGATATAACGACTCGTGTGTTTTTGAATTATTTAAATATGTGATTATTATGGAAATTATTAAATAAAATATGTGTGTTGGTTTTGACCGCTATGTGTTGTTTGATTATTATCCATATGTGATTTATAGTGTACCGGGTTGTCCGCGCGATTAATTATGGGATCGTATTGAATTGTTTTCACTTTCAAAAGTGGATTATTACAAATTTATTTGCATAAACACTGGAACTATCTTTAAAAATTGTTTTTATGCTTTTATAATGACAATATTTATTTTTGGGATTTTATAAAATTGAAAAATCAATATTTCATCAATTATTTAACCCTGTATGATTTTCTGATTGTATTTATTTTTAAACTCTATATTTAATTCAGAAAATCTTTAAAAATTATGAAACTTAAATTTATTAAAGTTTGGAATATTTCGGGAATTTTAAAATTATTTTGGAAATTATTTTAAAATTACGAAATTTATGTTTTTGTAAACTTTGGAATATTTACGACATTTTAAGATTATTTACATAATTTTCAAAAATTGTTTTGCGTACACCTTTATCTGTTAGTTTTGAATTACGGGACTAACCGGGTCTCAGAATCTTCAAAATACGCCTTTGAATTACACGAGTTGTACTATCAGTTGTACTACTAGGTGTACTGTATTGATTGTACAGCATATAAAAAAAACAAAAACAACAAACAACAACACAGGAAATCCACCTCCCATGTAACCCCGTCTTTCCCATCGTCGTTAATCTTTTCTCTCTCTGGCGATTCCAGTTTCTCACTCACCCAATATCTCTTCTCTTTCATATGATCCTTACCCTGTGGTTTCCCCGCGATCCCTCCTGTTGTTCCTTTCCTTCCCTCTCGGTAATTGCCGCCTGTCTCTCTCACTTCCCTCGCTGTCGGTGTACTTTTCCGGCGAGGGGTAACTGTGATGTTCGTGCGTATATATTTGCTTCTGTGTGTGTATATCGTTAACGTGTGTGTTGTTTCGTGGTTGTTCGAGTCCCGTGTTTCCGGTCAGATGTGGCTGAGTTCTGTTCTTCCTCCCCTTTTTCGATTGTGCGCGTGGGCGCGTAGCGTGGTTTGTTACTTTGGTTTTCTTATTTCTAATGATATTATTTTTTAAAAAATTCTGCAGGACTTATTGATTGGTTTCGTTAAATAAATAATTCGTGCGGGAATAATTATAAAAATAACCGGTGGAATTTATTTGGAAACCCGAATAATGTCGGACACCAATAAATTTTGCCGCCGTCGGCGATGAGCCTCGGCGAGCCGACGGTGGACGGTGATGATATAATTCTGAGTCCTAATATTTTAAAATAAATAAATTAGTTCATGAGATTATCGTTGAAATGAGAATTTGATTTTACATTAAAGTCGAGTATGTAAATCAGTTGACGAATTGTGATTGGATTAATTGCTAAATTGAACTGGTGGTTGGAGTTGTAGTTGTGAATTAGATTATTATTGGTTTGACGTCGATTGATATTTCGACGGGTAGTCCGATAAACAAAGGGGACGCTGCCCGATTTCCGGGAAAATCAAATTACGGAAATACGGGAGCGTATCCGAGGATTATTGGGACGTCGAGCGAATATAAGTAAATACATATACGCATGTTTTATACAGAACCTGATTGTATGTTGTATTGTATGTTTTGACCGAAACACAGTAACCCTAATTTCGTAAAATGACAAGTATACGTATTTTCTGAAAATGAACACTAGATCAATTTCGAGAATGTTAACCCTAATTGTTTTCTGTGTTATTCTAAAATGAATGATTACGAGTCGGGTTTGAATATCGTTGGGTAAGAATTAATATCGAGGATATGTCAAGCATACCTAGACGTCTAACGTAGGGTATTTCGACCCTGTAGGTTATAATCAGGAACCTGAAAGTGGACGAGAGACTAAGTATAACCTAGTGGTCAGTCGACGATCTCAATAGAGTTTCAACAGAAAGACTTGAATGTCGAAGTCGTATCCAATGGAAGCTAGTGGTTGGACGTTAGAACCTGAGCAGCAGAGTCGGCTCAGAGTTGATCAGTAATAGTTGTAAAGCCTTGTAAGGCAAGTATTTCTGAACTTTTCTTCAAGATATATTACCAATGTTTTGAACTGTTTCATAACAAGTCACTATTATTCAAAATAACTCCTGTTTTATATTACAAGTGCTTGAAACTATTTAACCTCGAACCCTGATTCTTTCTTGATCTTGAGCCGTAAGCCTTGTTCTTTGTAAACCATCCTTTGTTGATCCTCAGATATCAAATCACACCAATATGATACTACTCCCCAAAGGTATAACAACCGAACATGTAACGACCGAGAATTTTGCGTCATAATTAAGAAAGTAAAGTATGTGTTATGTGATGAGATTATGTGATTAAGTGGTGATTATTTGTCTTATCTGTATACTAGAGTTAAGGAGCGTGGATAAAAATGTTTCAATTTAAAGAGTCAGCTTAGAAGTCAAGCTGTGGTTTCGGGCCGTCAGGTAGAACGGAACCCGTCCTAATATGGAAACTAAATAATATAAAATGTGAATTATATGTGAAGTAAATGAATGAAGTATTTCGTCTTAAGAGACGTGTTGATTGGCAAAGGTAATGAGAAGCATATTTGAAACGCTGAGTGTCGGGCCGTCAGGCTGAACGTGACCCGGTACGCGTAAAAAGGGAATAAAGATTAAAGAGGGATAGATTCTATGATCAGACCTGAGTCGTTATGTGACTATATGCGTGTGATTGCTTGACTGTGTGCATGATTATATGTTCTGTGTTAATTTCTGTGAATTTTAAAGGAATTATGTGATTTACATAAGGGTTTATTTAACCTTCGTGCATTTTTATAAAATCATCTGAGATGGATAAAAATATGGGATTTGTTCTGTTATCTTCGTAGAGGTCTTAGAGACCTTTTAAAAATGATAAGTGAATTTAATTGTGGGTCTTTGCATTTTTAAATTGATTTTATGTGGAAAAGGTATTTATTAAAGCGAGTTTGCGAAATTCATATAAAATCAACCGCTCGCTCAAATTCTTATTATGAGTAATGGATGAAAAGCTAAATACGAGACCTACGCGTTAAAAATATCATTTTCAATAATTCTTGACTTTCCGAGAGAGATATATTTTGTATTTGAATTTTATCGCATTTAAGAAAAAAGGAAAGGGATGAGTGAGTGAGTAAAAGGAAGTTGGTAAATTACTAGATTGCCCTTGTTTCTAAGTGCTATATATAACCCACTTTCTTTTCTTTTCTTTCTTTTGTGCACTCATTCTCTCTTTTCTCTCTTCTCTCTTTCTTTCTCTCGTCTCTCTCTCGAACACTCTCTCTCTCTTTCACTCCCTCTCGGCCCTCTCATCTCTCATCTCTCTCACTTGCATGCAACCACCAAATCTTACTCAAACTCAAAGATATTGCTACCTTTAGCCTTTATTTTCGGTATACTTCTTGATTCCTATTTGCATGTAAGTATTTGCAAGGTTTTGTTGAAGTGATCACTATGGTTGTGCTTAAGAAAAACAATTTCTTGAAGCATAACTATAAGAGTGATTTTAAGAGGTTTTGGAGGTCATAAACTCGAGAGGAGATCCGTCATGGACTCTCTCAAGTTCGACCACCACCGGCCATGATCCAAAGGAGAGCCGGTGGGTTTTCCATGATGTGATTGTTGGATTTTAATGTTGCATGTTATGATTTCTTGAAAACTTGAAAAAAAAAAGGGTTTTGCTTCTTTTGTTGAAAATTGAGTATGTGATTGGTAAAATGATTTCCTTGGTTGTAAAATGAATGTGTGCAAGTGATTGTTGCTTAGAAAATCAAATTTTATGATTTGCATGTGAGTTTTGCTTCGGCTTTATGATAATAAAAAGGGAAATTGGATTTTGTGACTTGATATTGGTATGAACTAAGCTTAATTAGTAGGAAATAGAGTTGCATGTTGATTTAAAAGAGGAGTTAGTGATGCATGTCAATGTTTGGTTCTTGGATTGTGAGTTTTTGAATTTTTGCCGAATAGAAAATGGGTTTAGAAGAGATTGATTTGTGATTAAGTGAATGCATGCATGTTGATTGAATAATTTGATTAAGGTTTGAGTCATTAGGTGATGTTTGGCTTTGTGCTTCGAAAATCTTGATGAAAATGAGTTAAATGACTAAGTGAAGGCTTAAAACAAGTTAAAAATGTGATATAGGACTTTGCATGTCAAGATTGATCTTTGTATGTGTGTTTTCTTGATAAACCCGAATGGGTTGAATCTTTAAAGTGGTTTGTTGTGAGTAGACTTGATTAAAGTAATGATGGATGGTGATTAGACTAATAAGGAATGAATTATTGTTGCATGCTAAGTTTGGGTTCGAATTTTTGAGTTAATAAGAAAGGAAATTGAATTTGGTGAGATAATCTTGGTAAACACTAAGTTTGTATGATTTAAAAGCAATTGCATGATAGTTTTAAAGGAGATCAATGAGTGCATGCTAGTAATTAGTCTTTGAGTTGAAAATTATGTTCTTGCCGAATGAAAACAAGATAAAAAGGGGATAACTTGGTGATTAAGTGTATGCATGTTGATTTGATGGATTGATTAAGTTGAAATCACTAAGTAATGCATGGTTTGGTGACTTAATGAATGGAATGATTTAATAGGGGATTAAAACAAGAAAGAAATGTGGTATATAACCTTGCATGTCAAAATCTATTTTTGAATGTTTGATTCTTTATTGTGATAAGTGTTAAGGCCGAATAGGCCATAAGAAATAAAGGTCAAAACTTGATTTTTGGTAATTGAAAGAATGATTGAGTGTTATGTGTGAAAATCTTTGATTTTGCTTGATTGGATTGTTGTTTTGATTCGAATTAAGGAATAAAAGAAAAGGGAATTAAGTCGATTGATATAAGTGATAGTATGCACGTAAATGTTTGGTTGTGAATGTGTCTAGTACTCGTAAAAGAGTCATGTTAGTTTGATTTGAGAAATAGCCTAGGTCAAGCGAGTATGCTTTGATTGCTAGGTATATAAGGATATGAAAACTATGAGAAAGAATTTTGCTATGTGTTGTGTGCTTATTTGTATAAGCTATACTCGTATAGTTCGAGTCAAGAATATAATCGAGTTATCGTATAGAGTGATCATTCCGAGAACGAGAGTTGGGAATCTAATTAAGATTTCTGGTTTTATTGTAGATTTGGAGCGTGAGGGCATTCGGGCTAGGAAAGGGGAAAGTATACTAGGTGGCAGTAGTTTAACCCTCAGGAAAGCAATTTCAGGCAAGTAACTCTGATTACTTGTATAAATGATTGTAAAGGAAATGTTGTTCATACCATGTAGAGTATTGAACTGTTAAAGTATGAAACCCTTGCTTTATGAAACCCTGATATTGATTTGAAATACCCTTTGTTCTTGATAACCTGTTATTGATAATCCTATTGATTTCACCCGTTGATAATCTGCCTTTTTGTTTAAGTTTCCTATAATGCCATGATCATATTGAACCTTTAAATTATCTTGGATAACTCTGTTAATGATACCCCGTTTCTCTTGATCGCCCTAATGATCCCTGAGTTATTACTGATCCTTCAAATTTAGTACCTTGTTATCCTTGATACAGAATTCTTGAGAATTGTTCCTTGCGTATCTTTGATTCACTCCTGGAACTTTGTTTCTTTAAAATCTGAATTAAGAATGAGTTTCGACTTGAAAAAGTCTGAATGATTTCAAAGGCTTGGTAATGATAAAATGAATTTTAGAAAACCTATTTGTTTTTCCAACTCAAGGTTTTCCAAATGAATTCCTGATGGATTGGATTGAGACGTAAGAAGCTAGTGGGACTAGTCCAGTCATGGTAAGAGGCTAGTGGGACTAGTCCAATTTAAGGCTGAAATTATGCCGAATGGTACCTTAAAGACCGGAATGGAGGTCGATACGGGCTGATCACCCGTATATAATGAAATGGAAAGATAAGTGATCCAATCAAGGGTTCTAAATGATTATTTAAAAGGGAACTGAAACTTTTGTTCAGTAAATTGATTTTTGGAAATGAAAATGGTTTATACTGTTTTGAAAAGAGTTGATTATGTTATTGTGGAGTTTAAAGCTCAGAACCCTGATTCCTAAAATTGTTGATCATATGGATGATTCTATATCTTGAAATAATGTTGCTTTCCTCTACCGAAAGATCTATTTTGATCCTATAATGATTTGTGTTGAATGTCGGCTTTCATCCTGTTTCGAGCCTTGTTTCTTGAAAGCCCAACTATTCTTCAGATACCTTTCCTTATCTCAAAGAAAACAAAAATGAATATACGGAAATCTGCCACCTAGATTAGCTAAAATAGAATGCCCTAGTTTGTTCAAAGCATATTGAGAATTGTTATTGTAGAACTGCTATTTAGTTACTTGCTGCGTTTTATACTCATTGTTTTGTCTTAATCTAACCATGGCAGTTAAGCAAGAAGATGGCCAGGCTTAGGCGCACTGCTCGTAAGAGCGTACCTGGTGGTCCCTACCGTGTTGAGGGCTTCCAGTTTCCAGAGCAGGTAGTACAGGTTATGAGTGAGCTCGCGCCTAGTAAGAGGTGTTTAAAGATACAATGGGTTATCTGTCGGTTCCCAGCCGGAATCGATACTGATTATTTAATAATATTTTGGGTTTGTAAGTTATATTCTTTGATTGGTAGTTGTAATCTTGTCTCATACTTTATCCTGTTGATCCTGTTAGTAGTTAATCGGGGTTTATGCATATTTAATTAGTAGATTAGAGGTGTGTGAGTCCTCATTTCCTAACCCCGAGATTGAGGTCATCACAAGTTGGTATCAGAGCTACAGGATCTAGTCCCTGAGACAAGTTAGGTTTTGAAAAAGGGGTATTTTGGGAATATATCTATATCGCGAGAGAGTTCGACTCATGTAGAGTTGAGTTAGACTATTAGGTATAGTCTAAGGAAAGTGTTTGATTGGTAAAGCAGAAACTAGAGTTAGGGTGTGAGTTAGCTGGAAGCTTTATTTGACCCTAACATTGTTTCTTGGTTGCTATTTTATGTTTTCTCTCAGGATCCTAGTAGTGGTAGTGATTCTGACTCAGAGATTAGCTTGACTGGTACCCCTGTGGACCCTATTCCACCCTCTCCAGAGGAGCCTGTATATGTTAGTTCAGACCCAGAGGAGGACCCTTCTGAGAGTAGTGAGATCCCCATGCAGATTTCACCCTTGAGGCTTGATTCAGAGACCCCTGCCCCTGAGCCAGAGTCGGAGATGCCTAAGACTGTTCCTGTCAGTATTGGTGGCAAGTTAGCCCAGGACCGAGACTTTGTGTACTCCCGCATTCCTGAGTTAGGAGCTTTGCTGGATAGACTAGCCAGGAAGTCTAGGCAGTGTGCTTCTGTTATGGATGATGAGTGGCGAGTTCGAGTGAAGATGGTGGAGCAGGTTGCCAGGAGGAGATTGGATGAGGGACCATCCACTAGTGATGCTGATGCTGAGGCCCGGAGGCTGCATAAGATCATTCGCTGGATGTTGGTTGTGTTGAGAGAGATCCTAGATGATTAGACGGGACTGTTGGTTAAGCCCGTAGATTGTTGTTGTTGTTTTCAGCGCCGGTAGGCTTTGGGATACTTGCTTAGATGCCGGGATCCCTTTTTCATTTACCTTGTTGTATCTCAGACCAGTGTAGTAGTAGTAGTAGTTGGAAGTTAGGGGTAGATAGGGGGATGTTTTCCAGTTTTTCCTCTGTTTAACCCTGCTATTTATTGTACCTTGTTTCAGAACCTTAAAATCCAGAATATTTCCTATGTAACCCTTGATTTAAATAAATCTATTATCTTGCTTCCCTTTGTGCACCTTGTTTATCTTATAAACTGTTCTCAATGCCATGTTTTAAATACAGCTATGTTTTCATACAACCATGTCTAAAGATCGTAAAACCCTATTCCATGCCATGATAAAATAACACTGATATGAGAATTATGTAGTAATAGGATTGCATGTGCAAATTGGGTAAAACTTAAAACCCACAAAAGAGATTTCATAAAAATTGTTGTTATATATGCCATGCTATCGTATTGCTAAGTAATTGCTCAATCAGGTTTGTAAGAAATGGCCAACTCACCAGATCACCAAGAAGAAGAAATTCCCACCCAAGACCCAGAAATAAACCCAGAAACCACTTTGATGAGCAAACTTGCTCAGTTTTTGCAACAACCTGTGGCCCCAAAAGTTGGAAATTTCAAGCACTTTCAATATGTTCATCCTCCAGAGTTCTTAGGTTTGCCAGATCCGATTAAAGCACAGTCGTGGTTGAGAGAGATGGAAAAAGCCTTTGAGCTAGCCGAAGTTAAGGACGATAAGAAAGCTCAGTACGCAAGTTATTATTTGAGGGATGAAGCAAGTTTCTGGTGGGAGTCTTCTAAGGCGTTGTTGGAAGGCAAAGACTTATCTTGGGAGAAGTTTACTGAGATGTTTCTGGAAAAATATTTGCCAAGTTATATGCAAGATCAGTTGGAGATGAAATTTTTGGATCTTAGACAGGAGGAAATGTCGGTAGCAGAATACGAGGTGAAGTTTTCGGAGTTGGCGAGGTTCGTGCCAGAGTACGTGAATACTGAAACAAAGAAGGCTAAGAGGTTCCAGCAGGGACTTAAGCCGTGAATTAGGAGTCAAATAGCAATGTTGGAGATCAAGAGCTATGCTGCCTTGGTTCAAAAGGCAATGATAGTAGAAGGTGAGCGGGAAGCTGCTCGAAGAGAAAATGAAGGAAGAAAGAGGAAGTTTGAAAGCTCTGAGCAAGAGCAAGGAAGTTTCAAGTTCAGAGGAAAGTTTGGAAAGAATGGTGGAGGTCAGAACAAAAAGTTTCAGAAGTTTAGACCCGGGAATGGAGCTCAGAAGAACCGTTTCCAGAAAGCTGGACAACCGGGAAAGGATAGCAGGCCCCAGATGCAAGAATGCAGGAACTGTGGAAAGAGACACCCGGGGAGGTGTAATAAGCTGGATATAACATGTTTTAAGTGCAACCAGAAGGGGCATTATTCTTCAGAATGTTCAAATGAAATAAAGAAGCTTGATTTGGCTTGTTTCAAGTGTGGCAAGGTAGGCCATATGGCTAGAAATTGCAAGGAGCCTGTGCAGAAGGCTAATGTTCTCAGAATTGCTGGACCGCCGTCTCTCCCAGCACCATCAGCTCAACCCAGAGCTAGAACCTTTAACATGTCAATGAAAGATGCGGTGCAAGATGTGGACGTGGTAGCAGGTATGCTTGTTATAAACTCAGTAGAAGTAAAAGTTTTGATGAATTCTGGAGCAACCAGATCTTTTATTTCTGAAAGCATTCTTGATAAGTTAAATTGTGTTGCGTACCCTCTAGAGCCTAATTTGATTATAGAGGTAGCAAATCAAGAGAAAGTTGTTGTTAATGAGATTTGTCCCGATTGTGATGTGTCTATAGAAGGTCGACACTTTTTTGCTGACTTAATTCCTTTTAAGTTAGGAGAATTTGAGGTTATTCTAGGAATGGATTGGTTGTCAAATCATGAGGCGCAAATAGAGTGTAAAAGTAAGAAAGTGAAGTTAAAAACCAAGGATGGTGAGGAAGTGATATTTAAAGGAAAGAGGCAAGAGAAGAAATTTCTAATGGTTATTGAGGCGAGAAGATTTATGCGTCAAGGATGCGAAGTTTATTTGGCTCATGTTGTGGACGTGGAGAAATAATCTGTAAGGATCGACGATATTCCGGTAGTAAGAGATTTTCCGGACGTGTTTCCTGATGAATTGCCTGGACTACCTCCAGACAGAGAGATCGAGTTTACGATTGAATTGGCTCCTGGTACGGAACCAGTGTCGAAAGCTCCCTATCGCATGGCGCCGGTTGAAATGAAGGAATTGGCAGCTCAGTTGCAAGAGTTGTTGGACAAAGGAGTAATCCGACCGAGTGTATCCCCGTGGGGCGCACCGGTGTTGTTTGTAAAGAAGAAGGATGGAAGTATGCGATTGTGTATCGATTATCGTGAACTGAATAAGTTGACGATCAAGAATAAGTACCCTCTACCGCGGATCGATGACTTGTTTGACCAATTGAAAGGAGCTTCGTGCTTTTCAAAGATTGATCTAAGATCTGGGTATCATCAACTAAAGATAAAAGCGGAAGATATACCCAAGACAGCGTTCCGAACAAGATACGGAAATTATGAGTTTTTGGTGATGGCATTTGGCTTGACAAATGCGCCAGCTGCATTTATGGATCTTATGAACAGAGTGTTCAAGCAGTATTTGGACAAGTTCGGGATTGTGTTTATTGACGATATACTTATTTATTCCAAAACGGAGGAAGATCATAAGGAGCATTTGAGGATTTCCTTGGAAATTCTGCGAAAAGAGAAGCTGTATGCAAAGTTTTCAAAGTGTGAATTTTGGCTAAAAGAAGTGCAATTTCTTGGTCATGTAGTTAATAAAGAAGGAATTAAAGTGGATCCAGCCAAGATAGAAGCTGTAATGAATTAGGAAAGACCCAAGACTCCGACGGAAGTCAGAAGTTTTCTGGGATTAGCCGGATACTATAGAAGATTTGTGCAAGATTTCTCAAAGATTGCCGTTCCATTGACAAAATTGACGAGAAAGAATGAGAAGTTCGTTTGGACAGAAAAGTGTGAGGAAAGTTTCCAAGAGTTAAAGGAGAGATTGGTAACCGCCCCTGTGTTGGTATTACCAGATGATAAAGGTGAATTTGTGATATTCAGTGATGCTTCATATAAAGGACTTGGATGCGTGTTAATGCAACACGGGAAGGTAATAGCATACGCGTCAAGGCAACTCAAACCGCATGAGCAAAAGTATCCAACACACGATTTGGAATTGGCAGCAATTGTGTTTGCCCTTAAGATTTGGAGGCATTATTTGTACGGGGAAAAGTGCGAGATTTATACCGACCATAAGAGCTTAAAGTATATCTTTACTCAGAAAGAACTGAATATGCGACAAAGAAGGTGGTTGGAATTGATCAAAGATTATGATTGTGCGATAAACTATCATTCTGGAAAGGCAAATGTGGTAGCTGATGCTTTAAGTCGAAAGGAAAAGTTGAATATGTTAACGTCATCAGAAGAATTAATCAAGAACTTTGAAAATATGGAAATAGTGGTGCAGACTCCAGAATGTGGAGGTGAAGCCATTTATGCAATACGGTTTCAACCTGAAATTTTGGAAAAGATTAGATGCTGTCAAGAGCAAGTGATGAATCGCGAAAGGAATAAGTTGACGGGAGAAGAAATTAAAGCTCAAAAGGATGGAAAAGGGATATACCGTGTTAACTCACGTATTTGGATACCTGATGTTGTGGAACTAAAGCACGAGATTTTGCAAGAAGCGCATAACTCGAGATTTTCAATTCACCCTGGAAGTACGAAGATGTACCGGGATTTGAAAGAAAATTTTTGGTGGCCAAACATGAAAAAGGAAATTGCGGAATAGATAAGTAAATGTTACACGTGCCAAAGAGTTAAAGCGGAACATCAAAGGCCAAGTGGATTGCTTCAGCCACTGGACATACCTGAATGGAAATGGGAACATATCGCAATGGATTTCGTGGTAGGATTACCTAAAACCAAGTCTAATCATGATGCGATTTGGGTGGTAATTGATCGACTGACAAAGTCAGCACATTTCTTGCCGATAAACGAAAGGTTTTCATTAGAGAAGCTGGTCAAAATGTATCTGGATGAAATCATGATGCGTCACGGAGTTCCTGTATCTATCGTGTCTGATAGAGATCCAAGGTTTAATTCGAGATTTTGGCGACAATTCCATGATCATTTAGGAACGAAATTGAAAATGAGTACGGCATATCATCCGCAGAAAGAAGGACAAAGTGAAAGGACAATTCAGACAATTGAGGATATGTTGCGAACCTGCGCAATAGATTTCAAAGGAAATTGGGACGATCATTTGCCCTTAATTTAGTTTTCCTACAACAACAGTTATCACGCAAGTATTGGCATGCCGCCTTATGAAGCGTTGTATGGAAGAAAGTGTAGATCCCCTACTTATTGGGACGAAGTTGGTGAGCGCAAGTTAATTGGCCCCGAGCTAGTGCAGCAAACGAAGGAAAAAGTTGAAATGATACAAAAGAGATTAATTGCAGCTCAAGACCGACAGGCAAAGTACGCGAATCAAGAGCGAAAAGATGTGCAATTCGAAACTGGAGATAAGGTCTTGATGAAGATATCTCCTTGGAAAGGTTTAACTCGATTTGGAAAGAAAGGAAAGCTAAGTCCAAGGTACATTGGACCATTTGAAGTATTGCGACAAGTTGGGAAAGTAGCGTATGAATTAGCGCTACCGCCGCAAATGCAACATCTGCACAATGTATTTCATGCATCTCTCCTGAAGAAGTATAATACTGATGCGAGCCATGTGATCGAGTTGGAACCAGTAGAAATCCAACCAGATTTGTCCTATGTGGAACAACCAGTGTGAATTTTGGATCGAAAAGAAAGGACGCTTAGAAATAAAGTTGTACCTCTAGTTAGAGTGTTGTGGAGAAATCCACTAGTCGAGGAATCGACTTGGGAATTAGAAAGCGAAATGAAGGAAAAGTATCCCCATCTATTTGCTTAGATTAGATTCTGGGGACAGAATCCTTTTAAGGAGGGTAGATTGTAACGACCGAGAATTTTGCGTCGTAATTAAGAAAGTAAAGTATGTGTTATGTGATGAGATTATGTGATTAAGTGGTGATTATTTGTCTTATCTGTATACTAGAGTTAAGGAGCGTGGATAAAAACGTTCCAATTTAAAGAGTCAGCTTAGAAGTCAAGCTGTGGTTTCGGGCCGTCAGGTAGAACGGAACCCGTCCTAATATGGAAATTAAATAATATAAAATGTGAATTATATGTGAAGTAAATGAATGAAGTATTTCGTCTTAAGAGATGTGTTGATTGGCAAAGGTAATGAGAAGCGTATTCGAAACGCTGAGCATCGGGCCGTCAGGCTGAACGTGACCCGATACGCGTAAAAAGGGAATAAAGATTAAAGAGGGATAGATTCTTTGATCAGACCTGAGTCGTTATGTGACTATATGCGTGTGATTGCTTGACTGTGTGCATGATTATATGTTCTGTGTTAATTTCTGTGAATTTTAAAGGAATTATGTGATTTACATAAGGGTTTATTTAACCTTCGTGCATTTTTATAAAATCATCTGAGATGGATAAAAACATGGAATTTATTCTGTTATCTTCGTAGAGGTCTTAGAGACTTTTTAAAAATGATAAGTGAATTTAATTGTGGGTCTTTGCATTTTTAAATTGATTTTATGTGGAAAAGGTATTTATTAAAGCGAGTTTGCGAAATTCATATAAAATCAACCGCTCGCTCAAATTCTTATAATGAGTAATGGATGAAAAGCTAATTTCGAGACCTACGCGTTAAAAATGTCATTTTCAATAATTCTCGACTTTCCGAGAGAGAGATATTTTGTATTTGAATTTTATCGCATTTAAGAAAAAAGAAAAGGGATGAGTGAGTAAAAGGAAGTTGGTAAATTACTAGATTGCCCTTGTTTCTAAGTGCTATATATAACCCACTTTCTTTTCTTTTCTTTCTTTTGTGCACTCATTCTCTCTTTTCTCCCTTCTCTCTTTCTTTCTCTCGTCTCTCTCCCAAACACTCTCTCTCTCTTTCACTCCCTCTCAGCCCTCTCATCTCTCATCTCTCTCACTTGCATGCAACCCCCAAATCTTACTCAAACTCAAAGATATTGCTACCTTTAGCCTTTATTTTCGGTATACTTCTTGATTCCTATTTGCATGTAAGTATTTGCAAGGTTTTGTTGAAGTGATCACTATGGTTGTGCTTAAGAAAAACAATTTCTTGAAGCATAACTATAAGAGTGATTTTAAGAGGTTTTGGAGGTCATAAACTCGAGAGGAGATCCGTCATGGACTCTCTCAAGTTCGACCACCACCGGCCATGATCCAAAGGAGAGCCGGTGGGTTTTCCATGATGTGATTGTTGGATTTTAATGTTGCATGTTATGATTTCTTGAAAACTTGAAAAAAAAGGGTTTTGCTTCTTTTGTTGAAAATTGAGTATGTGATTGGTAAAATGATTTCCTTGGTTGTAAAATGAATGTGTGCAAGTGATTGTTGCTTAGAAAATCAAATTTTATGATTTGCATGTGAGTTTTGCTTCGGCTTTATGCTAATAAAAAGGGAAATTGGATTTTGTGACTTGATATTGGTATGAACTAAGCTTAATTAGTAGGAAATAGAGTTGCATGTTGATTTAAAAGAGGAGTTAGTGATGCATGTCAATGTTTGGTTCTTGGATTGTGAGTTTTTGAATTTTTGCCGAATAGAAAATGGGTTTAGAAGAGATTGATTTGTGATTAAGTGAATGCATGCATGTTGATTGAATAATTTGATTAAGGTTTGAGTCATTAGGTGATGTTTGGCTTTGTGCTTCGAAAATCTTGATGAAAATGAGTTAAATGACTAAGTGAAGGCTTAAAACAAGTTAAAAATGTGATATAGGACTTTGCATGTCAAGATTGATCTTTGTATGTGTGTTTTCTTGATAAACCCGAATGGGTTGAATCTTTAAAGTGGTTTGTTGTGAGTAGACTTGATTAAAGTAATGATGGATGGTGATTAGACTAATAAGGAATGAATTATTGTTGCATGCTAAGTTTGGGTTCGAATTTTTGAGTTAATAAGAAAGGAAATTGAATTTGGTGAGATAATCTTGGTAAACACTAAGTTTGTATGATTTAAAAGCAATTGCATGATAGTTTTAAAGGAGATCAATGAGTGCATGCTAGTAATTAGTCTTTGAGTTGAAAATTATGTTCTTGCCGAATGAAAACAAGATAAAAAGGGGATAACTTGGTGATTAAGTGTATGCATGTTGATTTGATGGATTGATTAAGTTGAAATCACTAAGTAATGCATGGTTTGGTGACTTAATGAATGGAATGATTTTATAGGGGATTAAAACAAGAAAGAAATGTGGTATATAACCTTGCATGTCAAAATCTATTTTTGCATGTTTGATTCTTGATTGTGATAAGTGTTAAGGCCAAATAGGCCATAAGAAATAAAGGTCAAAACTTGATTTTTGGTATTGAAAGAATGATTGAGTGTTATGTGTGAAAATCTTTTATTTTGCTTGATTGGATTGTTGTTTTGATTCGAATTAAGGAATAAAAGAAAAGGGAATTAAGTCGATTGATATAAGTGATAGTATGCACGTAAATGTTTGGTTGTGAATGTGTCTAGTACTCGTAAAAGAGTCGTGTTAGTTTGATTTGAGAAATAGCCTAGGTCAAGCGAGTATGCTTTGATTGCTAGGTATATAAGGATATGAAAACTATGAGAAAGAATTTTGCTATGTGCTGTGTGCTTATTTGTATAAGCTATACTCGTATAGTTCGAGTCAAGAATATAATCGAGTTTTCGTATAGAGTGATCGTTCCGGGAACGAGAGTTGGGAATCTAATTAAGATTTCTGGTTTTATTGTAGATTCGGAGCGTGAGGGCATTCGGGCTAGGAAAGGGGAAAGTATACTAGGTGGTAGTAGTTTAACCCTCAGGAAAGCAATTTCAGGCAAGTAACTCTGATTACTTGTATAAATGATTGTAAAGGAAATGTTGTTCATACCATGTAGAGTATTGAACTATTAAAGTATGAAACCCTTGCTTTATGAAACCCTGATATTGATTTGAAATACCCTTTGTTCTTGATAACCTGTTATTGATAATCCTATTGATTTCACCCGTTGATAATCTGCCTTTCTGTTTAAGTTTCCTATAATGCCATGATCATATTGAACCTTTAAATTATCTTGGATAACTCTGTTAATGATACCCCGTTTCTCTTGATCGCCCTAATGATCCCTGAGTTATTACTGATCCTTCAAATTTAGTACCTTGTTATCCTTGATACAGAATTCTTGAGAATTGTTCCTTGCGTATCTTTGATTCACTCCCTGAACTTTGTTTCTTTAAAATCTGAATTAAGAATGAGTTTCGACTTGAAAAAGTCCGAATGATTTCAAAGGCTTGGTAATGATAAAATGAATTTTAGAAAACCTATTTTTTTTTCCAACTCAAGGTTTTCCAAATGAATTCCTGATGGATTGGATTGAGATGTAAGAGGCTAGTGGGACTAGTCCAGTCATGGTAAGAGGCTAGTGGGACTAGTCCAATTTAAGGCTGAAATTATGCCGAATGGTACCTTAAAGACCGGAATGGAGGTCGATACGGGCTGATCACCGGTATATAATGAAATGGAAAGATAAGTGATCCAATCAAGGGTTCTAAATGATTATTTAAAAGGGAACTGAAACTTTTGTTCAGTAGATTGATTTTTGGAAATGAAAATGGTTTATACTGTTTTGAAAAGAGTGGATTATGTTATTGTGGAGCTTAAAGCTCAGAACCCTGATTCCTGAAATTGTTGATCATATGAATGATTCTATATCTTGAAATACTGTTGCTTTCCTCTACCGAAAGATCTATTTTGATCCTATAATGATTTGTGTTGAATGTCGGCTTTCATCCTGTTTCGAGCCTTGTTTCTTGAAAGCCCAACTATTCTTCGGATACCTTTCCTTATCTCAAAGAAAACAAAAATGAATATACGGAAATCTGCCACCTAGATTAGCTAAAATAGAATGCCCTAGTTTGTTCAAAGCATATTGAGAATTTTTATTGTAGAACTGCTATTTAGTTACTTGCTGAGTTTTATACTCATTGTTTTGTCTTAATCTAACCATGGCAGTTAAGCAAGAAGATGGCCAGGCTTAGGCGCACTGCTCGTAAGAGCGTACCTGGTGGTCCCTACCGTGTTGAGGGCTTCCAGTTTCCAGAGCAGGTAGTACAGGTTATGAGTGAGCTCGCGCCTAGTAAGAGGTGTTTAAAGATACAATGGGTTATCTGTCGGTTCCCAGCCGGAATCGATACTGATTATTTAATAATATTTTGGGTTTGTAAGTTATATTCGTTGATTGGTAGTTGTAATCTTGTCTCATACTTTATCCTGTTGATCCTGTTAGTAGTTAATCGGGGTTTATGCATATTTAATTACTAGATTAGAGGTGTGTGAGTCCTCATTTCCTAACCCCGAGATTGAGGTCGTCACAGAACATCAAACACTGCAACAAAATTGTTTGAAAACACAGAAACTTTTATACTGCAACCATTCTTTATAACATCAAAGAAATATACCTTGAAAAATCATTTCTGACTTAATACCGGATGCTGGTACAAATTGAAAACCGTTTCTTATACATACCCTGAAATCCCCTTGAGATATCCATAAGTTTCCTTATGCTTTTATTCAAGTGTTTAACCATCGTTGATTATGAACTTGTTTTATTGAATTAAATCGTTTATCATATTGAACTGCTTTAGGATTGGATAGTTTTTATATATATGTGGACCATATTAGTGGTCAGACCATACCAATGGTCAAGTTAGGCCAATGTGTGCCTTGGATCCAGTAATTAGAGCAGTGATGTATGCTTGCTCGGGGTTAGTGCGTGACTGATCAGCAGCCTAAACTTGGTTTTTAAAACTTAAAATGAATATCCAATTCTAATGATTAGTTAAAAAGAAACTTGATTCCTTTGAATCATCTCATTTGATTATTGTCTAACCTCTGTTATCACTATTATGACTTGCTGAGCTAGTTAGCTCACCCTTGTGATTCTTTTATATATTTTACAGTTGAAAAGAATATCGATGATAGTGAAGTTCCTCAGTCTAAAGTGCGGGCTAAGGTTCCAGTTGAGTTGAATCGAGCTAGCAGAAGCTTCATGCGGTATAGAGATAGTCAGATTGTAAGAATGATTCTATTATCAATTGTAAGTTAAATTAGTTGGGATTCGGTATAATATAATAAATTAAGGTTGTAGCTTATTTTCATACTTTAACCTGTTGTGATTCGTGGTGTTGTGAAGTAGGATCATTATAAATAATATCTCTTATACAGGTTTATATATTGTGTATGTGTTGTGGACCCCAAACTTCTGACCCGGGTTTGGAGGGCCCCACAGGTTGGTATCAGAGCTACAGGTTATAAGTCACTGAAACAAGCCTAGATTTTCGGGATTGGGTAGAGGGTTAGGATTAGAAATAGGAAATAGAAAGATAAAACGTCGCGAGGATGAGTGCGATTACATAGTAAGTCTCCGGCACAGTTCGTATTGCGATTCGGGATTCTCAGCTTGCGACGTGATTTCCAGACAACGGCAATGGCAGATCCTGATTTTTCGATGTCATTTGATCGTTTGGAGCTTTCCATTTGAGGATCGTCATCTTCTCTCAGATTGGAATTGCAACTTGTTCCTCCACCAGTATTAATGGCACTACCTTCTGTTATAACGGGTGCACTTCTTCAAGCCATTCAACGCTACTTTTCCACCTTTTTATATGAGATTACCTATTCAAGAACCTCCATCTGTTTATTCTTCTTTCACTGGATATTCGGCTGTGAGTGTATCTCTTTAGTTTACCCTACATCCTGTTCTATACCCCCAGTTTAGAACTTGTCCTATGAAGCGATTGTATCTACGAGGATGGATTCGAGAGTTACAGTAAATGGTGAGCGCTTAGATATAAATAAAGGTGAGAAGAAGTTTAGAGAGAAGATTTAAGTGTTTCAGAGGATAGCTGTTATCGGGTTAAAAGAAGCCATTAGTGACTAAGCCACCCGTGAATAATTATGGGATGTATTAGCTGAATTTTGAAAAGAGCTAGAGAAAAAGGTATAAATCTGAAATTTTTGGTGGAATTAAATGATGGTGCTATGATAAATGCGATATGTAAAGTAGTGATGTGATGTGATATGGGCAAACTTTGTTTTATGAACTAGACTTGTTGACTATTGGATAGCCTGTCCTACTTAACTATTGCAACAATAATGTACGGGAGCCTTGATGCGATGCTACGAATAAGATAATGTACGACAACAATTGAAGTTTCGTCGATTAAGGAGGCTAAGTGGACTCGATAAAGGAGAAAAGGTAGATCAAAGTGAATGGACCTTTATGTGATTGTTTCTTTAAATTGGTACCTTGTTATAGGTCGGAAGGACAACAACCAACTCATATATTAAGGACAACCAGATTTGTGATTTTCAAAATTTTTAACAAGTCTTCGAAGAAGATTTTCCTTACAAAATTTCCAAAAGCCTTTTTAAATAAAATAAGTTTTAAACCTTGGTTGTCAAGTTACTACTTGAGTTTCTTGTTTGTTCGAAAGCCAGATTACTTGGAAGAATGTTGTTTCAGACTTAGTACTGTTAATATAGAGGAGAAAGTGATCCGCGATTATGAAGAAGTTGGTTATTTTCAACAGAAAGGTACAAATATTGTTTGATAAGATTAACAACAGAATCGGTGTACGGAGCAATTACTCATCCAATTACAGGATTATCCAAGTTCAAAGAGTTCATTGATCTAACAACAGTCTGAGTATGACTGAAGAAGATTGAGAAGATTTCCAGATTTCCTAAAGAGAAGAATATTATTAACACAAGGATCGCTATGTTGAATGCTTCGGGGTTATTCTAAATTGAAAAAGGAAACTCGAGGTTGTTTGGTAGGGACGTCATTATGATCGAGTTGTTAAAGAATTATATGTAGAAATGTGATGTTAAAGACGCAAGACGTGACAAGTAAGAATCTACCATAATGCTTAATTTGCGAAGGTATTTCAACTTACTTTCTAAAAGTTATTATATGAAACAATGGAGATATGATCGAACAAGCTTGAAAGATGAATATAAGTGAAATGTGGATGGTGACCAATGGTATCATTCTTGTCTTCAATATTACAGCGTATATTCCCTTTTTGATTCCTAAATAAGTATGAACTTCTTTTCTTAAATAAACTCCTTGCTATGATATCGAAAAGGAGGATATTGCATTCCTTTCAAATTTAATTATTTCCCTCAATTTTTGCTTTCTGATTGGGACAAACAGTGTTATGGTGAGACACTTTGTCAGAATGACGAAGAGTCGGGTGGGACGCCACCTAATCATATGCTGTATGACATATGGTACGAAAGACTGGCCATCTTAAGTACCAATGTGGTTGTCTCATTCATATTCAAATCCTTGTTTCTTCTTTCTTTTCAACTCTAATTTTTGTTGAATTTTGAATCCTTCTAGTCGTTCCGTTGTGCTATCCTTCTTTGCAAGAAGTTTTCAAATAGAAATCAACGTATCCTGAATCAAGTGGACGAAGTTCCATCTACATCTTATGTATGGAAAAGAAATAAGGGCACCTGGCGAGGATTGCAAATCACTAGTCCCAGTGAAGAATCCACTAAGAATCAAGGGAATCTACTCCAACAAAGAATACGTTTTCGAGAACGAGAATATGCGATTTTCCTGTTAAATATGTTATTCAGAATACGGACGTGATGATATGGATGATCAAGGTGAATACCTTATGCGTTAAAGTATTAAGAGATGTGGGAGAAACTTAATTGTTTATCTCTCAAAGTTTTATTGATAAGATGAATTACCCTGTTGAATTGATAAGATTGTGATTAAATGACTAGTAAGTCAAGAACGTGTAGTCGTAAATAAGTGAGTACCAATGGTGAAATTGAGATTCCTGGTAATAAGTTATGTAAAATTGATATCCTCGAGATAAGAGGATTTGATATTATTCTAAGGAATGGATTGACTATTAAAGCGTGATGTCCAGACAGACCGTCGTGACGAAAGTATAATTCTGAGGATGCCAAATGGGAAGGTGAGGAGGTTCAGAAGATGAAAGAAGGTAACGAATTTGTTAATGATAATTACGGTGATCAAGATATGAGCAATATGATGATTATGGAATACATAAAAGTTGGAAGCAAACAAAGTTTGAAGATTTTATAGGAATTAAGGAGTTTCAAGATATGTTTTTGGATGAGTTATCAACATTTCCTTCGGATATAGAAATTGAGTTCGTGACTGACTTAGCACCTGAAATGAAGCCAGTGTCCAAGGCTCTACACAGAATGGCGACAGTTAAAGTGGAGGAGTTAGCAAAGCAAATGCAAGAAATGCTAGAAGAAGAAGCAATTAGACCTAGTGTACCCCATAAGGTGCACCGGTATTAATTATTAATAAGAAAGATGGAAGTATGAGATTATGCGTCGACTAGCGAAAGCTCAACAAGTTTAGTATCAAGAGCAAGTATCTGTTACCTTGACCCAATGATTTGTTTGATCAGACGAAGGAAGAAAAGTACTTTTATAAGATTGATTTAAGACTCGGTATTTCACCAATTGAAGATTAAACATATGGATATATCAAAGATAATTTTCAGAACCAAGTACTGTTCTCGTATTGTCATTTGGATTAACCAATATACCAGTGATATATGAACTTGATGGACAGAATCTTTAAAGAATATCCGAGTAAGCTATAGTTGTGATACTTAAAGTTAAAGGAGGACCATGCAAAGCATTTAATGATGACTGGGAAGTTGGAAAAGAAAGAAATTGTGTGAAGTATAGTTCTTAGCATAAATAGTCAATGTAAAGATCAAAATAGATTCAGCAGAAATTAAAGGTGCTATGAATAAAAGAGAGACCCGAAACACCAACAAAAGTAAGCAGTTTTATCATGGGCCGGTTACTATCAGAAAATTTGTGCAAGATTTCTTGAAAGTTACAATACCTTCGACAAAGCTAACCAGGAGAAATAAGAAGTATATATGAAATGGAGGAGAGTAAAGAAGGTTTTGTGGAGTTAAAGGAAAGAATGGTTACAGCACCTGCTTTATTATTTCGAAAGTATCAAGGAGATTTGGTAGTTTATAGTGATGCTTCTCATTAGGGAATAGGATGTGTGTTGATGCAGCACAATAAAGTTATTGTATATGCATCCAGACAACTGAAACCTTATGAGCAGAAGTATCCTACTAATAATGTGAGATTAACAGTAATAACATTCGCTTTGAAAGATTGGGAAACATGATATGTATGGAGAAAGGTGTAAGATCTATACGGGCCATAAGAAGTTGAAGTATGTATTCACGAGGAAAAGCAAAGATAGAGGAAAGCAATAACAGACATAGAATCTATATCGGAAGAATTTTCTAGGGAATTTTAGAAGATAGAATTGGAAGTCGGAGTTTATAATCCAAAAGAAGCAAGGATGGATAGTATGACCTTTCAGTTGAAGTTGTTGAGGGAAAAATAAGGAGATGTCAAGAAAAGATAATGGATCACAATGTTAGCAATAGTGAGAGGAAATTTATGCACTCAGGAGAATGATCACGATATCCCCAGGTTCTCTTCCAACACTTGGAAGTTACGAGTAGAAGAATTAAGAAATGAGATGCCACAGGGAATTCATAGTATAAAGTATATACTCTATTAAAGAAATATCAATATATACGGAAATTTAAAGAAAAATAGTGATAACCAGGTATAAGAAGAGAATTTCAAAATATACTGGGAAGTATTGGACATGTCAAAGAATTAAGACACAGTATCGGAGGCCTAGTGGATAAGGCAGACCCAGGGGGTGGTTTTACAAGAAGCGAATCGTGAAGTGAATCAGTGATGTTAAGGGAGAAAAAGGAATGAAATTATGAGAATGTGTACTGATTATCGGAAGTTTAACAAAACAACGAATAAGAAGAAGTGAGACCCCTATAAAGATTGATTACCTATGAGACCTAATCTAAGAAGTGTGTTATGTCTCGAGGACTAACTTAAGATCCAACCTGAGAACATATTAAAGATTATGATTAAAGTGAGTTAAGAGCATTGCAACCTCTGATAATAGTATGTGAAATGATAAGTGTATCAGGTGGCTACAAGGAATTAAGGAACGTGGGGGTATAAGGAGTACTTGGATAAGCAAATTGTATTTATTGATAACATCCTCAGTTATTCAAAGAATAAGAAAGCCTGCATGGAATGCCCAAAGATTTTCTCCAAAGATCAGAAGGAAAGCAACTATACGTTGAGTCTTCAAGAATAAAATTTTGACCAAGGTTAACAACGGATTCTGAATTAATCCATTTACAACTACCTAAGCAAAGTCGTATGGTAACAGATGCCTTATGCCAACAAAAAGGATTAGATGTAATGAAGACCCTCGAGGAGTTAATAAATGAATTGGAAAGAGTGGAATCTGAAGTTCAAATACTTAAAGGTGATAATACGTGAATATATGAGATTACTTTTCAACCTTAACTGAAAAGAGTAAGAAATGTTTAAATGTTTGGAAACCAAGCTGAAAACGAGCACCGCCTATCATCCTTGAATGGAGAGTCAAGGTACGAAAGTGATTCAGGAAATGTAAAATATGTTGAGAGGTTGAGTTTTAAGGAAACACTATAATGATCATTTATCAGCAATGTCAGCTTTGGAATGCCACTTTACCAAGCTTCATGTAAATGCAAGTGTAGGTCCCCATTTCTATTAAAATAAAGTGGGAGAAAGGAAGTTGTCAAATTCTAAGTTAGATCAGCACACCAAGAGCGTAGTAATATTGATTGAAGCAGCTCGGAGTAGGCAAAGGAAGAAAGCGAAATTATATTGAAAGGGAATATGAATATAGAAATAGGACCAGTAGTGTAGTAAAAGTGTCGTCTTGAAAGGAACTAGATAAATCTGAGTAGAAAGGACAGGTTATGTCCTAAAATTTGTGAACTATTCAAGGTATTGATAAATATAGATAAAGTTGTTCATGAGTGATATGACCGTCACATCAGTGTGTATACCTAATGTATTTTACTTGTTAATGTTAAAGCGATAAGTATTGGGTTTGAATTAAGTGATTGACCAGGAGCCAATGGGGCTCTTGTCCAAATTATTCTGCATATAGTGATCGATCTAAATTCTTGATCGTTAAAGGCAAATCATTGGAAATGAGTGTATATCTATAGTAAGTACGTTTGAAATCCTCGAGTAGAAGAATCTACCTGAAAAATAAAGTCAGATATGCTTGACAAATATCCTCACTTATATAATTAGACCAGATTCTGAGGACATAATCTTTTTAAGGGGGAAAGGATATAACGACTCGTGTGTTTTTGAATTATTTAAATATGTGATTGTTATGGAAATTATTAAATAAAATATGTGTGTTGGTTTTGACCGCTATGTGTTGTTTGATTATTATCCATATGTGATTTATAGTGTACCGGGTTGTCCGCGCGATTAATTATGGGATCGTATTGAATTGTTTTCACTTTCAAAAGTGGATTATTGCAAATTTATTTGCATAAATACTGGAACTATCTTTAAAAATTCTTTTATGCTATTATAATGACAATATTTATTTTTCGGATTTTATGAAATTGAAAAATCAATATTTCATCAATTATTTAACCCTGTATGATTTTCTGATTGTATTTATTTGTAAAATATATATTTAATTCAGAAAATATTTAAAAATTATGAAACTTATATTTATTTAAGTTTGGAATATTCCGGGAATTTTAAAATTATTTTGGAAATTTTCGGGATTAATTTTACCCGCGCATTGTTTCGTTTATTTGTTAAAAGCGGGTATAAACTGTCTTTTAAAAAATTATTTTAAAATTATGAAATTTATATTTTTGTAAACTTTGGAATATTTACGACATTTTAAGATTATTTACATAATTTTCAAAAATTGTTTTGCGTAAACCTTTATCCGTTAGTTTTGAATTACGGGACTAACCGGGTCTCAGAATCTTCAAAATACGCCTTTGAATTATAGGAGTTGTACTATCAGTTGTACTACTAGGTGTACTGTATTGATTGTACGGCATATAAAAAAAACAAAAACAACAAACAACAACACAGGAAATTCACCTCCCCTGTAACCCCATCTTTCCCATCGTCGTTAATTTTTTCTCTCTCTGGCGATTCCAGTTTCTCACTCACCCAATCTCTCTTCTCTTCCATGTGATCCTTACCCTGTGGTTTCCCCGCGATCCCTCCTGTTATTCCTTTCCTTCCCTCTCGGTACTTGCCGCCTATCTCTCTCACTTCCCTCGCTGCCGGTGTACTTTTCCGGCGAGGGGTAACTGTGATGTTCGTGCGTATATATTTGCTTATGTGTGTGTATATCGTTAACGTGTGTGTTATTTCGTGGTTGTTCGAGTCCCGTGTTTCCGGTCAGTTGTGGCTGAGTTCTGTTCTTCCTCCCCTTTTTCGATTGTGCGCGTGGGCGCGTAGCGTGGTCTGTTACTTTGGTTTTCTTATTTCTAATGATATAATTTTTTAAAAAATTCTGCAGGAATTATTGATTGGTTTCGTGAAATAAATAATTCGTGCAGGAATAATTATAAAAATAATCGGTGGAATTTATTTGGAAACCCGAATAATGTCGGACACCAATAAATTTTGCCGCCGTCGGCGATGACGGTGATGATATAATTCTGAGTCATAATATTTTAGAATAAATAAATTAGTTTGTGAGATTATCGTTGAAACGAGAATTTGATTTTACATTAAAGTCGAGTATGTAAATCAGTTGACGAAATTGCTAAATGGTATGAAAGACTGGCCATCTTAAGTACCAATGTGGTTGTCTCATTCATATTAAAATCCTTGCTTCTTCCTTCTTTTCAACACTAATTTTTGTTGAACTTTTAATCCTTCTAGTCATTTCGTTGTGCTGTCGTTCTTTGCAAGAGGTTTTCAAACAGAAATCAACATATCCTGAATCAAGCGGACGAAGTTCCATCTATGTCTTATGCATGGGAAGGAAATAAGGGCACCTGGTGAGGATTGAAAATCACTAGCCCCAGTGAAGGATGCACTAAAAATCAAGGGAATCTACCCCAATAAGGAATACGTCTTCGAGAACGAGAATATGCGATTTTCCTGTGAGATATGTTATTTATAATACGGACGTGATGACATGGATGATTATGGTGAATACCTTATGTGTTAAAGTATTGGAAGAGGTGGAAGCAACTTGATTGTTTATTCCCTATGGTATTGTTGATAGGATGATTTACCTCGTTGAATTGGTAAGATTATGATTACAAGACTAGCAAATTCAAGAACGTGTATTTGTTAAGTAAATGAGTACCAATGGTGAAAGTGAGGTTTCTGACAATAAGTTTGTGAGGATTTGATATTATTCTAAGGAATGAATTAACTATTTAAGCTGATGTCCAGATAGATCGTTGTGATGAAAAGATAGTTCCGAGGATGCCAAATGAGAAGGTGGTGAGGTTCAGAAGATGAAAGAAGGTAAAGAATTTGTTAACGATGACTTAAGATAAGAGGTTACGGTGACCAAGAGCTAAGTACTATGGTGATTATGAATAGAAGTCAGGAGTAAACAAAATTTGAAGATTTTATAGTTTCAAGATATAGTTCCAGAAGAATTACCAAAATTTTCTCCAGATAGGGAAATGAAGCTCGCGACTGACTTAGCACCTGAAACGAAGCCAGTGACCAAGGCCTTCCACAAAATGGCACCAGTTAAAATGAGGACATTAGCAAAGCAGATGCAAGAGATGTTAGAAGAAGGAGCGATTAGACCTAGTGTACCCCATAAGGTGCACCGATATTAATTATTAGTAAGATAGATGGAAGTAGGAGATTATGCGTCAACTAGCGGAAGCTCAACAAGTGTACTATCAGGAGCAAGTATCTGTTACCTCGACCCAATGATTTGTTTGATCGAACGAAAGAAGCAAAGTACTTTTATAAGATTGATTTAAGACTTGGTATTTCACCAATTGAAGATTAAACCTATGGATATATCAAAGATAATTTTCAGAACCAAGTATTATTCTCGTATTGCCATATGAATTTACCAATATACCAGTAAAATTTGAACTTGATGGACATAATCTTTAAGGAATATCTGGATAAGTTGTAGTTGTGATACTCAAAGTTAACGGAGGACCATATAAAGCATTTAATGATAACTGGGAAGATGGAGAAGAAAAAAGTTGTATGAAGTATAGTTCTTAGCATAAGTAGTTAATGTGGAGAAGATCAAAAGAGATTCAGCAGAAATTAAAGTTACTATGAATGAAAGGAGACCAGAAACATCAACAGAAGTAAGAAGTTTTATCATGGGCCGGTTACTATCGAAAATTTATGCAAGAATTCTTAAAATTTGTAACATCTTAGACGAAGCTAACCAGGAAAAGCAAGAAGTTTATATGAAGTAGAGAAGGGTGAAGAAAGTTTTACGAAGTTAAAGGAAAGAATGGTTACAACACCTGCTTTATCATTTTGAAAGTATCAAGGAGATTTGGTAGTTATAGTGATGCTTCTCATAAGGAAGTAGGATGTGTGATGATGCAGCACAATAATGTTATTGTATATGCAACCAGACAACCGAAATCTTATGAGCAGAAGTATCCTACTCATCATTGGGGCTAACAGTAATAATATTTGTTTTGAAAAATGGGGAGACATGATATGAATGGAGAAAGGTGTAAGATCTACGGACCATAAGAGTTTGAAGTAAGTAATCACTAGAAAAATAAACAAATGTAGTGGCAAGCGATAAACAAAAAGGAGAGAACGAACATAGAGACTACACCAGAAGAATTAACTATAGGATTCTGGAAGTTGGAATTAGAAGCTAAAATTCATAATCCAAAAGGAAGAAAGATGGATAGTGTGACCTTTCAGTTGAAGTTGTGAAGGGAAAGATAAGATGTCAAGAGAAGATAATGGATCACGATGTTAGTAATTAGAAAAAGGAAATTTATACGCCCAGGAGGACGATCACGATATCTCCAGATTTTCTTCCAGCACTTGGATGCTACAAGTAAAAGAATTAAAAAATAAGATCCCATATGGAATTCACAATATTAAATATTTAATTATCGAAGAGACGCCAAGATATATGGAAATTTAGAGAAAATAGTGATAACCAAGTATAAGAAGCGAATTTTAAAATAGATTGGGAAGTGTTAGACATGCCAAATAATTAAAGCGAAGTATCGGAAGCCTAATAACCAAGGCAGGCCAAGGAGTGGTTTTACAAGAAGCGAATTGTAAAATGTATCAGTGATGTTGTTGGAGAAAAGGAATAAAATTAAGAGAATATGTACTGATTAGCGGGAGTTCAACGAATAAGAAAAAGTGAGACCCCTATAAAGATTAATTATCTATGAGACCTAATCTAAAAAGTGTGTTATGTCTCGAGGATTAACTTAAGATCCAACCTGAGAACATATTAAAGATTATGATTAAAGTTAGTTAAGAGCATTGCAAGCTCTGGTAATATTATGTGAAATAACAAGGGTATTAGGTGGCTATAAGGAATTAAGAAACGTGGTATATAAGGAGTACTTGGATAAGCAAATTGTATTTATTGATAATGTCCTCAGCTATTCAAAGCATAAGAAAGCCTGCATGGAATGCCCAAGGATTTTTCTCCAAAGATCAAAAGGAAAGCAACTATACGTTGAGTCTTCAAGAATGAAATTTTGACCTAGGTTAACAAAAGATTCTGAATTAACCCATTAACAACTACCTAAGAAAAGCCGTATGGTAACAAATGCCTTATGCTGACAGAAAGGATTGGATGCAATTAAGACCACTGAGGAGTTAATAGACGAATTGGAAAGAGTGAAATCTGAAGTTCAAATACTTAAAGGTGATAATACGTGAATATATGAGATTACTTTTCAGCCTTAACTAATAAAAAGGAGTAAGAAATGTTTAAATATTTGGAAACCAAGTTGAAAATGAGCACCGCCCATCATCCTTAAATGAGGATTCAAAGTACGGAAGTGGTTTAGGATATGTAAGATATGTTGAGAGGTTGAGTTTTAAGGAAACACTGGAATGATCATGTATCATCAATGTCAGCTTTGGAATGCCACTTTACCGAGCTTCATGTGAACGCAAGTGTAGGTCCCCATTTCTATTGAAATAAAGTGGGAGAAAGAAAGTTGTCAAATTCTAAGTTAAATCGGCACACTAAGAGCATAGTAAGATTGATTAAAGCAACTCGGAGTAGACAAAGAAAGAAGGCGAAATTATATCGAGAGAGAGTATGAGTATAGAAATAATACTAGTAGTGTTAGTAAAAGTTTTACTTTAAAGAAGGTTGGATAGATCTGAATAGAGAGGACAAGTTGAGTCCTGAATTTAATAAACCCTTTGAGGTATTGATAAATATAGATACAGTTTTTCATGAATGATATGACCGTCACACCAGTGTGTGTACCTAATGTATTTTACTTGTCAACGTTAAAGTGATAAGTATTGGGTTTGAATTAAGTGATTGATCAGGAGCCAATGGGGCTCTTGTCCAAATTGTTCTGCATATAGTGATCAATCCAAATTCTTGATCGTTAAAGGCAAGTCCTTGGAAATGAGTGCATACCTATTATGAGTACGTTTGAACCCTCGAGTAGAAGGGTCTACTTTGGAATTAGAGTCAGATATGCTTGACGGATATCCTCACTTATGTAATTAAACCAGATTCTGAGGACATAATCTTTTTAAGGGGGAAGGATATAATGACTCGTGTATTTTTTTGAAATATTTAATTGTGCAATTACGGAAATTATTAAATAAATAAAATATGTGTGTTGGTTTTGACCGCTATGTGTTGTTTGATTATTATCCATATGTGATTTATAGTGTACCCGGTTGTCCGCGCGATTAATTATGAGATCGTAGTGAATTGTTTTCACTTTCAAAAGTGGATTTATTACGAATTTATTTGCATAAATATTGGGAATGTTTCTAAAATTGTTTTTATGATTTTATAATTACAATAATTATTTTTAGTATTTTATAAAATTGAGAAATCAATATTTTATTAATTATTTATCATTAAATGATTTTCTGAATGCTTTTATTTTTAGAATCCATATTTAATTCTAGAATTCTTCAAAAATTATGAAACTCATATTTATTTAAGTTTGGAATATTCCGAGAATTTTAAAATTATTTTGGAAATTTTCGGGATTAATTTCACCCGCGCGTTGTTTCGGTTATTTGTTAAAAACGGGTATAAAGTGCCTTTAAAAATTATTTTAAAATTACGAAATTTATGTTTTTATTTACTTTGGAATATTTATAACATTTTAAGATTATTTTGTGATTTTCAGAGTCTGTTTTAAGTGCAACTTAATTCGTTATATTTCAAATTTCGAGTAAAAAAACCAGATTTTTCGGGAAGGGGCAGGACACGTGTCTAATTAGTAGCTTATGCGATGATACGTGTCGATTTTTTTTTCAGCCATTGTGAATCGTGGTAGTGCTGCATTGGTGGAATAAAAAAAAGAAGAAGAGAAACAAAACAAAAACAGCAAACACGGTTCCTCCCCTGTTTTTATCACCTGTACCTCTCCACTCTCTCCTCTCTTCTCTCGTTACCTCTCTATCTTCATCTCTCAATTTTTCTGCTCCCCTTCTCATGGCTTCCCGATTACCCATTTCTAGTAAGGTTCCAACCGCTCTATCGGTTCCTGGGTGCTAGCTTCAGTTTCGTTCTTGGTCGATCGTGCGTATATGTGTGTGTGTATATACGCGTGTATAGGAACAATTGAGTGATGTGGTGGTGTCACTGTTGTTGTGCTTCTCTGTGTTTCTGTTCCGGTTCTGCCGTATGTTTTTATTTCCGGCCGCTGCCGTATGTTTTCCGGCGTGGTGACCGGCGCGCGTATGTATGTATTGTTGATGTGTCTGTGTCGTGGCTTCTGTTGACTCAACTCGGTTTAATTATTTTATGCAGGAATAAATTGGATTAGTATTCGTGATGTAATTTTCGTGCGGAAATTATTTAATTATTTATCGGTGAAATTTCGTGTGGAAACCCAGAATTATTCGGGCACCGACGAATTTTACCGCCGTCCGCGATGAATTTCGACGAGCGGACGGTGGACGATGATGATAGATATCTGAGTCCTAATATTTTTAATAAATAATAGTCGTGTTGTGTTTTTATGCTGTATCAAAATAGTTAATTAGTAAATATTGAATCGTAATGATTGAGTTGGTTGTGATTACTAAATTGTATCGGTGATTGGAAATTTGCGAGTTGTGATTGGTTGTTGTGCTTTAAATTGGATTGTTGTTGTTGAATTGACATCGATTGATGTTTCGACGGGTAGTCCGATAAACAAAGGGGACGCTGCCCGATTTCCGGGAAAATCAAACTACGGAAATACGGGAGCGTATCCGAGGATTATCGGGATGTCGAGCGAGTATAAGTAAATACATATACGTATGTTTCATACAGAACCTGATTGTACATTGTGTTGTATATTTTGTCCAAAATACAGTAACCCTAATTTCGTAAAATGACGAGTATACGTATATTCTAAAAACGAACACTAGATCGATTTCGAGAATGTGAACTCTAATTGTTGTCTGTGTTATTCTAATATGAATAATTACGAGTTGGGTTTGAATATCGTTGGGTAAGAATTAGTATCGAGGATATGTCAAGCATACCTGGACGTCTAACGTAAGGTATTTCGACCCTGTAGGTTATAATCGGGAACCTGAAAGTGGCTGATGGGCTAGAGATGACCTAGCAGTCAGTCAACAAGGGCAATAGAGTTTCAACAGAAAAACTTAAGTATCAAAGTCGAATCTAATGTGGTCTAGTGGTTGGACGTTAAAGCCTGAGCGGCAGAGTCGGCTC
The DNA here is from genome assembly GCF_009905375.1 of Apium graveolens. Taxonomy (NCBI): domain Eukaryota; kingdom Viridiplantae; phylum Streptophyta; class Magnoliopsida; order Apiales; family Apiaceae; genus Apium; species Apium graveolens. The sequence continues at coordinate 36,224,728 of NC_133657.1, read as the reverse complement.
AGAGTTGGTCAGTAACAGTTATAAAGTCCTATGAGGCAAGTACTTCTGAACTTTTCTTCAAGATATATTGTAATTATTTTCGAACTGTTTCATAACATGTCGCTCTTATTCAAAATAACTCTTGTTTATATTGCAAGTGCTTTAAACTATTTACCCTTAAACCCTGATTTTCTTGATCTTGAGCCGTAAGCCTTGTTCCTTGTAAACCATCCTTTGTTGATCCTCAGATACCAAATCACACAAATATGATACCACTCCCCAAATATATAACTACCAAACACCAAACACTGGAGCAAAAATTGTTTGAAAACACAGAAACTTTTATACTCCAACCATTCTTTATAACATCAAAGAACTATACCTTGAAAAATCAGTATTCGTCCAATACCTGATCATTTTACAGACTGAAAACCATTTCTTATACATACCTTGATATACCCTTGAGATATCCATGAGTTTCTTTATGTTTTTTATTCAAGTGCTTAACCATCATTGATTATGATCTTGTTTATCGAATTATATTGTTTATCATATTGAACTGCTTTAGAATTGGATAGTTTTTATATATATGTGGACCAGATTCGTGGTCAGACCATATCTATGGTCAATCTAGGCCAATGTGTGCCTTGGATCCAGTAGTTAGAGCAGTGTTGTGTGCTTTGCTCGGGGTTAGTGCGTGACTGATCAGCAGCCTAACCTTGGTTTTAAAAACTTAAAATGAATGTCCAATTCTAATGATTGTTTAGCAATAAACTTGATTCCTCTGAATCATATCGTTTAATCATTGGTTAATCTCAATTATTGTCATTGTGACTTGCTGAGCTAGTTAGCTCACTCTTGCGAATCTTTTTATGTATTCTACAGTTAAGAAGGATATACGGTTGATAACGAGGTTTTCCAGTTCAATGTACGAGCTAGGGTTCCAGACTGAGTTGGATCGAGCTAGCAGGAGCTTATTGTGGTAGTGAGATAGTAATATTGTAAGAATAATTTTACTATCAGTTGTAAATTAAATTAGTTGAGATTTGGTACGTTGTAATAAAAGTTAAGGTTGTGGCTTGTTTTCATACTTTAACCTGTTGCGATCCCTGGTTATATAGAGAAGGGTCATTGCAATTAATATTTCATATACAAGTTGATATATTGTGTATGTGTTGTGGACCCCAAACTTTTGACCCGGGTTTGGAAGGCGCCACAACTTGCCAATGTATATTGGTACAATTAACATGTTAACAACATGAGCATCACGTTTAGCATCATTTTAGCACACTTTGATACCATTTTATTGGACTAAACTTTGGACCACATTTTGACTCTAATCAACCTTGTAAGTCACTTTGCACCATATTAAAGTCATTTCCCCCTATAATAGTCACTTTCTACTATATATTTATAAAATTAACATGTTAACATCATATACATCCAATTTGACATCCTTTTACCACTTCTTGGTGCCACATTCATACGAGTCAATTTTGTTCCATGTTTTGGCTCTAATCAACCATATAAGTCACTTTTCACCATATTAGAGTAACTCTGCACCCTATCAGAGTTACTTTCCACCATATATTGGGACAATTAACATGTTGACATCATGTACATGCAATTTGACATCCTTTAACCACCTCTTGGTACTCCCTTTTGTATGAGTCAATTTTGGGCCATATTTTGGCTCCAATCAAACATTTAAGTAACTTCGCACCATATCGAAGTCACTTTCCACCCTATTAGAGTCACTTGTCACCATGTATTTGAACAATGAAACAGTTAATATCATATACATCATATTTGACATCTGTTTACCACCTTTGGGTGCCACTTTCATACGAGTCAATTTTGTTCAACATTTTGACTATAATGAACCATGTAAATCACTTTTCACCATATTAGAGTCAGTTTGCACCCTAAAAGAGTCACTTTCCACCATATATTGGTAAAATTAACATGTTAACATCATATACATGCCACCTCTTGGTATCCCCTTTCCCACGAGTCAATTTTTGGCCACATTTTGGCTCTAATCAACCATGTAAGTGACTTCTCACCATATTTGAGTTACTATCCACCCTATAAGATTCATTTGCCAATGTATATTGGTACAATTAACATGTTAATATCATGAACATCCAGTTTAGCATCGTTTTAGCACACTCTGATACCAATTTATATGACTTAACTTTGGGCTATATTTTAGCTCTAATCAACCTTGTAAGTCACCCTACACAATATTAAAGTCATTTTCCACCCCATAAGAGTCATTTGTCACCATATATTTTAACAATTAACATGTTAACATCATATACATAAAATTTAACATCCTTTTACCACCTCTTGGTGCCACTTTCGTACGAGTCAATTTTGTTCCATGTTTTGGCTCTAATCAACCATGTAAGTCACTTTTGACCATATTAGAGACATTTTGCACCCTATAAGAGTCACTTACCACCATATATTAGTACAATTAACATATTAACATCATGTACATGCAATTTGACATCCATTAACCACCTCTTCGTACCCCCTTTCCTACGAGTCAATTTTGGGCCACATTTTGACTCTAATCAACCATGTAACTGACTTCCAACCATATTAGAGTGACTTTCCACCCTATAAGAGTCACTTGCTAATATATATTGGTATAATTAACATGTTAACAATATGAGCATCACGTTTAGCATCATTTTAGCAAACTTTGATACTAATTTATTGGACTAAACTTTGGACCACATTTGGACTCTAATCAACCTTGTAAGACACTTTGCACCATATTTAAGTAATTTTCCCCCTATAATAGTCACTTTCCACTAAATATTTGTATAATTAACATGTTAACATTATATACATCCAATTTGACATCCTTTTACCACCTCTTGTGGCCACTTTCATACGAGTCCATTTTGTTCCACGTTTTGGCTCTAATCAACCATATAAGTCACTTTCACCATATTAGAGTCACTTTGATCCTTATAAGCATCATTGTCCACCATATATTGGTACAATTAACATGTTAACATCATGTACATGCAATTTGACATCCATTAACCACCTCTTGGTACCCCCTTTCCTACAAGTCAATTTTGGGCCACATTTTGACTCTAATCAACCATGTAAGTGACTTCCAAACATATTAAAGTCACTTTCTACCCTATAAGAGTCACTTGCCAATGTATATTGGTACAATTAATAAGTTAACAACATGAGCATCACGTTTAGCATCGTTTTAGCACACTTTGATACCATTTTATTGGACTAAACTTTGGACCACATTTTGACTCTAATGAACCTTGTAAGTCACTTGGCACCATATAAAAGTCATTTTCCCCCTATAATAGTCACTTGCCACTATATATTTGTATAATTAATATGTTAACATCATATACATCCAATTTGACATCCTTTTACCACTTCTTGGAGCCACTTTCATACGAGTCAATTTTGTTCCACGTTTTGGCTCTAATCAACTATATAAGTCACTTTTCACCATATTAGAGTAACTCTGCACCCTATGAGAGTTACTTTCCACCATATATTGGGACAATTAACATGTTGATATCATGTACATGCAATTTGACATCCTTTAACCACCTCTTGGTACTCTCTTTTGTACGAGTCAATTTTGGACCATATTTTGGCTCTAATCAAACATTTAAGTCACTTCGTACCATATCTAAGTCACTTTCCACCCTATTAGAGTCACTTGTCACCATATATTTGAACAATTAAACAGTTAACATCATATACATCAAATTTGACATCCTTTTACCACATTTGGGTGCCACTCTCATAGGAGTCAATTTTGTTCAACGTTTTGGCTATAATGAACCATGTAAATCAATATTCACCATATTAGGGTCAGTTTGCACCCTAAAAGAGTCACTTTCCACCATATATTGGTAAAATTAACATGTTAACATCATATACATGCCACCTCTTGGTATCCCCATTCCTACAAGTCAATTTTTGGCCACATTTTGGCTCTAATCAACCATGTAAGTGACTTCTCACCATATTTGAGTTACTATCCACCCTATAAGATTCATTTTCCAATGTATATTGGTACAATTAACATGTTAATATCATGAACATCCAGTTTAGCATCATTTTAGCACACTCTGATACCAATTTATATGACTCAACTTTGGGCTATATTTTAACTCTAATCAACAATGTAAATCACTCTACACAATATTAAAGTCATTTTCCACCCTATAAGAGTCATTTGTCACCATATATTCTAACAATTAACATGTTAACATCATATACATCAAATTTGACATCCTTTTACCACCTCTTGGTGCCACTTTCATACGAGTCAATTTTGTTCCATGTTTTGGCTCTAATCAACCATATAAGTCACTTTTCACCATATTAGAGACATTTTGCACCCTATAAAAGTCACTTACCACCATATATTGGTACAATTAACATATTAACATCATGTACATGCAATTTGACATCCATTAACCACCTTTTGGTACCCGCTTTCCTACGAGTCAATTTTGGGCCATATTTTGGCACTAATCAACCATGTAAGTGACTTCTAACCATATTATAGTCACTTTCCACCCTACAAGAGTCACTTGCCAATGTATATTGGTACAATTAACATGTTAACAAAATGAGCATCACGTTTAGCATCGTTTTAGTAAACTTTGATACCAATTTATTGGACTATACTTTGGACCACATTTTGACTCTAATCACCCTTGTAAGTCACTTTGCACCATATTAAAGTCATTTTCCCCGTATAATAGTCACTTGCCACTATATACTTGTATAATTAACATGTTAACATCATATACATCCAATTTGACATCCTTTTACCACCTCTTGGTACCACTTTCATACGAGTCAATTTTGTTCCACGTTTTGGCTCTAATCAACCATATAAGGCACTTTTCACCATATTAGAGTCACTTTGCACCCTATAAGAGTCACTTTCCACCATATATTGGGACAATTAACATGCTAACATCATGTACATGCAATTTGGCATCCTTTAACCACCTGTTGGTACTCCTTTTGCTATGAGTTTATTTTGGGCCATATTTTGGCACTAATCAAACATTTAAGTCACTTCGCACCATATAGAAGTGATTTTCCACCCTATGAGAGTCACTTGTCACCATATATTTGAACAATTAACAAGTTAACATCATATACATCAAATTTGACATCCTTTTACCACCTCTGGGTGCCACTTTGATACGAGTCAATTTTGTTCCATGTTTTGGCTCTAATCAACCATGTAAGTCACTTTTGACCATATTAGAGACATTTCGCACCCTATAAGAGTCACTTACCACCATGTATTGGTACTTAACATGTTAACATCACGTACATGCAATTTGACATCCACTAACCACCTCTTGGTACCCGCTTTCCTACGAGTCAATTTGGGGCCACATTTTGGCTCTAATCAAACATTTAAGTCACTTCATACCATATCGAAGTTACTTTCCACCCTATTAGAGTCACTTGTCACCATATATTTGAACAATTAAAAAGTTAACATCATATACATCAAATTTGACATCCTTTTACCATATTTGGGTGCCACTCTGATACGAGTCAATTTTGTTCAACGTTTTGGCTATAATGAACCATGTAAATCAATATTCACCATCTTAGAGTCAGTTTGTACCCTAAAAGAGTCACTTTCCACCATATATCGGTAAAATTAACATGTTAACATCATATACATGCCACCTCTTGTATCCCCATTCCTACGAGTCAATTTTTGGCCATATTTTGGCTCTAATCAACCATGTAAGTGACTTCTCACCATATTTGAGTTACTATCCACCCTATAAGATTCATTTTCCAATGTATATTGGTACAATTAACATGTTAATATCATGAACATCCAGTTTAGTATCATTTTTGCACACTCTGATACCAATTTATATGACTCAACTTTGGGCTATATTTTAACTCTAATCAACAATGTAAGTCACTCTACACAATATTAAAGTCATTTTCCACCCTATAAGAGTCATTTGTCACCATATATTTTAACAATTAACATGTTAACATCATATACATCAAATTTGATATCCTTTTACCACCTCATGGTGCCACTTTCATACGAGTCAATTTTGTTCCATGTTTAGGCTCTAATCAACCATGTAAGTCACTTTTCACCATATTAGAGACATTTTGCACTCTATAAGAGTCACTTACCACCATATATTGGTACAATTAACATATTAACATCATGTACATGCAATTTGACATCCATTAACCACCTCTTGGTACCCGCTTTCCTACGAGTCAATTTTGGGCCACATTTTGGCACTAATCAACCATGTAAGTGACTTCTAACCATATTAAAATCACTTTCCACCCTATAAGAGTCACTTGCCAATGTATATTCACGTTTAGCATCATTTTAGCAAACTTTGATACCAATTTATTGGACTAAACTTTGGACCACATTTTGACTCTTATCAACCTTGTAAGTCACTTTGCACCATATTAAAGTCATTTTCCCCCTATAATAGTCACTTTCCACTATATATTTGTATAATTAACATGTTAACATTATATACATCCAATTTGACATCCTTCTACCACCTCTTGGTACCACTTTCATACGAGTCAATTTTGTTTCACATTTTGGCTCTAATCAACCGTATAAGGCACTTTTCACCATATTAGAGTCACTTTGCACCCTATAAGAGTCACTTTCCACCATATACTGGGACAATTAACATGCTAACATCATGTACATGCAATTTGGCATCCTTTAACCACCTGCTGGTCCTCCTTTTTCTACGAGTTTATTTTGGGCCATATTTTGGCACTAATCAAACATTTAAGTCACTTCGCACCATATCGAAGTCATTTTCCACCCTATGAGAGTCACTTGTCACCATATATTTGAACAATTAACAAGTTAACATCATATACATCAAATTTGACATCCTTTTACCACCTCTGGGTGCCACTTTCAAATGAGTCAATTTTGTTCCATGTTTTGGTTCTAATCAACCATGTAAGTCACTTTTCACCATATTAGAGACATTTTGCACCCTATAAGAGTCACTTAACACCATATATTGGTACTTAACATGTTAACATCACGTACATGCAATTTTACATCCATTAACCACCTCTTGGTACCCACTTTCCTACGAGTCAATTTGGGGCCACATTTTGGCACTAATCAACCATGTAAGTGACTTCAAACCATATTAGAGTCACTTTCCACCCTATAAGGGTCACTTGCAAATGTATATTGGTACAATTAACATGTTAACAACATGAGCATCACGTTTAGTATCGTTTTAGCAAACTTTGATACCAATTTGTTGGACTAAACTGTGGACTACATTTTGACTCTAATCAACCTTGTAAGTCACTTTGCACCATACTAAAGTCATTTTCCCCCTATAATAGTCACTTGCCACCATATATTTTTATAATTAACATGTTAACATCATGTACATCCAATTTGACATCCTTTTACCACCTCTTGGTGCCACTTTCATATGAGTCAATTTTATTCCACATTTTGGGTCTAATCAACCATATAAGTCACTTTTCACCATATTAGAGTTACTTTGCACCCTATAAGAGTCACTTTCCAGCATATATTGGGACAATTAACATGTTAACATCATGTACATGCAATTTGGCATCCTTTAACCACATCTTGGTACTCCCTTTTCTACGAGTTTATTTTGGGCCATAATTTGACTCTAATCAAATATTTAAGTCACTTCGCACCATATTGAAGTCATTTTCCACCCTATTAGAGTCACTTGTCACCATATATTTGAATAATTAAAAAGTTAACATCATATACATCAAATTTCACATCCTTTTACCACCTCTTGGTACCACTTTCATATGAGTCAATTTTGTTCCATGTTTTGGCTCTAATCAACCATATAAGTCACTTTTCACCATATTAGAGTCACTTTGCACCCTATAAGAGTCACTGTCCACCATATATTGGTACAATTAACATGTTAACATCTTCTTCATGCAATTTGACATCCATTAACCACCTCTTGGTACCCCCTTTCCTACGAGTCAAATTTGGGCCACATTTTGACTCTAATCAACCATGTAAGTGACTTCCAACCATATTATAGTCACTTTCCACTCTATAAGAGTCACTTGCCAATTTATATTTTTACAATTAACATGTTAACCACATGAGCATCATGTTTAGCATCGTTTTAGCACACTTTGATACCATTTTATTGGACTAAACTTTGGACCACATTTTGACTCTAATCAACCTTGTAAGTCACTTTGCACCATATTAAAGTCATTTTCCCCCTTTAATAGTCACTTGCCACTATATATTTGTATAATTAACATGTTAATATCATATACATCCAATTTGACATCCTTTTACCACATCTTGGTGCCACTTTCATACGAGTCAATTTTGTTCCACGTTTTGGCTCTAATCAACTATATAAGTCACTTTTCAACATATTAGAGTAACTCTGTGCCCTATCAGAGTTACTTTCCACCATATATTGGGACAATTAACATGTTGATATCATGTACATGCAATTTGACATCCTTTAACCACCTCTTGGTACTCCCTTTTGTACGAGTCAATTTTGGGCCATATTTTGGCTCTAATCAAACATTTAAGTCACTTCGTACCATATCGAAGTCACTTTCCACCCTATTAGAGTCACTTGTCACCATATATTTGAACAATTAAACAGTTAACATCATATACATCAAATTTGACATCCTTTTACCATATTTGGGTGCCACTCTCATACGAGTCAATTTTGTTCAACGTTTTGGCTATAATGAACCATGTAAATCAATATTCACCATATTAGAGTCAGTTTGCACCCTAAAAGAGTCACTTTTCACCATATATTGGTAAAATTAACATGTTAACATCATATACATGCCACCTCTTGGTATCCCCATTCCTACGAGTCAATTTTTGGCCACATTTTGGCTCTAATCAACCATGTAAGTGACTTCTCACCATATTTGAGTTACTATCCACCCTATAAGATTTATTTTCCAATGTATATTGGTACAATTAACATGTTAATATCATGAACATCCAGTTTAGCATCATTTTAGCACACTCTGATACCAATTTATATGACTCAACTTCGGGCTATATTTTAACTCTAATCAACAATGTAAGTCACTCTACACAATATTAAAGTCATTTTCCACCCTATAAGAGTCATTTGTCACCATATATTTTAACAATTAACATGTTAACATCATATACATCAAATTTGACATCCTTTTACCACCTCTTGGTGCCACTTTCATACGAGTCAATTTTGTTCCATATTTTGCTCTAATCAACCATATAAATCACTTTTCACCATATTAGAGATATTTTGCACCCTATAAGAGTCACTTAACACCATATATTGGTACAATTAACATATTAACATCATGTACATGCAATTTGACATCCATTAACCACCTCTTGGTACCCGCTTTCCTACGAGTCAATTTTGGGCCACATTTTGGCACTAATCAACCATGTAAGTGACTTCTAACCATATTAAAGTCACTTTCCACCCTATAAGAGTCACTTGCCAATGTATATTGGTACAATTAACATGTTAACAAAATGAGCATCACGTTTAGCATCGTTTTAGCAAACTTTGATACCAATTTATTGGACTATACTTTGGACCACATTTTGACTCTAATCAACCTTGTAAGTCACTTTACACCATATTAAAGTCATTTTCCCCCTTTAATAGTCACTTGCCACTATATATTTGTATAATTAACATGTTAACATCATATACATCCAATTTGACATCCTTTTACCACCTCTTGGTACCACTTTCATACGAGTCAATTTTGTTCCACGTTTTGGCTCTAATCAACCATATAAGGCACTTTTCACCATATTAGAGTCACTTTGCACCCTATAAGAATCACTTTCCACCATATATTGGGACAATTAACATGCTAACATCATGTATATGCAATTTGGCATCCTTTAACCACCTGTTGGTACTCCTTTTGCTACGAGTTTATTTTGGGCCATATTTTGCCACTAATCAAACATTTAAGTCACTTCGCACCATATAGAAGTCATTTTCCACCCTATGAGAGTCACTTGTCACCATATATTTGAACAATTAACAAGTTAACATCATATACATCAAATTTGACATCCTTTTACCACCTCTGGGTGCCACTTTCATACGAGTCAATTTTGTTCCATGTTTTCGTTCTAATCAACCATGTAAGTCACTTTTGACCATATTAGAGACATTTTGCACCCTATAAGAGTCACTTACCACCATGTATTGGTACTTAACATGTTAACATCATGTACATGCAATTTGACATCCACTAACCACCTCTTGGTACCCGCTTTCCTACGAGTCAATTTGGGGCCACATTTTGGCTCTAATCAAACATTTAAGTCACTTCATACCATATCAAAGTCACTTTCCACCCTATTAGAGTCACTCGTCACCATATATTTGAACAATTAAACAGTTAACATCATATACATCAAATTTGACATCCTTTTACCACATTTGGGAGCCACTCTCATACGAGTCAATTTTATTCAACGTTTTGGCTATAATGAACCATGTAAATCAATATTCACCATCTTAGAGTCAGTTTGCACCCAAAAAGAGTCACTTTCCACCATATATCGGTAAATTAACATGTTAACATCATATACATGCCACCTCTTGGTACCCCATTCCTACGAGTCAATTTTTGGCCATATTTTGGCTCTAATCAACCATGTAAGTGACTTCTCACCATATTTGAGTTACTATCCACCCTACAAGATTCATTTTCCAATGTATATTGGTACAATTAATATGTTAATATCATGAACATCCAGTTTAGTATCATTTTTGCACACTGTGATACCAATTTATATGACTCAACTTTGGGCTATATTTTAACTCTAATCAACAATGTAAGTCACCCTACACAATATTAAAGTCATTTTCCACCCTATAAGAGTCATTTCTCACCATATATTTTAACAATTAACATGTTAACATCATATACATCAAATTTGACATCCTTTTACCACCTCTTGGTGCCACTTTCATACGAGTCAATTTTGTTCCATGTTTTGGCTCTAATCAACCATGTAAGTCACTTTTCACCATATTAAAGACATTTTGCACCCTATAAGAGTCACTTACCACCATATATTGGTACAATTAACATATTAACATCATGTACATGCAATTTGACATCCATTAACCACCTCTTGGTACCCGCTTTCCTATGAGTCAATTTTGGGCCACATTTTGGCACTAATCAACCATGTAAGTGACTTCTAACCATATTAAAATCACTTTCCACCCTATAAGAGTCACTTGCCAATGTATATTGGTACAATTAACATGTTAACAAAATGAGCATCACGTTTAGCATCATTTTAGCAAACTTTGATACCAATTTATTGGACTAAACTTTGGACCACATTTTGACTCTAATCAACCTTGTAAGTCACTTTGCACCATATTAAAGTCATTTTCCCCCTATAATAGTCACTTTCCACTATATATTTGTATAATTAACATGTTAACATCATATACATCCAATTTGACATCCTTCTACCACCTCTTGGTACCACTTTCATACGAGTCAATTTTGTTTCACATTTTGGCTCTAATCAACCATATAAGGCACTTTTCACCATATTAGAGTCACTTTGCACCCTATAAGAGTCACTTTCCACCATATATTGGGACAATTAACATGCTAACATCATGTATATGCAATTTGGCATCCTTTAACCACCTGTTGGTCCTCCTTTTTCTACGAGTTTATCTTGGGCCATATTTTGGCACTAATCAAACATTTAAGTCACTTCGCACCATATCGAAGTCATTTTCCACCCTATGAGAGTCACTTGTCACCATATATTTGAACAATTAACAAGTTAACATCATATACATCAAATTTGACATCCTTTTACCACCTCTGGGTGCCACTTTCAAACGAGTCAATTTTGTTCCATGTTTTGGTTCTAATCAACCATGTAAGTCACTTTTCACCATATTAGAGACATTTTGCACCCTATAAGAGTCACTTACCACCATATATTGGTACTTAACATGTTAACATCACGTACATGCAATTTGACATCCATTAACCACCTCTTGGTACCCACTTTCCTACGAGTCAATTTGGGGCCACATTTTGGCACTAATCAACCATGTAAGTGACTTCAAACCATATTAGAGTCACTTTCCACCCTATAAGAGTCACTTGTGAATGTGTATTGGTACAATTAACATGTTAACAACATGAGAATCACGTTTAGTATCGTTTTAGCAAACTTTGATACCAATTTGTTGGACTAAACTGTGGACTACATTTTGACTCTAATCAACCTTGTATGTCACTTTGCACCATACTAAAGTCATTTTCCCCCTATAATAGTCACTTGCCACCATATATTTTTATAATTGACATGTTAACATCATGTACATCCAATTTGACATCCTTTTACCACCTCTTGGTGCCACTTTCATACGAGTCAATTTTATTCCACATTTTGGGTCTAATCAACCATATAAGTCACTTTTCACCATATTAGAGTTACTTTGCACCCTATAAGAGTCACTTTCCAGCATATATTGGGAAAATTAACATGTTAACATCATGTTCATGCAATTTGGCATCCTTTAACCACATCTTGGTACTCCCTTTTCTACGAGTTTATTTTGGGCCATAATTTGGCTCTAATCAAACATTTAAGTCACTTCGCACCATATTGAAGTCATTTTCCACCCTATTAGAGTCACTTGTCACCATATATTTGAATAATTAAAAAGTTAACATCATATACATCAAATTTCACATCCTTTTACCACCTCTTGGTACCACTTTCATATGAGTCAATTTTGTTCCACGTTTTGGCTCTAATCAACCATATAAGTCACTTTTCACCATATTAGAGTCACTTTGCACCCTATAAGAGTCACTGTCCACCATATATTGGTACAATTAACATGTTAACATCTTGTTCATGCAATTTGACATCCATTAACCACCTCTTGGTACCCCCTTTCCTACGAGTCAAATTTGGGCCACATTTTGACTCTAATCAACCATGTAAGTGACTTCCAACCGTATTAGAGTCACTTTCCACTCTATAAGAGTCACTTGCCAATTTATATTGTTACAATTAACATGTTAACCACATGAGCATCACGTTTAGCATCATTTTAGCACACTTTGATACCATTTTATTGGACTAAACTTTGGACGAAATTTTGACTCTAATCAACCTTGTAAGTCACTTTGCACCATATTAAAGTCATTTTCCCCCTTTAATAGTCACTTGCCACTATATATTTGTATAATTAACATGTTAACATTATATACATCCAATTTGACATCATTTTACCACTTCTTGGTGCCACTTTCATACGAGTCAATTTTGTTCCTCGTTTTGGCTCTAATCAACCATATAAGTCACTTTTCACCATATTAGAGTAACTCTACACCCTATAAGAGTCACTTCCCACCATATATTGGGACAATTAACATGTTAACATCATGTACATGCAATTTGACATCCTTTAACCACCTCTTGGTACTCCCTTTTCTATGAGTCAATTTTGGGCCATATTTTGGCTCTAATCAAATATTTAAGTCCCTTCGCACCACATCGAATTCATTTTCCACCCTATTAGAGTCACTTGTCACCATATATTTGAACAATTAACAAGTTAACATCATATACATCAAATTTGACATCCTTTTACCACATTTGGGTGCCACTCTCATACGAGTCAATTTTGTTCAACGTTTTGGCTATAATGAACCATGTAAGTCACTTTTCACCATATTAGAGTCAGTTTGCACCCTAAAAGAGTCACTTTCCACCATATATGGGTACAATTAACATGTTAACATCATATACATGCAAATTGACTTCCTTTAACCACCTCTTGGTATTCCCTTTCCTACGAGTCAATTTTTGGCCATATTTTGGCTCTAATCAACCATGTAAGTGACTTCTCACCATATTTGAGTTATTATCCAGCCTATAAGATTTATTTTCCAATGTATATTGGTACAATTAACATGTTAATAAGATGAAAATCCAGTTTAGCATCGTTTTAGCACACTTTGATACCAATTTATATGACTCAACTTTGGGCTATATTTTAACTCTAATCAACCATGTAAGTCACTCTACATAATATTAAAGTCATTTTCCACACTATAACAGTCATTTGTCACCATATATTTTTAACAATTAACATGTTAACATCATATACATCAAATTTGACATCCTTTTACCACCTCTTGGTGCCACTTTCATACGAGTCAATTTTGTTCCATGTTTTGGCTCTAATCAACCATGTAAGTCGGTTTTGACCATATTAGAGACATTTTGCACCCTATAAGGGTCACTTACCACCATATATTGGTACAATTAACATGTTAACATCATGTACATGCAATTTGACATCCATTAACCACCTCTTGGTACCCCCTTTCCTATGAGTCAATTTTGGGCCACATTTTGGCACTAATCAACCATATAATTGACTTCCAACCATATTAGAGTCACTTTCCACCCTATAAGAGTCACTTGCCAATTTATATTGGTACAATTAACATGTTAACAACATGAGCATCACGTTTAGCATCGTTTTAGCAAACTTTGATACCAATTTATTGGACTAAACTTTGGACCAAATTTTGACTCTAATCAACCTTGTAAGTCACTTTGCACCATATTAAAGTCATTTCCCCCTATAATAGTCACTTGCCACTATATATATGTATAACTAACATGTTAACATCATATACATCCAATTTGACATCCTTTTACCACCTCTTGGTGCCACTTTCATACGAGTCAATTTTGTTCCACGTTTTGGCTCTAATCAACCATATAAGTCACTTTTCACCATATTAGAGTGACTTTGCACCCTATAAGAGTCACTTTCCACCATATGTTGGGATAATTAACATGCTAACATCATGTACATGCAATTTGGCATCCTTTAACACCTCTTGGTACTCCCTTTTCTACGATTTTATTTTGGGCCATATTTTGGCTCTAATCAAACATTTAAGTCACTTCGCACCATATTGAAGTCATTTTCCACCCTATTTGAGTCACTTTGTTAGGTCATACGCACTGTAGAATGGGGTTGAATACAGTGTATAATATAATCAAATTGAATTAAGAACACAAGTATGTAACAAAGAATAATCTTATTATTAATAAAACAGTATTGCAAGGGAACTGTTCTCTCTCAGTGATGAACAATATGACGAGAGCTGCTAGGGTTACAATGAATAATATTCTCGATGATAATAACACATATAGTGTAAACCCTATGTCTGTGTTTATATACCACACAGTTACAAGATAATCTCTAATTTATCAAATATGATTCTGTATTCTAAAATATATCAATTAGTTAACTTTTCCTCCAAGTCTTCTATTCTTCATAGAATTCTTCTCCATGCATATCTCTTCTTGTTTTAGTCTTGATCTTCTTTCCTTTCAATCATCCGCCTTCCTTATCTGAAAGTCTTCTTCAGTCCAGATATTATCTTCTGATGAATATCTTCTGATATCTTAAGTTCTGATAACTTAAGTTGTGATATCTTAAGTTCTGACTTCAGTATAAGTACTGATTTCCAGTTAAGTCCTGATTTGTCCTGTTAGTCAAGATCTGAAAACTAAACACAAATCATTATTAGACATGACATCACAAATATATCTAACAATCTCCCCCAACTTGTAAATTAGCATAATATACAAGTTCAATAGATATTTGATGATGTCAAAAATATTAAGTACAAATGAATATGAGAATTTGAATAGATAACTACAACTCACAGTCCTTGTAACTTTTACCATGCTTAAAGTCTAATATCAGCTTTAGCCTGTATATCCTTCAAAATTTAAATTTAACAGTTGTAGTCCTCGACCTGGCTTCAGTGTGTGATCTCTTGTATGTCAGGAGTTGTTCTGAGATAGTTCTTCAGAAGAGTTCTCTCAGCATATTCAAGTTCATTTATCATCCTCCTTTTAGCATCATTAAGTTCAACTGTATCTTCTCCTGTCTGAAAGATAGCAGCCCTGCGATCATTAATCTTTGCTTTCCTTATTTGCTGATCCAATCTGATCAGATAAGCTTTGTCAGACTCCAGATTAAATTCAACACCCTTAATACCCAGAAAAGTAGTGATCTTGGCGGTATTGGGCTTCATCTCAACTAATTCACCATTGTGAGCTCTGTACTTTGGATAGTATGGTCTGTCAGAATTTACAGAGAAAAGTTTCTTCTGTCTTTGAATATCAGATTTTAAGTAACTGGCAGCACCATCTGTTGACCTGTTCTTCACTTGAAGTAGAAGTAAAACATATTGCAGTTCTTCATAATACTTCAACCGAATTGCATCCTTTCTTATCTGGAATACCCTCCCATCTGTAATAAAATAAAGCATTATGTCTTCTTTCAGCTTGGAGTTGTAAACCATCTGTACAGATTCTAATTAATTTAGTCTTTCTGGAGTTGTCCCTACTCCTGGTTCAGAAAGAGATGTAGGATGTAAGGTAGAGTTGTTTACTCTTTTCTCATCAGCATTACCCAGTCCTATTTTATCTCTAGCTTCCTTCCCTTGAAGCAATCTATCCTTAAAAACATTTGTTGAAGTCTTCATAGGTTGAGAAGATTGTTGAGCTTTAGTAAATCCAGGTAGTAGAACTGTTGAGGGTTTAACATGAGCAATGTCAGAGGTTTCCTTTTCTTCTGATGTCAAGACAACTTGAGCTATGTTAGAGGTTGTTTGCTTCCTTGTCATATTAGAACTTACTATATCTTGACTCTGAACAACTTGAGCAATGTCAGAGGTTGGTTGAGAAATCTTCTTTTTCTTCAGAGTAAGACTAGTATCTTCTTCAACAATTATATCTTCATCCATGGTTGGCAGATAGATTTTTACAGAATCATCAACTTTAGCTTTGCCCTTGAACCTTGGATCTACCTCTATTTGTGATTTGGCTTTGAATTCGGATTTGGTTGCCTCAGAGTTTGTTTTCTCTTTAATCACAATGTCCTTAGGCTTTGGAGGTTTCTTTGGAGTAATAGAAGCTTTAGACTTGGATTTGACATTTTTTTTCTTTAAGTCTGGCTTCTTCTTCCTTCAGACTTTCAAAGTCCATTCCTGGATTGTCTTTGAGAAATAGTCTTTTTGAAATTTCTTCATCCAGCTTCTGTATCTTGGGGTCTTGATAGTAGACTGTTGTTTCCTTCCCCTTGAGCTTCAGTGTCTGCATAAACTTCTGTGATTCTTGACTCTCACCTTATATCAGAACATCAGACTTAGTCAAAACTTGTTTATCAGAACTTATTCTTCTATCAGCATCAGAGCTTGATCTCTGTGTAGAAGTTCCTCATTTTCTAGATGAAGAGCCTTTTCCTTGACCATGACCTCTACCCTTTTCGGAGTTTCCCTGGTCATCATTTCCATCATCCTTTTTCTTCAGTGCTAAATCAGTAGAGCATTTGGACTTAACCACCTTCTCCCCCTTTTTGGTATCATCAGGTAGTAGGAGAGAGAGAAGTAGTTCCACTGAAGATTGGATTTCATTTAATTAAACTTGTTGAGAACTTGATTCTTCAAAATATCAGATATTTAAGCTTGCTGTTTCTTGAGTCTTGTCTATATACTCAATGCGGTCAAAGGCTGGCTTGAAAAACCTTTCCTTGTCCAATTTGACATTCATGTCTTGCTGATCAGTGTTTCTTGAATTTTGTCCACCTTGGCTTGAGTTATTGAGTGTTAACCTTGAAGGTTCCTGGTACTCAATATAGTAACTCTGAGCTGTGCTTTAAAGTCATCATTCATCAGCATCTCATCAGCTTTAGCCAGGTGCTCAGCAAGAATATTTGTAATAGGAAAAAAATCAATTTTGTTCCATTCCTTGATCCATTATCTTCCTCTGGAGCTTTCACTCCAAGGTACTGGTGCATCCTCTCTCACAAACTTCTTAATCAAATCAGCTTTACAAACTGTTTGTGGAGGTGCATGTCCAAAAGGACCAGCTGCATCAGCATTTACATTTGTAGCAGCTTCACAAGTATTGTCAGCATTTACTTCAACAGAACTTGCAGAATCTTCAGTATCAGCATCTTGTGATAGAATAATTGTATGTGAAGCAATAGAAGATTCATCTGCATGAACATCAGCATCTAGCAATGGAGTTGCTGGTGGAGTATGCTGAGAAAGATGTGAAGTGGATGGAGCTTCTAGATATAAGACCAAAGGCACATTCAAGTTGTTGATATCAATTTCAGCACTTGTGTCTGGTTTGTCAGTATGTACTGGTGAGTGTATTGGAACACAGGAGGTGTAGGCATTTGAGTAGTCTCTGGCTCTTGGATTAGAGATTTGTGAGCTTCATGAAGTTCTGGCTCAGCACTTGGAAGAGATTGAACTACAGTAGGTTCTTCTGGGATTAGAGATTCCTGACCCCCTTCCAAAGATGCTGCTTCCATTTCTTCTTCAGAGAATGATGATTCTACAGCCCTCCTTGCTCTTTGCTTTTTGAGTCTCTTAGCTGATAGAGAGACTCTGGAAGTTTGGTCATCAGAGTTTAGCTTTCTAAGCCTTTTCAGGGGCCTAGAACTCCCAGTTTCTTGAGCTTTCTGAGAAGAGACCTTCTCAGCTACTTCAGCAACAGGTTCTGATTGTTGAACCTGTGCCTCATCTTCAGACTCATCTCTTAAAATCATCTTCCTTCTTTTCTGCTTTCGTTGAGGTACTCTCTTTGTCGTCTTTGCTCTAGAAGAAGAAGGCTTCACTTGATTATGTGCTGATGGCTGTGGTTGCTGTGTTTGGTTAGTGGTTGGTTATGATGGTTGATGTGTGTTGGTGGGTTGGACATCAGAATATAGCAATAAATAGGTATCAGAATCAGCATTTACTAGAGCTTGCTTTACTGATAAAGGAATTCTAAGGGGTCTCAAAACCTCCTTCTTGTTCTCAGTGGTTAAGAGATCAGTAAAAGCCCTCTTAGCTAACCTAAAAGGTTCTATCTGTTCACTTGCTAATTATGGTTCTTTTGAAGTACAATGACTATAAATTAATTGATAGAACCTAGCAAAGTAAACTACATTCATGTCCTCTTGCATCATATCTCATATAAAACATAACACAGTCTTTGCATAATCAAATTGAGACTGGTTTAGGAGTGCATACCCAATTTATTGTGTCAGAATAGGAATGGCATCAAAATTTGAGCATTTGTTTGCAAACGTCTTCGTGATGCAATCGAAGAAGAAGCTCCATTCCTTTCGAATATGTGGGCGTTTTAGTTGACCCAACTTAGCCAAACTCTGTTCATACCCAAGATTAGCCATCATTTGCTGTAGCAATGGCTCCTCCACAGCAGAACTGAATTGACAGTTTTCAGGTAGGTGTAGAGCTTTTCAAACCGTTGCCGGAGTAACAACATACTCAACCTCATTTGCGATAAACACGATGCTTGGAGTCCCATCCTTACCACCATCATCATAAAGTCCTGTACGCCAAAACGTCAGAACTTGAGTTCTAGATAAATAGGATGGTTGCGTCAAAGCGAACCCAATTTCATTGTAAGATAAGAAATCCTGAATAAAATAAAGTTCCGAAGGAGCTTCACTCTTAGTGAGAATGGCAGCGTAGTTGTTCAGTACAAACTTTGCTCCATTAAAGATTATATCCTTGGGTGCCATTGAAAATGAGTGAGAATTTAGAGTGCCTGAAAGGTGTTTGATAAAAAATCTGGATAGAAAACCGTTAGAGAATATGAGAAAATAAGAGGAGAGAGAGAGAGAGAGAGTATAGAAAGAAATGTAAGTAAAATATTTTAAAATCTTTTATCTGTTTTACTTATACGCTCCACTTGACAGCAGTTATTGAGAAGTGGAACAGACTTTACACCTGTCAGCCATGCAGTAATTAAGACAAAAGTTAATGGGCACGGGAAATAAGTAATGATTACTATGCACATGCAGTTTTTCAAAAAAAATTGTTCCCATTAAACAAATGATTATTAATGTCTTTATCTCTCTTAAACCAATATTCTGATAAAATATAATCGTTCAAGTATTGACCAAAAATAAATAAATCAAGTAAATAAATTCTGCCACGTAAGCATAAGAACTTGATCATTATCAGAATTTAAAGGTCATCAGAATATGGCTTCTGTACTCAAAAAGTGAATGTTTATTTCTGTAATTCTTCACACAAATACTGATATGGTTTCCTTAGAACTTAATCATCAGAACTTCCATCAGAACTTGTACTCAGAATTTATGCAACTAACACTTAAACTGTTCATCTAAAACAACATTGATCACCACAGTTATTTTCATCATTCATATGGAGTGTAAGTGTGTGCTTTAAGCTAAATATCAGACAAAGAGTAAAGTCTGATTCACTTCTGTACATCTTAGAAATAAGGAATAACTAAGAACTTTGCTCAAAATCTGTCATTAGTCTGAAGTCGACTATAGAATGAGTTCATGCATGAGTCCACCTCAACTGTTTTTTGCTCATTTTATGCATCTTTTGATATTCTTTTTCACAGGAGCTCCTCAGTGTAAGTGAGTCACAACTGCTTATCAGAATTTATGCTATTATCAGAGTATTTCTCCAGTACTCAGAGAATGTGAAAAGTTACCAAAAAAAAATTATTTTTCTTTTCTAATGCATATTACTTAATACCAGCAATGCACCTGGGTCTTCCCTTCCACATATATTTTTCTCTAGATCTCAAAGGAGTACCTGATATTTATTTCTTTTTTTACTATTTCTTTTGATAAGTGAGGCTTATCAGCACTTAGTACATCCATAAAATTTACCAACATCAGAACTTAATAGATAAGAAGCACTATTCTAGTTTTTGACTTAGTAATAAGATACACAAAGTAAACCTAACCAAGCTCAATATCAGAATTTGCTTGTGTTAAAAGATTTCCACATAAATAATTACTTCAAACATGGGATTTTTAGTATATTAGAGACTGCTAGGTCAGCATCTAGCACAGTTATCCTCATTGGATTGAATAGTCACAGAAACATTCATATCACTATCAGAGTTTAGAAATTCATATCAGACAACAATCAACACTTAGGTAAATTTCAATTTAAGCACATATTACATAAAGATAGTAATATCTATAAATACTGATCATAAAGTCTGATGTTTCAGAACATAAACTAAACAGATTTAGAGAAAGAACCTGAAACCATTCCAAGTTCATTTACCAATCTGGTAAAAGTAGCTTCACACAGTGGTTTTGTGAAGATATCTGCTAGTTCTTGATCGTTGGAACAAAATGAAATTCCACTGTACCTTCCATCACATGTTCCCTTATGAAGTGGTACCTAATGTTGATGTGCTTTGTCATTGAGTGCTGAACTTGATTACCTGTCATAGTAATAACACTTTGATTATCATAGTAAATAGGGATTTTAGAAAATTCTAACCCATAATCCAGTAACTGATTCTTCATCCAAAGAATCTGTGCACAACAGCTTCCTACATCAATATATTCTGCTTCTACAGTTGATGTGGAAATTGACTTCTGTTTCTTGCTAAACCAAGAAACCAATCTGCCTCCAAGAAATTGGCAGCTTCCACTTGTGTTTTTCCTGTCAATTTTGCAACCTGCAAAATTTGCATCTGAGTAACCTATTAGCTTAAAGCCGGATTCCCTAGGATACCACAATCCTAGATCAGCTGTACCCTTAAGGTACTTGAAAATTCTTTTCACGGCTGTTAAGTGAGGTTCTCTTGGATCTGCTTGAAATCTTGCACAAAGACAGGTAGCATACATGATATCAAGTCTACTTGCAGTTAGATAGAGTAGTGAGCCAATAATACCTCTATAATCAGTAAAATCTACTGATGTACCAGTATCCTTATCCAATTTTATTGTAGTGGCCATGGGAGTGGATGCACTTGAACAGTCTTGCATTCTAAACTTCTTCAACAAATTTCTAATGTACTTGGATTGACAAATAAAAGTTCCTTCTTCATTCTGCTTGACTTGAAGGCCCAGAAAATAGCTAAGTTCTCCCATCATACTCATTTGATATCTTGACTGCATTAGCTTGGCAAACCTTTTACAAAGTCCGTCATTTGTAGAACCAAAAATGATATCATCAACATATATCTGCACCAAAAGTAAGTCATTTCCATGGTTGAGATAGAATAAAGTTTTGTCAATAGTCTCTCTGTTAAATCCACTTTCTAGAAGAAACTGAGCTAATGTCTCATACCATGCTCTTGGTGCTTACTTAAGGCCATAAAGTGCTTTATCAACTCTGTAGACATGATTAGGAAGTTTTGAATCTACAAAACCTGGAGGTTGTTCAACATATACTTTTTCTTCCAATTCTCCATTAAGAAAAGCACTTTTTACATCCATTTGAAAGACTTTAAACTTTTTGTGAGCAACATAAGCCAAAAATATCCTTATGGCTTCCAATCTAGCAACTGGAGCAAATGTTTCATCATAATCAATACCCTCATGTTGAGAGTAGCCTTTTGCAACCATTCTTGCTTTACTCCTTGTAATTATGCCATCACTATCAGTTTTATTTATGAACACCCACTTTGTACCAACAACAGATTTATTCTTTGGTCTTGGCACTAGGGTCCAGACTTTATTTCTTTCAAATTCATTTAACTCTTCCTGCATTGCTTGCACCCAATCAGCATCTTGAAAAGCTTCTTCCACTTTCTTTGGTTCAGTCTGAGAAAGAAAAGAATGATAGAGACATTAATTTGATTTTGCTGTTCTAGTTCTAACACCTGTTTCAGGATTTCCAATAATCAAGTCAGGTGTATGCGCTTTAGTCCACTTCCTTGCAGATGGAAGGTGATCTCTAGAACTGGATGCTCCCCTATGATCCATGCTGTCTCCATCAATATCTTCTGATGCTCCCCCTGAAATTATGCTCTCGGAGTTGGATCCTTCAGAATTTGAGTTTCCAGAATTATCAGAACTTGGCCCATCAGAACTTGATGAATCAGAACTTGAAGAGCCTGTTCTAGGTTCTGATGCTTCTTGAGATGTGGTTAGATCTTCAATATGCTCCCCCTGCACATGTGCATTTTCCTTTGGCGTAGTCACCACAGTTTCAATAACATCAGAGTTTAACCCATCAAAGTTTGCAGTATCAGGATTTAGACTATCAGAATTTACAGAATCAGAATTTAAAACTTCATTCTCAAATCTTAGCTGATTATGATCATTGAAATCTTCAAGTCCAGTAATCTTCTTATCATCAAAAGAGACATTGATAGATTCCATGACAATCCTTGTTTTTAAATTATAGACTCTGAAGGCTTTTATGGAAATTGGATATCCAACAAAGATTCCTTCATCAGCTTTTAGATCAAATTTGGATAGCTGTTCAGGATGAGTCTTAAGAACAAAACAGTTGCATCCAAATACATTAAAATACTTCAGATTTGGCTTCTTTTTCTTCACCATCTCATATGGTGTCTTTCCATGCTTGTTGATAAGTGTTACATTCCGAGTAAAACAAGCAGTCTACACAGCTTCATCCTAAAAGTAGGTTGGTAACTTTGCTTCATCAAGCATAGTTCGTGCAGCTTCAATAAGAGTTCTATTCTTTCTTTCAACAACTCTATTTTGCGGTGGAGTTCCAGGAGCAGAAAATTCCTGCTTTATTACATGGTCTTTGCAGAACTCTTCCATGATTAAATTCTTGAACTCAGTGCCATTATCACTTCTTATGATCTTCACAGAATCTTTGACCAATTTATCCAGTTTCCTGACATGATCAATCAAGATAGATGCAATTTCACTTTTTGTGTGCAAGAAATACACCCATGTGTATCTGGTGAACTCATCCACTATGACCATATCATATTTCTTCTTTGCAATTGACATGACATTAACTGGACCAAATAGATCTACATGTAGTAGGTGATAAGGGTCAAGAATTAAAGATTCAGTCTTGGTCTTGAATGAAGAATTTCTTTGTTTTGTCTTTTGACATGAATCATAAAGGCCATCAGAAGCAAATACTGATTTTGGCAGTCCTCTCACAAGATCTTTCTTGACTAGTTCATTTATATTGTTAAAATTTAAAAGAGAGAGTTTCTTGTGCCTATCCCAGCTTTCTTCAATTGATGCTCTGCTTAATAGACAGATTGTAGAACCATCAGAACTTGTTGAAAGCTTGGCTTCATAAATGTTACCATGGCTGTATTGTGGCATCCTCCAAACCTGGGTCAGAAGTTTGGGGTCCACAATACAAATATATTATATTAACATGTATACCAAATATTATTTATAATGACCCTGCTTCATAAAACCACGGATCGCAACAGGTTAAAGTATGAAAACAAGCCACAATCTTAACCTTTATTACAACGTACCAAATCTCAATTAATTTAACTTACAATTGATAATAAAATCATTCTTACAATCTCACTATCTCTATACCGCATGAAGCTTCTGCTAGCTCGATTCAACCCGATTGGAACCTTAACCCGCACTTTGGACTGAGGAACTTCACTATCATCCATATCCTTTTTAACTGTAAAATATACCAAAAAGTTTTGCAAGAGTGAGCTAACTAGCTCAGCAAGTCACAATAACGATATCTGAGGTTAAAAAAATGCTCAAATGAGATGATTCAGAGGAATCAAGTTTCTTTTTAACTAGTCATTAGAATTGGATATTCATTTTAAGTTTTAAAACTAAGGTTAGGCTGCTGATCAGTCACGCACTAACCCCGAGCAAAGCACACAGCACTGCTCTAATTACTGGATCCAAGGCACACATTGGCCTAACTTGACCATTGGTATGGTCGGACCACGAATCTGGTCCACATATATAAAAACTATCCAATCCTAAAGCAGTTCAATATGATAAACAATATAATTCGATAACACAAGATCATAATCACCGATGATTAAACATTTGCATAAAAACGTAAGGAAACTCATGGATATCTCAAGGTATATCAGGGTATGTGTAAGAAACAATTTTTAGTTTGTACAAGGGTCAGGTATCAGACCAGTAATGATTTTTCAGGATATGATTCTTTGATGTTATTAAGAATGATTGGAGTATAAAAGTTTCTGTGTTTTCAAATCATTCTCTTTCAGTGTTTGGTGTTTGGTAGTTATACATTTGGGGAGTAGTATCATATTAGTGCGATTTGGTATTTAAGGATCCACAAAGGATGGTTTACAAAGAATAAGGCTTACGGCTCAAGATCAATAAAATCAGGGTTCGAGGTTAAATGGTTTGAAGCTCTTACAATATAAAACAGGAGTTATTTTGTATAATAGCGACATGTTATAAAACAGTTCAAAAACATTGGTAATATATATATCTTGAAGCAAAGTTCAGAAGTACTTGCCTTACAAGGCTTTATAACTATTACTGATCAATTCTGGAACAACTCTGCCGCTCAGGCTTTTACGTCCAACCACTATATCACTCTGGATTCGACCTCAATACTTAAGTCCTTTAATTGGGACCTTACAGAGCTTTTCGATTCACCACCAACTATCTTTCGTCCAATTCCAATTCTCGGGCATTCCAACTAAAACCTACAAGGTCAAAATATCCTAATTTAGACATTCGATTATGCTTGACATGTCCTCGCTAACAATCTACCCATACGTTAACAAAATCCGACTCATAACATACTTCATATAATACACGTATCACTTAGGGCTCACGTTCTCGAAAATCGGTTCAATGTTCGTTTTCGGAAAATACCTATACTCTTTATTTTACGATTATCGATTTAGAAAAATATTTCATCACGTCATACAATCAAGTTTCGTATAAAACATGCACACATATATATATATATAGTCTCTCGACGTCCTGATATTCATCGGATACGTTTCTGTATTTGCGTAATTCAGTTTCCCAAAAATCGGACAGCGTTTTCTTCGTTTATCGGACTACCCATCGAACATAATATCGACGTCAAATCAATAACGACAATCCAATTCACAACAACCACAATCCCAATCACAACTCGTCAACCAAATTACGTACTCGACTTAATGTAAAAAATCAAATTCTCGTTTCAAAGATAATTTCATGAATTAATTTATTTATTTTAAAATATTAGGACTCAAAATATAATCATCATAGTCCACCGTCCGCTCGTCGAAATTCATCGCGGACGGCAGTAAAGTCCGCGGGTACCCGTTTAGTTCCGGGTTTCCAACGCATACTTCATCGATTAAATTAATAATTATTCCTGCACGATCAATTTTATTTCACGAAACCTCGATTCAATTCATTCACTGTAGCAAATAAAAGAAATAATTAAATCAGTAAAATTTCTAATACTACCGCGTGCAAACACGTGCACAACCATCAGCAATTGAACCAAAACAGGGCAAGCCGGAAAACCGCGGAAGTCAGGCAAGAAGAGAAAAAAAAACGACAACAGAGGAGATATAGGAAGCATAGCAACACAATAACCAGGACCCGGACAACCGCAGCACACCAATATATACATACGTTATTTGCATGTACACACGGCCCAGTCACAACCGTCACCGAAGAAAGGCACAGATACCGGAAAAGCTGACCAAAGCGGGGGAATAAACGAGAACCAGAGGAACAGAGAGGGAAGAGCGAGAGATCGAGAGATTCTAGAGAGAGACAATAGATTTGTAGAGAAAGAAAGATGAGATGAGAACCCGGGAGGGTGATGCCTCTCCTCTTCTTTCTTTTTCTTTGTTCCTAAATAAAACTGCTGTCCACCCACTACATAACACGTATATTATCACCTGTTAAAAACTTGACACGTATCAAATAAATAGATACGTGTCCTGAATTTGACTGTAAACCCGAAATTATGAATTTTAACGGTTAACGTGCGATAAATAAGAAACCCGAAAATTATCAAACAGATTTTAAAAAATATTGAAAAATATCCTGAAGTTAATAAAACGTAAACTTCGTAATTTTTAAATAAATTTCGAAACGCAACTTATACCCGCATTTACAATTAACGAACCGAGCTGCTCTTAAAACAAATTCTAAAATTCGCGAAAATAGTCTTAAAATATTAGAAATATCCCGAAGTAAATGAAAACGAAATTTTCGTAATTTTACATTAATTTCTAAAATGCACTTTATACCCGCCTTTTTATCAATTAAGCAAAACGACGTGCGGGTGAAATTAATCCCGAAAATTTCCAAAATAATTTTAAAATTCTCGGAATATTTCAAACTTAAATAAATATGAGTTTCATAATTTTTGAAGAGTTTTAGAATTAAATATGAATTTTACAAATAAAAGTATTCAGAAAATCATTTAAAGATAAATAATTAATAAAATATTGATTTCTTAATTTTATAAAATCCTAAAAATAATTATTATAATTATAAAACCATAAAAACAATTTTAGAGATACTCCAAATATTTATACAAATAAATTTGCATTAAATCTACTTTTAAAATTGAAACAATTCAATATGATCGCATCATTAATCGCGCG
Organism: Apium graveolens; assembly: GCF_009905375.1. NCBI lineage: Eukaryota > Viridiplantae > Streptophyta > Magnoliopsida > Apiales > Apiaceae > Apium > Apium graveolens. Next base: position 36,197,220 of record NC_133657.1, on the reverse strand, counting down.
AACAATCCGATACACTATAAATCACATATGGATAATAATCAAACAACATATAGCGGTCAAAACCAACACACATATTTTATTTATTTAATAATATCCATAGTTGTATAATTAAATAATTCAAAAAGATTACACAAGCCGTTATATCCTTTCCCCCTTAAAAAGATTATGTCCTCAGAATATGGTGTAGTCACACAAGTGAGGATATTTGTCAAGCATATCTGACTTTAATTTCTAAGTAGACCCTTCTACTCGAGGGTTCAAACATATTTATAATAGGTATGCACTCATTTCCAAGGACTTGCCCTTGACGATCAAGAATTTGGATTGATCACTATATGTAGAATAACTTGGACAAGAGCCCCATTGGCTCCTGATCAATCACTTAATTCAAACCCAATACTTATTACTTTAACATTGACAAGTAAAATACATTAGGTGTACACACAGGTGTGACAGTCATATCATTTATGAACAACTTTATCTATATTTATCAATACCTCGAATGGTTCTCTAATTTTAGGACTTAACCTGTCCCTTTTACTTAGACTTATCCAGTTTCTTATAAGACGACACTTTTACTAACACTACTGGTCCTATTTCTATACTGATATTCTCTCTCAATATAATTTCGCCTTCTTTCTTTGTCTTTTCCAAGCTGCTTCAATCAATATTACTACGCTCTTGGTGTGCCGATTTCACTTAAAATTTGACAACTTTCTTTCTCCCATTTTATTTTAATAGAAATGGGGACCTACACTTGCGTTCACATGAAGCTTGGTAAAGTGGCATTCCAAGGCTAACATCGCTGGTAAATGATCATTCTAGTGTTTCCTTAAAACTCAACCTCTCAACATATCTTACATTTTCTGAATCACTTCCGTACTTTTGACTCTCCGTTTAAAGATGATAGGCAGTGCTCATTTTCAACTTGGTTTCCAAACATTTAAACATATCTTACTCTTTTTCATCAGTTAAGGCTGAAAAGTAATCTCATATATTCACGCATTATCACCTTTAAGTATTTAAACTTTAGATTCTAGTCTTTCCAATTCGTTTATTAACTCCTCGGTGGTCTTAATTACTTCCAATACTTTATGTCGGTATAGGGCATCTGATATCATACGGCTTTGCTTAGGTAGTTGTTAATGGATTAATTCATAATCTTTTGTTAACCTTAGTCAAAATTTCATTCTTGAAGACTCAACGTATAGTTGCTTTCCTTCTGATCTTTGGAGAAAAATCCTTGGGCATCCCACACAGACTTTCTTATTCCTTGAGTAGCTGAGGATGTTATCAATAAATACTGTTTGTTTATCCAAGTACTCCTTATACACCACGTTCCTTAATTTCTTATAACCACTTGATACACTCATCATTTCACATAATATCACCAGAGCTTGCAATGCTCTTAACTCACCTTAATCGTAATCTCTGATATTTTCTCAGGTTGGATCTTAAGTTACTCCTCGAGATATAATATATTGCTTGAATTAGGTCTCGTAAGTAGTCAATTCTTTTATAGGGTCTCACTTCTTCTTATTCGTTGAACTCCCGCTAATCAGTACATAATCTCATAATTTTATTCCTTTTCTTCATAAACATCACTGATAACCTTCACGATTCACTTTTTATAAAACCACTCCCTGGGTCTGCCTTATCTACTAGGCTTCCAATACTTTGCTTTAATTTTATGACATATCAAACACTTCCTAATCCATCTCTAAATTTCCTTCTTATACCTGGTTGTTACTATTTTTCTTTAAATTTCCGTATATCTTGACATTTCTTCAATAAATTATACACTTTATATTGTGAACTTCCTATGGAATCTGATTTCTTAATTCTTCTACTTGTAGCATCCAAGTGCTGGAAGAAAGCCTGAAGATATCGTGATCGTTCTCCTGGGCGCATAAATTTCCTCTTACTAACTGCTAACATCGTGATCCATTATCTTCTCTTGACATCTCCTTATCTTTCCCTTAACAAATTTGACTGAAAGGTCATACTATCCATCCTTGCTCTTTTTGGATTATAAACTCTAACTTTCAATTCCAACTTCTAAAATTCCATAGATAATTCTTTTGGTATAGTTTTTATGTTCGTTCTCTCCTTTTTGCTTAGTGCTTGCCTCTACCTTTACTGTTCCTCGTGAATACATATTTCAAACACTTATGGCCCATATAGCTTTTACACCTTCCTCCATACATATCATGCTTCCCCATTCTTTCAAAACGAATATTATTTCTACTAGTCCCAATTTATGAGTAGGATACTTCTGCTCATGAGGTTTCGGTTGTCTGGATACACATACCATAATTTTATTGTGCTGCATCAACACACATCCTATTCCCTTATGAGAAGTATCACTATCAACTACCAAACCTCCTTGATACTTTCAAAATGATAAAGCAAGTGCTGCAACCATTCTTTCACTTAACTCTGTAAAACTTTCTTTACCCTTCTCTACTTCATACTCACTTATTGCTTTTCCTAGATAGCTTCATCAAAGGCATTGCAACTTTCAAGAAACCTTGTACAAATTTTCAGTATAGCCGGTCCATGGTAAAACTTCTTACTTTTGTTGGTGCTTTTGATCTTTCTTTATTCATGGTGACTTTAATTTCTACTGGATCTCCTCTACTCTCCTCCTCACTAATTATTTATTCTTTCTATCATCAAAACTTTCACCTTGCAACTTTACATACAACTTCTTTCCTTTCCGACTCTTCCGTTGTCATTAAATACTTCGCATGGTCCTCTATTCAACCTGTGGCATCCTCTATTGACTTTAAGTAACACAAATACAACTTATCCAGATATTCCTTAAAGATTATGTCCATAGGTTCAATCTCCAATTGGTAACACCCAAATCTTAAATCAATTTTAGAAAATACTTTGCTCCTTCTGTTTGATCAACAAATCAGTAATTCGAGGTAACAGATACTTACCCTTGATAGTAAATTTGTTGAGCTGGCTTTAGTTGACGCATAATCTCATACTTCCATTTTCTTATTAACAAATAGTACTGGTACATTTCATGGGATACACTGGGTTTAATTGCTTCTTCTTCTAGCATTTCTTGCATCCGCTTTGCTAACTTCCTCGTTCTAACTGGTGCCATTTTAGGTAAGGTCGTAGTCACTGGTTTCATCTCAAGTGCTAAGTAAATCACGAGCTTCTTTTCTTTATCGAGAAGAAAATTTTGGTAATTCGTCTGGAAATATATCCTGAAACTATAAAATCTTCAAATTCTGTTTACTCCTGACTTTTATTTATCTCATATTCACCGTAATGCTCACATCTTGATCACCATAATCATCATTAACAAACTCTTTACCTTCTTTCACCTTCTGAACCTCATCACCTTCTCATTTGGCATCCTCCGAATTTATCTTTTCCTCACGACGGTTTGTTTGGGCATCATGCTTCCATAGCCAATCCATTCCTTAAAATAATGTCAAATCTTCTTATCTCAAATGATATCAATTCTTCACAATTTATTGCCAGGGATCTCAATTTTACCATTAGTACTCACTTGTTCAACACTTTCACATTCTCAACTTGTTAGTCCTTTGATCCTAATCTTATCAACAAAACCTTGAGAGATAAACAATTAAGTTTCTCTCACATCTTTAATTACTTTAACGCATAAGGTATTCACCCCAATCATCCATGTTATTACGCCCGTAATCTGAACAACATATTTCACAGGAAAATCGCATATTCTCGTTCTCGAAGATGTATTCCTTATTGGAGTAGATTCCTTTGGTTCTTAGTGCATCCCTGACGGGGTTAGTGATTTGCAATTCCCGCCATATGCCCTTGTTTGCTTCCCATGCGTGAGAAGTAGATGGAACTTTGCCCGCTTGATTAAGGATACGTTAATTTTTGCTTGAAAACCTCGTGCAAAGAACAACAGTACAATGAAACGACTAGAAGGATTCAAAATTGAACAAAAATTAGAGTTGAAAAGAAAGAAGAAGTAAGGATTTGAATATGAATGAGACAACCACATTGGTACTTAAGATGGCCAGTCTTTCATACCGTATGGCATACAGCACATGATTAGGTGGCGTCCCACCCGACTCTTCGTCATTTTGACAAAGTGTCTCACCATAACACCGTTTGTCCCAATCAAAAAGCAAAACTTGAGGGAAGCAAATAAATTTGAAAGAAATGGAATATCCTCCTTTTCGATATCATAGAAAAGAGTTTATCTAAGAAGTTCATACATTTTTAAGAATTGAGAAGGAATATACGTTGTAATATTAAGGACAAGAACGATACCGTTGGTTACCATTCATATTTCATTTATATTCACTTTTCGAGCTTGTTCGATCATATCCCGATTGCGTCATATAACAACTTTAGAAGGTCCGCTGAAATGTCTTCGCAAATTAATCATTGTGGTAGATTCCTACTTGTCACGTCTTGCGTCTTTAATATCGCACCCACAAGGATAATACTTTAACCATTCGATCATAATAACATTCCTACCTAGTAACTTCGAGATTCCTCTTTTAATTTAGAATAACCACGTACCATTCGACTTAACGATCCTTTTGTTAATAATATTCTTCTTTTAGAGGGGTCTGGAAATCTTCCCAATCTTCTTCGGTCATACCCAGTTTTCTGTTAATCAATGAATTCCTTGAACTCTGATAGTCTTAGTAATTGAATGTATAGTTACTCCGTACGCTGATTCTGTTATAAATTTTATCAAACAATACTTGCACTTTACTGTTAGGAATAATCAACTTCTTCGTAATCATAGGTTACTTCGTTCTTGAAATGAGCAATACTAAATCTGAAACAGCATCCTTCCAGGTAATCCGGGCTTTCTAACAAACAAGAAACTCAAGTAGTAACTTGACAACCAATGTTTAAAAAAAATCATTTTATTCGAAAAGGTTTTTAGAAATTTATAAAGGGAAATCTTTTTTTTAAAACTTGTTTAAAAAGTTTGGAAAATCACAAACCTGGTTGTCCTTACCATATGAATTGGTTATTTTCCTTCCGACCTATAACAAGGTACCAGATTAATGGAACGATCATATAAAGGTCCATTCACTTCAATCTACTTTTTCTTCTTCATCGTGTCCACTTACCTTCCTTAATCGATGAAACTTCAATTGTTGTCGCACATTATCTTATTCGTAGCTTCACATCAAGGTTCCCCTACTGGTAATACTCCCGACATTATCGTTGCAGTAGTTAAGTAGAACATGCTATCCAATAATCAACAAGTCTATTTTATAGCACAAAGTTTGCTCGTATCACCTCACATCACTATTTTACATATCACATTTATCATAGCACCAACATTTAATTCCACCAAAAATTCCAGATTTATACCTTTCTCTCTAATTCTTGCAAAGTTTATCTAATTCATCCCATAATTATTCATGGGTAGCTTAGTCACTAATGACTTCTTTTATCCCGATAACAACTATCCTCTGAAACACTTAAATTCCTTCTCTAAACTTCTTCTCACCTTTATTTATAACTCAAGCGTCCACCATTTACTGTAGCTCTCGAATCCATCCTCGTAGGTACAATCGCTTCATAGGACAAGTTCTAAATTGGGGGTATAGAACAGGATGTAGGGTAAAGTAAAGAGATACACTCACAGCCGAATGTCCAGTGAAACAAGAATAAACAGATGGTGGTTCTTGAATAGGTAATCTTATATCAAGAGGCGGAAAATTTTTAGCGTAGAATAGCTTGAAGAAGTGCAGCCGTTATAACAGAAGGTAGTGTCGTTAATACTAGTGGGGGAACAAGGTGCAATTCCAATCTAAGAGAAGATGACGATCCTCGAACGGAAAGTTCCAAATGATCAAATAACACTGGGAAATCAAAATCTGCCATTGCCGTTATCTGGAATTCACGTCGCAAGCTGAGAATCCTGAATCGCAACACGAACCGTGCCGAAGACTTACTATACCGTCGCACTCAACCTCACAATGTCTTATTTTTCCATTTCCTACTCCTAATCTTAACCCTCTACCCATTCTCGACAATCTAGGCTTCTTTCAGTGACTTATAACCTGTAGCTCTAATACCAACCTGTGGCGTCCTCCAAACCCGGGTCAGAAGTTTGGGGTCCACAATACAAACACATTATATTAACCTGTATACCAAATATTATTTATAATGACCCTGCTTCATAAAACCACGGATCGCAACAGGTTAAAGTATGAAAATAAGCCACAATCTTAACCTTTATTATAACGTACCAAATCTCAATTAATTTAACTTACAATTGATAATAAAATCATTCTTACAATCTGACTATCTTTATACCGCATGAAGCTTCTGCTAGCTCGATTCAACCTGATTGGAACCTTAACCCGCACTTTGGACTGAGGAACTTCACTATCATCCATATCCTTTTTAACTGTAAAATATACCAAAAAGTTTTGCAAGAGTGAGCTAACTAGCTCAGCAAGTCACAATAACGATATCTGAGGTTAAAAAAAAATGCTCAAATGAGATGATTCAGAGGAATCAAGTTTCTTTTTAAATAGTCATTAGAATAGGATATTCATTTTAAGTTTTAAAACTAAGGTTAGGCTGCTGATCAGTCACGCACTAACCCCGAGCAAAGCACACAGCACTGCTCTAATTACTGGATCCAAGGCACACATTGGCCTAACTTGACCATTGGTATGGTCTGACCACGAATCTGGTCCACATATATAAAAACTATCCAATCCTAAAGCAGTTCAATATGATAAATAATATAATTCGATAACACAAGATCATAATCACTGATGATTAAACATTTGCATAAAAATGTAAGTAACTCATGGATATCTCAAGGTATATCAGGGAATGTGTAAGAAACGGTTTTCAGTTTGTACAAGGGTCAGGTATCAGACCAGTAATGATTTTTCAAGATATGATTCTTTGATGTTATTAAGAATGATTGGAGTATAAAAGTTTCTGTGTTTTCAAGTCATTCTCTTTCAGTGTTTGGTGTTTGGTAGTTATACATTTGGGGAGTAGTATCATATTTGTGCAATTTGGTATTTGAGGATCCACAAAGGATGGTTTACAAAGAATAAGGCTTACGGCTCAAGATCAATAAAATCAGGGTTCGAGGTTAAATGGTTTGAAGCTCTTACAATATAAAACAGGAGTTATTTTGTATAATAGCGACATGTTATAAAACAGTTCGAAAACATTGGTAATATATATATCTTGAAGCAAAGTTCAGAAGTACTTGCCTTACAAGGCTTTATAACTATTACTGATCAATTCTGGACCAACTCTGCCGCTCAGGCTTTTACGTCCAACCACTATATCACTCTGGATTCGACCTCAATACTTAGGTCCTTTAATTGGGACCTTATAGAGCTTTTCGATTCACCACCAACTATCTTTCGTCCAATTCCAATTCTCGGGCATTCCAACTAAAACCTACAAGGTCAAAATATCCTAATTTAGACATTCGATTATGCTTGACATGTCCTCGCTAACAATCTACCCATACGTTAACAAAATCCGACTCATAACATACTTCATATAATACACGTATCACTTAGGGCTCACGTTCTCGAAAATCGGTTCAATGTTCATTTTCGGAAAATACCTATACTCTTTATTTTACGATTATCGATTTAGAAAAATATTTCATCACGTCATACAATCAAGTTTCGTATAAAACATGCACACATATATATATATATATAGTCTCTCGACGTCCCGATATTCATCGGATACGTTTCTGTATTTGCGTAATTCAGTTTCCCGAAAATCGGACAGCGTTTTCTTCGTTTATCGGACTACCCGTCGAACATAATATCGACGTCAAATCAATAACGACAATCCAATTCACAAAAACCACAATCCCAATCACATCTCGTCAACCAAATTACGTACTCGACTTAATGTAAAAAATCAAATTCTCGTTTCAAAGATAATTTCACGAATTAATTTATTTATTTTAAAATATTAGGACTCAGAATATAATCATCATAGTCCACCGCCCGCTCGTCGAAATTCATCGCGGAAGGCGGTAAAGTCCGCGGGTACCCGTTTAGTTCCGGGTTTCCAACGCATACTTCACCGATTAAATTAATAATTATTCCTGCACGATCAATTTTATTTCACGAAACCTCGATTCAATTCATTCACTGTAGCAAATAAAAGAAATAATTAAATCAGTAAAATTTCTAATACTACCGCGTGCAAACACGTGCACAACCATCAGCAATTGAACCAAAACAGGGCAAGCCGGAAAACCGCGGAAGTCAGGCAAGAAGAGAAAAAAAACGACAACAGAGGAGATATAGGAAGCATAGCAACACAATAACCAGGACCCGGACAACCGCAGCACACCAATATATACATACGTTATTTGCATGTATACACGGCCCAGTCACAACCGTCACCGAAGAAAGGCACAGATACCGGAAAAGCTGACCAAAGCGGGGGAATAAACGGGAACCAGAGGAACAGAGAGGGAAGGGCGAGAGATCGAGAGATTCTAGAGAGAGACAATGGATTTGTAGAGAAAGAAAGATGAGATGAGAACCCGGGAGGGTGATGCCTCTCCTCTTCTTTCTTTTTCTTTGTTCCTAAATAAAACTGCTGTCCACCCACTACATAACACGTATATTATCACCTGTTAAAAACTTGACACGTATCAAATAAATAGATACGTGTCCTGAATTTGACTGTAAACCCGAAATTATGAATTTTAACGGTTAACGTGCGATAAATAAGAAACCCAAAAATTATCAAATAGATTTTAAAAAATATTGAAAAATTTCCTGAAGTTAATAAAACGTAAACTTCATAATTTTTAAATAAATTTCGAAACGCAACTTATACCCGCATTTACAATTAACGAACCGAGCTGCTCTTAAAACAAATTCTAAAATTCGCGAAAATAGTCTTAAAATATTAGAAATATCCCGAAGTAAATGAAAACGAAATTTTCGTAATTTTACATTAATTTCTAAAATGCACTTTATACCCGCCTTTTTATCAATTAAGCAAAACGACGCGCGGGTGAAATTAATCCCGAAAATTTCAAAAATAATTTTAAAATTTTCGGAATATTCTAAACTTAAATAAATATGAGTTTCATAATTTTTGAAGAGTTTTAGAATTAAATATGAATTTTACAAATAAAAGTATTCAGAAAATCATTTAAAGATAAATAATTAATAAAATATTGATTTCTCAATTTTATAAAATCCTAAAAATAATTATTATAATTATAAAACCATAAAAACAATTTTAGAGATACTCCAAATATTTATACAAATAAATTTGCATTAAATCCACTTTTAAAATTGAAACAATTCAATATGATCGCATCATTAATCGCGCGAACAATCCGATACACTATAAATCACATATGGATAATAATCAAACAACACATAGCGGTCAAAACCAACACACATATTTTATTTATTTAATAATATCCATAGTTGCATAATTAAATAATTCAAAAAGATTACACGAGTCGTTATATGTATCCCCTCAGAACAACTTTTCCTGTAGATTTGCTTACAACTTCACAGTGTTCTTCAAAGAAATCCATATGATAACCTTTATCACAGATTTGACTAACACTCAGCAGATTATGTTTAAGTCCTGAGACTAGAGCTACTTTTCCAATGATGACATTCCCAAGATTGATATTTCCATATCCCAGAGTTTTTCCCATGTTGCCATCTCCATAAGAAACTCCTGGGACAACTTTCTCCACAAAGTCTGATAGCAGGGCTTTATTTCCAGTCATATGTCCTGAACATCCACTGTCCATAACTAGGATGTTTTTCCTATTGCCCTGCAATCACAAAAACCACTAAAGATTAGTTTTAAGGACCTAGACTTGCTTGGATCCTTTGGCCTTATTAAGTTTGTTAGCATTTGCAGCAGATTTAACTTTAGAGTTTATGCTAACATTTTTCTTATCAGATTATACAGTATCAGACTTTGCATCAGAACTTACACTAGAAGGAATTAAAGCAACTTTCTTCAAAGAAGGTTTTATTTGATAATAATCATAGTATAAACTATGATATTCCTTACAAGTATAAATGGAATGCCATACACTACCACAATGAAAACAAGGATTTTGTGGCTTAAACCTAATAGACTGACTCTTAAATCCTGACTTAGAAGGTAAGGAGTTTATATTCTTATTTTTCCTGGAAAAAGAAGCCAGATAGTTAGAATTTCCACAATTATAGCATTTCTTTCTAGGAGCATTAGGAACAGGCATATTATTATTGCTTTTATTCACACCTTCCTTTTCATTCCTATTTTTCCTAGGTGGCTTTACCTTGTTTACATTCTTAATATCTTTCAGCTTATACTTAAGCTGCTTCTTTGTCATTAAGCCTATGTTAACTTCAACTGGTTTATCCTGTTTTAATTTGTCAGAAGTTGACTCTACCTTAACTTCTGTCTCAATATCTTTCATCTTTTCAGAATCACACTTTACAGTTTTAGCTACAAACTTTACAGGATTTTTCTTTGGCTTAGTAGTCTGTTTAACAATAATTGGCTTAATTTGTTCAGTTCCTATTTCACTTTTATCATCTCCATAACCTAAGTCCTCTTTCCAGTTTCCACTACTTAGTATATCCTGAGTTGCTCTGTCAGAGTTAGTCCAAGTCTTGATAATCTCTCTTTACTTTTCTAACTCAGTTTTTAGAGAATGATTCAATTTTAATACTTCATCTCTAACATAGAAAGCATCATCGCTATCTTTCTGAGTTTGATGGAACATAACTAACTCTTCTAAATAGTCATTCCTTTTCTTAAAAACCAGATTTTCAGAAGTTAACCTATCACATGTTATAGTCTGATCTCTATAGCTAATAAACATGGTTTTAAGATAAGATCTCAACTCAGTAATATCATCAGTATGAAAAGCATAAGTTGTTTGAGGTACCTTTAACTCAGCAGCATCAGAACTACTATCAGCATTTGCCATCAAGGCATAGTTCACCTCATCTTCAGAATCTGAAGTGTCTGTCCAGCTTTTGTTCTTTGTGACAAGTGCCTTGCCTTTGTCACTCTTTCCTTTCTGCAGTCAGGAGATATATGGCCTTTCTCACCACAGTTGTAGCATTTAACATTTGAGTAATCTCTTCTATCAGACTTTCCTGCTTTGCCTTCAGATTTTTTGAATCCCTTCTTATCAGAACTTCCACTTTTCCTGGAAAACTTCTTTCCGCTTCTGAATTTCCTGTAGGCTATCTTTGTGATACCCTTCACCATAAGAGCACACAATCTCATCATCTCTTCATCAGCATCCATCTCAGATAGACTTTCAATTTCTGAATCCTCATCACTATCAGAACTTGATGACTCAGTATCAGACTTTGTGATGAGAGCCTTTCCTTTGCCTTTCTTTGAGACAGCCTTTTTGGGGGATTCTTCCTCAGCCTTAAGAGCAACTGTCCTTGACTTTCTCACATGTCTCTTCCTTCTTTGATCCATCTCAAGTTCATGAGTTTTGAGCATACCATAAATTTCATCAAGAGTAGTTTCATCAAGAGCATAGTTGTCTTTTATAGTAGTTGCCTTCAAATCCCAACTATCAGGAAGAATTAAAGGGAATTTAAGATTAGAATCTTCAAGATCATATTCCTTATCCACCAGTGACAGATCATTCAAGAGTTTGACAAATCTGTCATATAGACCAATTAATGACTCATCAGGTTTTGAGTCAAAGTGCTCATACTCTTGAGTGAGTATAGTCCTCCTGTTCTTCTTAGTTACATCAGTTCCCTAGAATCTTGTCTCCAAGCATCCCATATCTCCTTTGCAGTCTTGCAGTTGATTACCCTGTTTGACATGACATTATCAATGGCACTATGCGGCAAATACCTTACCTTTGCATCCTTGGCAATAGATGAGATATCTTCAGCTGTATATTCACTTTTCTCCTTTGGTACGATCTTTGCTGGCTGATCAGCAACTACAACAGAGAGCTTGGTTGGCTTATGTGGTCCTTCTTTAATTCTGTAAAGGTATTCTGGATCTGTAGCTTCTAGAAACATAGTCATCCTCACTTTCCATGTGGGATACTCATAAGGTCTCAGCATGGGAACCCTAATAGTTTCATATCGACTGTGGATTTGAGTCTTTAGAGTTTTTTCAGTTTTGGTGGGTTTGGTTGGAGTTTGTTCTTCTTCAGACATGATTATTTTGGATCTTTACTGTATATGTGTTAACAGATAGGCTCTGATACCACTTGTTATGTGGCGCCCCAAAATCCGGGGTCAGAAATCTCGGAGGCCACGCTATCTAAACTATTACAACCACACAACTCACACTACAATATATAAATACTCACGCTTCACGACCCCACACTTATCACACACACACACACACACTTATAGGTTATTGTCTTGGAAACGAACCATTCATAACTAGAGTAATTCAACCATAAAGTGATGATTATTACAACCCAAAAGTGATTAAGCCTTACCGGGTAGTAAACTTTAAGTAAGGCTAGTCCGTCGGACAAATATACATTTCTTATTTATTACCTTACATAAGTAATACTTATAAATAAGCCGAACTAAGAAGAACTGAAAACTAATCCAGCTTATTCGGACTACCTGTGGTACAACACCAAACAATCTACGGAACAGCTGGCCATTTCCTACCCGTTTCCTGGATGTGGTTCTCATGGCAGGCATCTTAATTCACTGTTGTGTTGTGTCAATTTAAGAAACCAAGTTTGAGCTATAATGCCCCGCATAATAATGTACAGTATGCAAATGACTGTATGATAACTTACGTAAAACATCATATATGATACTTATGTTTTATTCAAAAATAATTTTCCTTGGTGATACACACCTTCTTATGAAAACAATCCTTTAATGGATTTTATTAACCTGCGAATACCTTAAAAGTAAACCCAGCACCTAGGCTTGGGTTACGGTATTACATTACAATTCCAATTGGAAGAATTTGGACATTCGTTGGAGCCACCGCATACGATGATCAGTCGTACTGCGATAAAAGTAACCTTTTCTACTAGTAGAAGGATGACACCTTCGTTTCCCAGTTATCACCCTTACCGCATACAGGCTATGTGTCCTCATTTCGGGTATACACACACTTCGCAGGTCCATAGGTAAATATTGTACCGTCTCCTACGGTACCAATAGTCTATCCAATACACGAAGTACTTGGATCCTACCCCTCCCTTGTCCTTTAGGAAATCCTATAATATTTCGAGAACTCGAACCACATCGAAGTTCCCCAAGCATTTTGCTTGTTGATAGGTATAGCTTTACTTTATATGTATATATACGTACTTCCGAAAGTTTTCGGAGAAAGTACTAAGGATGTGAGTTGACCGTTGTCAACAGAATATTAAATAAGGGGGAAAAGTTTCTCCTTGAAACTATATTCAAAATATTAAATAAGTCGGGATAGTATCCTCCGATGATCTGAAATTATTCGAATGATTTTCGAAATCAGAAAGTAATTTAAATCTGGTTCTATGATTTTTAAATCATAAATGAACCCTTTAATAAATAATAATTAAATGATAATCGATAAATAATTAAACCTCGAATGAGTTTACTTTCTAAAAGAATATTTAAAATAATATTCCTCAACTAGTTTAAGTCTACGTAATTAATAATCTTTAATGTTTAATCCGGTTTGAAATAAATAATCATTGGAGTATACTTCTCCCATAATAAAGGAATAGGTATAAAATATTTATTATTCGAACAATAAAATATAGTTGAGGGAATATGATCGTTGGGAAGTCGTTTTAAAAAAAGTTTGAGGTATTTTAATGTTTCGTAAGTGGACGTTAAGTCCCTTTAAAATGTACTATTATGGACTTGTAATCGTCCTATAATATCACCAGAACGATTCCTGGGTTTTTATCTTGAAATCCTTACCGACTCTCGGTCTTATTATAATACGTTATGCTTATAGCGAAATTAAACATTTCACGATATATACTTATTGTACAACATTGCTATATCATGCAAAATTCAATAACTATGTATCATGGAAAATATGGTACTTATGCAATAATAATAAAATAATCCTTTCACAACACAACAGTAAATGGAGTTGGGTTCGTAAACTTGCCTGGGTATCTCGAGGTGGAGGATGCTCAAGGTTCCGCTCGGAAATCTATAATCATAACATAATTCACTTCGTTAGGTCCCGTTCTAATTTACGGCGACTCGCACTCATGCGCTACTTATTATGCACCCTCTCAACTTATGTTACCCTTATTATTCCTTTAGGTTCTTATTCACATCATGGTCGCTTCATTTTTCTAAGTATCTTAGGTTCATTTTCATTTTCGTCGTCGGCTCCGCTTATGGATTCTACGTTTTCTAATCGCACGGCCTCGGCTCCGATATTTTTATAAAACTGAAAAATCACTATTTTCACTTGAAATTTTTATGGAAGTTAGGAAATTTAAAATTTTACTCTCTGTAAAAATTTTATGATTTATGGACACATTTAAGTCGATCCTTTATATTTTCAAATTTCGTAATTCGTAGCAGTTTTTGTCACGTAAATCACTTTTAGTAAAACGGCCATAACTTTTGATCCGTAAATCGGAATCAAGCGATTCACGCGCCTAAACGATTCTTATAACATTTTCTATCATAATCAAGGGTATTTTTCAAGAAACTACAGTTTATATCTTCTGGACTTTCTGCAGAAACCCAAAGTTACGATTTATTTGTTTTAACGGAATTACGTTTACGATCGGGGTTTCGTTTTACGCCCTAACTCTTAACACAACCACCAAAAATCATCATCTCATCATCAACACACAAACTCCTCTCAAGAACATCATGTTATTGAGGCAACAACAATCAACTTTACATCTACTTAACTAAACATTAAGATTTTAACAATACCACTTCTAAAACTAGGTTTACAATTACATACTAAATGGATCTTGAAAATGAATCTTAAATAAAGTTGGGCCAATGATTTTTACCTTTCCTAAAATATTGCGATGTGTTCTTGAGGATGGTGGAGTCATGGAAGTGCTTGGTATAAATTTTGGAACCTAAAACCACCATTGAAATCAAGAAACCAAAGAAGAGTTACATTCATACTATTCACTAGTAACTTTCTTGATTTTATTTCACCCATCAAACCTTAAGAAAAAGAGATGAAAGAATTTTCTTACCTTAGTTTGGTTGTTAGGAAGCTTGAGAATTAATGGGATGATTTTACCATGGCTAGAACTTGAGTTTTGATTTTAAATTTCTCCCTTGGAGATGAAAAAACCGAATAGAAGAATGAAGGGGGGACAGGTCTGGTTGTAAATCTACCTGCTCGTATTCTATTACATATCGTGCATCTATATGGTACTTCCTTAACATGGACACGTGGAACACGTTGTGCACTTGTTGCAGATTAGGAGGCAAGGCGAGCTCGTAAGCTAGAGGTCCTATTCTCTTCAAAATTTCAAAGGGTCCTATGAATCTGGGACTCGGCTTCCCTTTCTTCCCAAACCTCATCACTCCTTTCCACGGAGATACCTTCAATAGCACAGAATCTCCTACTTCGTATTCCCTATCCTTCCTGGTCTGGTCGGCGTACTTCTTTTGTCAGTCCTGAGCTGCTACCAGTCTTTTCTTGATGAGTCTCACCATTTCCCTGGTCAGTTGGACTAACTCTGGCCCTAATATCTTGTGTTCTCCAACTTCATCCGAACATAGGGGAGAGCTTGATTGGTAGGAAGTGTGCGGACTTGGTCAATCTATCTATGATAACCCATATGGCATCGTGATTGGTCTTTGTCCTTGGTAAGCCTGTCACAAAATCCATGGCTATATGCTCCCATTTCCATTCCGGAATTTCAAAGGGCCGTAATAGTCCACTAGGTCGCTGATGTTCTGCCTTCACTCTCTGGCATGTCAAGCACTTGTTGATCCACTATGCTACTTCTCTCTTCATGTTAGGCCACCAATAATATTCTTTAAGGTCACGGTACATTTTCGTACTTCCTGGGTGGACTGAATATCTGGAACTGTGCCCTTCATACAGCAGCTCATCCTTTAACTCTTGCACATTTGGAATCCAAATTTGGGACGCATACCTCATGATCCCTTTCTCGTCCTTCTCGCATCACTTCTTCACCGGTCAATGTTCCTCTTTCTTCACTCATCTTCTTTTCCTGGCATACTCGTATCTTTTCAGTCAGTTCCGGTACTAGCTTATTCTCAAATAATCCTTCCGTTCTCTTACCGGTCATTTTCACGTCAATTTCTATCTTCTCAAATTCTTTAATTAGCTCCTTCGATGTCATTATCATCTTGAGTCTTTCCTTCCTACTAAGGGCGTCAGCCACCACATTGGCTTTACCCAGGTGATACAAAATTTCACAGTCGTAGTCCTTAATCAACTCTAACCATCTCCCATGTCTCATGTTCAGTTCCTTATGAGTGAAAATATATTTGAGGCTTTTACGGTCAGTGTAGATCTCGCATTTCTCACCGTATAAGTAGTGTCTCCAAATTTTCAGGGCAAACACTATGGCTGCTAGTTCTTGATCGTGTGTCGGGTATCTGCTCTCATACTCCTTCAATTGTCGAGAGGCATATGCTATAACTTTGCCGTGCTGCATTAGTACACATCCTAATCCTTTAAGCGATGTGTCGCTGTATATCATAAAATCTCCCTTTCCATCGGAAAGTGCGAGTACTGGTGCTGACACCAGCCTCCTTTTCAGCTCTTGAAAACTCTCCTCACATTTCTCTGTCCATACAAACTTTTTTGTCTTCCGGGTAAGTCTAGTCAGTGGACCGGCTATCTTAGCAAAGTCTTGCACGAATCTTCGGTAATATCCTGCTAAACCCACAAAACTCCTAACCTCTGTTGGGGTAGTTGGTCTTACCCAATTGGATACCGCCTCTATTTTGGAAAGGTCAACTAAAACTCCTTTGCTACTCACCACATGTCCTAAAAATTGAACTTCTCTCAACCAAAACTTGCACTTTGAGAATTTGGCATATAATTTCTCATTACTCAAGATTTCTAAGACTATCCTCAATTGTTCTGCATGTTCTTGCTCTGTCCTTGAATAGATCAGAATATCATCTATAAAATGTGGCGCCCTCCAAACCCGGGTCAGAAGTTTGGGGTCCACAACACATTCACAATATATAAACCTGTACCTAAAATATTAATTGCAATGACCCTGTTTCACATAACCACGGATCGCAACAGGTTAAAGTATGAGAACAAGCCACAACCTTAATTATTACATCGTACCAAATCCCAACGAATTTAACTTACAATTGATAATAAAATCATTCTTACAAACTAATTATTTCTTTACCGCGTGAAACTTCCGCTAGCTCAATCCAACTCGACTGGAACCTTAGCCCGCACTTTGGACCGAGGAACTTCACTATCATCCATATTCTTTTCAACTGTAAAATATATAAAAGAATCGCAAGGGTGAGCTAACTAGCTCAGCAAGTCATGATAACGATAACTGAGGTTAAACCATAATTAAATGAGATGATTCAAAGGATTCACGTTTCTTTTTAACTATTCATTAGAATTGTGATAGGGATAAATAAATTATGATTGTATAATTAAATACTGCATTAATTGTACAAGCTGTGGGCTACTAGGCCCAATAAAAAGATATATGAAACTCAGACCAGAAAGGTTAAGCCTGATGGACCAGATCAGGCCTGATGGAATAAAAAAGGCCCAAAAGCCCTAATTATTAATTAATTTCGTAATTAATTAATAAGGGAAAAATCAGCTATTGAGAAGAGTCCCGATAAGGATATAAATCCTTATAGATTAGCCTCAAGGGGACCTAAAAGGATAAGGGATCAGCTTCCTACTTCCTAGGACTCCTAAGTCTATCCTAATTCAAAGGCTTGTCCACCAAGTCTCCTATACCAAGTCCAATTCAAGGACCACCAACATCTATATAAGGGGTCTCACCCCCACCCACCAAGAACTACGTTTTTTGACTTGATCCTTGGCAATCAGCAAGGTACGTAGGCATCTTGTTAAGGCAGATTGAGTCACGAAACACAAGAGCAGTCAAATCGAGCCTTGGAGCTCACGTTCCTTAGTATTAAATACAGCAATTATATATAGTAGTTTTAATCCATAACATTTGGCGCCGTCTGTGGGAAAAAACGGAACAACAACCATGGCGAGAACACGGAGAACAACCAGCACTCTGGAGGAGGGAACACCATCAGGGACAACCCAGGTGATTTCATCAACCGTGGAGGTTCCTCCCCATTCAACTTATGCATCTACTCAGGGGGAAGCCCAGACAGGGGCAACTCATCCTCAGCTACAAGGGACAACTCCTCCGACTATTCAAGGTACGAATCCTCAAGTTCAACAAATACATATACCTGTGAATTCTCGACCCGTCGGGTATGAATATTCAACTATTGTTACTACTAACCCCCCTTATGGGATGCCCCTTCACCCTGAGGTTGGAGGAAGTGGATATGCTGGGCGAAGCGAAGCACGAGGGCGGTCGCCCCCCTATATACGAGGTTTGGATCCTATCCCTGAGGATCGGGAATTTTCTGGTCCATACACTGAGAGAGACTCCGAATCTTCGGATGATGAAGTGGCCCCGAGAAGGAGGCGTCCTGGAAAAGAGCCAATGGCCGATGGAAGGCAACGCCCCCAAAGCACCCCAGGGGCGAATCCCCAAGAAGTGCAGGAAAAGATCAGGGCTCATGAGGCTGAAATCCAAAGGTTGAGGCGTGATTTGGAGGCTCACCAAGCCACCAGACCCCACATACCTCCTAGGGGGAGAAATCCTCCTCCTATCATAGACCTGGATGGTCCGGTAAGAAGAAGGGCTGCTGTCCCAAGAACTGATCTAAGCAATCTCCTTCCCCTTGGAGATCCTGATGATCCAACTCCACCCTTCACAGAAGAGATAATGAATGCCCATATCTCAAGGAAATTCAAGATGCCCACTATCAAAGCCTATGATGGCACGGGAGACCCCGCTAATCATGTTAGGACATTCTCTAATGCACTGCTGCTGCAACCCGTGAATGATGCTATAAAATGTCGGGCCTTCCCTCAAACCCTGTCGGGTATGGCTCAAAGATGGTACAGTCGCCTACCCCCAAATTCTATTGGATCATTCAGAGAATTAAGTCAGGCTTTTATTAAGCAATTCATCAGTGGAAGAGTCCATGAGAAAAGTTCAGCATCTCTTATGAGTCTTGTGCAGGGAGCTAAAGAATCCTTAAGAGATTACCTAAATCGTTTTACAAAGGAGGCTTTAAAAGTCCCAGACCTTGATGATAAGGTAGCCATGATAGCACTGCAACAAGGAACTAGGGATGAGTTTTTCAAGATGTCTTTGGCCAAACGACCCCCTGAGAGCATGTTGCAGCTCCAAGAGAGGGCAGGGAAGTATATCAAGGTTGAAGAAAGTATGAGGAAGACCGTAGTAAGTAATGAGCCCACTGGAGGCAAGAAACGAAAAACTGATTTGGAGTATATCGCTAAGGATAAATATCCTAGAACTGAACAAAACCCTGATTCAACCCCCAAGAAGGGAGGACCTGGGCAAAAGTTCACTGAATACGCTAAGCTGAATGCTCCCAGAAGTCAGATTTTGATGGAGATTGAGAAAGACAGAGATATTCGCTGGCCTAAGCCCTTGAAGGCTGATCCCGCCAAGCTAGATAAAGGCAAGTATTGCAGGTTTCACAAAGATGTTGGCCATGACACCGATGAGTGTAGGCAGTTGAAAGATGAAATTGAGTTTTTGATTCGAAAAGGAAGGCTGAACAAGTATACTGGAGATGGAGGAGACAGAAACAATAATGGAAGGAAGAACTTTGAAGATCGTAGGAGGGACCAAGATGATCAGGGGCGGAATCCCCAACCTAGAGGACCAGTTATAAACACCATTTATGGAGGGCCGAGACCTCGAGGGCCTGTGATAAACACGATCTTTGGAGGTCCAACTGCTGCTGGATTGTCCAAAAATTCCAGAAAGGCATATACTAGAGAGGTTATGCATATTGTTGGAGAAGCCCCGAAGAGGGCCAGGACAGAAGTAACATTGGCTTTTGATGATTCCGACCTAGAGGGTGTGAAGTTTCCCCATGACGACCCGCTGGTCATAACGCCGATAATAGGAAATAGCCCGGTTAAGAGGGTCCTTGTGGATAATGGTGCTTCTGTGGATATCTTGCTCCACGACACCTTTCTAAGGATGGGGTATAACGACTCCCAGTTGACACCAACCGACATGCCGATATATGGATTTGCTGGAGTAGAATGTCCTGTGGAAGGGATAATTAAATTGCCAACCACCATAGGTACGGAGCCAAGGCAAGCAACGCAGATGCTGGATTTTGTGGTGGTAAAGGCTAGTTCAACTTATAATGCTATCATGGGGAGAACAGGGATAATGCCTTCAAGGAAGTCCCCTCTTCCTACCATTCAGTCATGAAGTTTCCCACCCGAAACGGGATTGGAGAAGAGAGGGGAGATCAAAAAATGGCTAGAAGCTGTTATGTGGCCTCTTTGAGGGCAGATGGAGTCGGGGGGCAGGTTCTTCCTATTGAAGATATGGATGTTCGAGAAAATGATGAGAATAGAGGAAGGCCTGCAGAAGAATTGGTTTCGGTTCCTTTAGATCCCAAGAATCCTGAGAGGATGACTTTCATTGGAGCTACATTAGAGGAGCCCCTTAGAGGGAAGTTAGTGAAATTTTTGCAAGAAAATAGTGATGTGTTTGCATGGTCAGCAGCTGATATGCCAGGCATAGACCCGGAGTTAATTACCCACAAGTTAAACGTGGATCCAAGCCAGAAGACAGTGAAACAAAAGAAAAGAAATTTTGCCCCGGAAAGACAAGAGGCTATAAAGCAGGAAGTGGAAAAGCTCTTAGAGGCTGGTTTCATTGAGGAGATTCAATTTCCGGAGTGGTTAGCAAACCCTGTAATGGTGAAGAAGGCTAATGGAAAGTGGAGGATGTGTATAGACTTCACCGATCTGAATGATGCATGCCCTAAAGACTGTTTTCCGCTGCCTAGAATTGATACTTTGATTGATGCCACCGCTGGACATGAGATGCTGAGTTTCATGGATGGGTTTAGCGGATACAACCAGATCAAAATGCATAAGGATGACATTCCAAAGGTATCATTTATCACTGACTTTGGTGTTTATTGTTATCTTGTTATGGCGTTTGGTCTCAAGAATGCAGGAGCCACCTATCAAAGGTTGGTGAATAAAATTTTTAAGGATCTTATTGGGAAGACTATGGAAGTCTATGTTGATGACATGCTAGTCAAGAGTCTAGTAAAGACTGATCATATAACCCATTTGAGGGAAGCTTTTGAGGTCCTGAGGTACCACAAGATGATGTTGAATCCCACGAAGTGTGCTTTCGGAGTAGGATCTGGAAAATTCTTGGGATTGATGGTCTCAAAGAGGGGAATTGAGGCTAACCCCGATAAAATAAAGGCAATCCTGGACATGGAACCCCCAAAAACTGTCAAGGATGTTCAGAAACTCACAGGAAGGGTTGCTGCGCTAGGACGATTCATCTCCAAGTCAGGAGACAAGTGCTTGTCATTCTTCAAGTCATTAAAGAACATTAATGACTTTGTATGGAGTGAGGAAAATCAGAAGGCATTTGAAGAGTTAAAGAAGTATATGGGCCAGGCCCCGTTGTTGGCCAAGCCAGTTCTGGGTGAAGTTTTATTCTTGTACTTGGCTGTTTCAGAAAGCGCCTTGAGCGCGGTGTTGGTTAAGGAGGAACTGAAAGTCCAGAAACCCGTATACTATGTCAGCAAAATTTTGCATGGTGCTGAGTTGAATTATTCAGCCATTGAGAAATTCGCTTTAGCCTTGGTAATGGCTTCAAGAAAGCTGCGTCCTTATTTTCAAGCTCACCAAATTGAAGTGCTAACAAATCAGCCACTGAGAAATATCATTCACAGTCCCAAGGCAAGTGGGAGACTAATTAAGTGGGCAATAGAGCTGGGAGAGTTCGATCTCAAGTATAAGCCACGTATGGCCATAAAAGCCCAGGCACTAGCTGACTTCGTGGTGGAATGTACCATACCCAACCAAGAAGTCGGGGGGCAGGAAGATACCACACCTCAAGACAAGGGAGTCGACAATGGGGACAAGGAGAAAGAATATTGGGTTCTCTATTTTGATGGGGCATCAAAAACAAATTCCAGTGGAGCAGGGTTGGTTTTGCAAAGCCCTGATGGATTCTTAATTGAGTATGCCATGAAGCTAGACTTCCCAACCACAAACAATGAGGCAGAGTATGAAGCCCTGATTGCTGGCCTTGGTCTAGCTGGGACACTTAGAGTCAAAAACTTAAAGGTCCGTGGAGACTCGAAGTTGATCATATCCCAGGTAAAGGGAGAATTTGAAGCAAGGGATGATACGATGGCAAAGTATGTTCGCCTAGTAAGGGCTGTGATGACCCAATTTAATGAATGCCATATTGAACACATTCCAAGGGAAGAAAATGCTAAAGCAGATGCGCTATCAAAGTTTGCTTCATCTGAGATTGAAGAAAGTTCAGGAAGTGTGTACTTCCGTGTTTTGAAGACACGAAGCATAGATGTTAAGCTTGTGGCTCCCGTAGGCTTGGGGACGTCATGGATTGATCCCATCAAGGCTCACATTCAGACCGGTTGGTTGCCAAGCGATACAATTGAGGCACGGAAGTTAACTGTTCGAGCACTAAGGTACTCTTTGATAGATGGGATTCTATATAAAAGATCTTTCGTGGTTCCTTACTTGAGGTGTCTCAGGCCCGATGAAGCACGCTTGGCTCTTGAGGAAGTGCATGAAGGCATTTGCGGGCAACACTTGGGGGGCAGGGCCTTGGCTCATAAGATAACTCGTTTAGGCTTCTATTGGCCAGAAATGATGGCTGATGCCAAAGAATATGTAAAGAAGTGTGATCGTTGTCAGAAGCATGCACCAGTCGCCAGACAACCCCCCGAGATGCTGACCTCTATCAACTCACCTATTCCCTTTGCTATGTGGGGGATGGATATTCTAGGGTCTTTTCCTATGGCCACGGCACAAAGGAGGTTTCTGATTGTAGCCATTGATTATTTCACCAAGTGGATCGAAGCCAAACCTTTGGCCAAAATCACAACTAAGCAGGTTGCACAATTCCTGTGGGAAAACATTATGTGCCGATATGGAATTCCCCGTATCCTCGTCACTGACAATGGAACACAATTCAACAACGAAGAATTCAAGAAGTATTGCGAAGAAAATGAAATTGAGTTACGGTTCACCTCTGTGGCTCACCCGCAAGCCAATGGGCAAGCAGAGGTAGCAAATCGGATAATCCTGGATGGACTAAAGAAGAGGATCGAAAAGTCAAGAAATAACTGGGTGGATGAGATACTTCCCATATTGTGGGCCTATAGGACTACCTGTAGAGTCACGATAAATGCAACTCCTTTCATGTTGGCATATGGGGCGGAAGCGGTAGTTCCCGTGGAGATATCACATTCTTCTCCAAGGATTCAGGCTTTTGATGAGAAAGAAAATGAGGAAGGGCAGAAGTTAGCCCTGGATCTAATCGATGAAGTACGAGATAAAGCACACGCAAAGATAGTAGAATATCAGAAAAAGGCTTCATTCTACTACAACCTAAGGGTTAAAGAGAGGTTTTTCAAACAAGGTGACCTAGTCTTGAGAAAAATAGAGGCTTCTGGTGTCGGCCAGAAAGGAAAGCTTGCCCCAAATTGGGAAGGGCCATATAGAGTCAAGAGCATTCAGGGTAGAGGAACCTACAAGCTGGAGACTATGGATGGTTTTGAAGTCCCGAGAACCTGGCACGCACAAAACCTGAAGGTTTACTACGTGTGAGATGGTCGAAGTACGATTTTCACTCGTCGGGATGGCGAGTAGGTTGAAAAGCACCTTGAAGCTTTGCTTGCTTAGGATTTATATGTTTTAGTTTTATTACTAAATTTATTAAGACTTGTGTAAGGGACGAATCCCAGGCAATTTTATGAAATTCGTAAGTTCTTCAAAGTATGTTTGTGGCCTAACAAATAAAAATCAAATGCATGGATGCAAGCATAAAAGGTGATAAATGAAATAGATCTGATAGATGTTACAAAAGTTTGATAAATAAAGTCTCGAAAATAAAAAAAAAGCCACGCAGGGCTGAAAAAGCTCTAAGGAGCTGAAGTACCCTCGGCATCCATATCATCGTCCTCTCCACTCTCGCTGGATGTCTCTGTCGTCTCGGAGGAGGAGGAAGAGCTGTCGTCCTCAGCAGGTCTGGAAGAAGACTCGGGAGGAGGAAGGAGTGGATCCTGAGGAACATGGTCGGAGACAACTACTCGGGTACGAAACCTCTGTAGCAAAGCCTCGTCATCAGGACAGATATAGTCCGCCGGGTTAATATCAGGACAAGCCTCGTTCACAGTCCCAAGGGCCGTGTCCCAACCAGTCCTAAAAAACTCAGGAAAGACTGAATCATCCCTAATCCTCATAGATTGGGCAAACTCCTCCGAGTCCAGATAGTTGTCTATAGCCTTATCCTTATCCGCCCGAAGTACCACCAGCTCGGCGTTAGACTCTCCGAGTTCTTCCTCCTTGCGCTTGAGCTTCTTCTCCAGGGTAGCATACTTCTTCTGCTGCCTCCTGAGGGCATTATCGGCCTTATCAGAAGCCCGCTTCCATGATTCGGCTTGCCTCACAGCGCCTTGAAAGTAGGCGTTAGACTGAAACAAAACAATTAACAAAGTATAAGGCAAGAAAGTGCTACAAGAACGAGAAATAAGTTTAAAAAAGAGAAGGCATACCGAAGCCAGAGATTGGGCTCCCATGAGCTTAATCCTCTCAAGGTCAGGGGTGGCCACTACATCAGTAAAGTCCTTTGGAGTCACGCTATGGTAGGACCAATCCCAAGCATGCTTCGTGGAACCAACCACGGTATCCCCTCGGCGGAATCCCCAGAGAGGCTGAAAGGCGCCTGTAGCAGCAGCAGCAGGGGCAGCAGCAGTGATAGGAGCATTATGGCCCTCAGCTCCTTCAGTTGAAGCCTCCCCCATAGGCTCCTTGTGCTTTCTCAAGAAGATAGGCTCTGTCGCCTTTCCTCGGGTGTCTAGGCCTGCTAACCGAGCTTTCTTCATCCTAGCTGTTTCCTCGACCAAGGGGACATTGTCCTCGTTAATCTCTTTAGCAGCTGAAACAAAGCAAAAGACAAAATAAGTGATGTTAATAATGCGTGGAATAAAGAAAAATTGAGAAGGGAAGAGAAATACCCTGTTGAGAAACAGAGGATAGTCCCACATGAATCAGGGAAAACTCTTCTAAAAGAGTCCAGCTGGTGGTGGTGCCATCATCCTGAGTGAGCCCATTATAAATGATAGTTTCTTCAGGAGTTAAGTGAATGGATTTGAGGCTACCATCACTGACCTTCCCGAAGGAAGATCGAAAGAGCGTGCCCCAATCGCCATTCTCCCAACGTAACCCGACGAAACTATTCCTCCAATTTGGATTATTATCAGGAATAGAGGCGCTGTTAAAGATATGTTTGCTTTTGGGCCTTTGTTTGACATAAACCCAGCCACAAATATTGGAAGAACTATTGTAACATTGAAAGACTTTCCTAAAAACGGCTACAGAAAGAGGAAAGCCCTCCCTAAGACAACAAACCATAAAACATAGAATATTCCTCCAGGCGTTTGGAGGAAGCTGACACGGGTTGATTTGTAAGTCAGCCAAAAGATGAGGGATAAAAGGATGGAAAGGGAACCTAAGCCCAGCATTAAGGGCGTCGGTGTAGATGAAGAGAGTATCAGGCCTCCAGTGGCAAGTACGGTCACCACCAGAGACTGGAACTAGTCTAAAGGGGGGAGGGACGTTATAACGAGCATTTAGTTTATTGAAATCTATGTTATGCCAAGTATTACAGTGATTAAAGGAGTCGAGATGTGCAGTGGAAGGATATTCATCCCCCCTAGTGTTAATCATATCGATCAAAGACATATACGAAGAACGAATATCGATATCCTTACCTCGTTTTGAAGCCGAGGCTATCTTTGCCGCCCTCTCGGAATTCTTGTCAGCCATTAGAAAGCTAGAAAAAGCCTGAAGGAGAGGTTGGAAAACTAAAGGAGGGATTTGAGAGAGGAAAGGCTAGAAAGTTGGAGGAAGGATGAGAAGAAATTTGTTGGATGATTGAAGAAATGAAATGAGAGGTGTGAGGAATCACACTCTTATCCCACCTCTTTATAGCCAAGAAGAAGGGGATTTGGGCCTCAAAAAAGCCCATATGGGCCCAAAAATGGAAGGATCTGGAATGTTCCAGAATATTTTAGAAAAGTCTTAGAAAAGTCTTAGAAAAGTATGGAAAAA
This sequence comes from Apium graveolens, assembly GCF_009905375.1. Classification (NCBI taxonomy): domain Eukaryota; kingdom Viridiplantae; phylum Streptophyta; class Magnoliopsida; order Apiales; family Apiaceae; genus Apium; species Apium graveolens. The sequence continues at coordinate 36,170,841 of NC_133657.1, read as the reverse complement.
TCTGGAATGATATGGAAGATTCCAGAATATTCTGGAAGTCAGGCTTAAGAGTTCAAGCCCAACCCAAGTTTGAACGGGCTTTGGAATTAAAGCATGATAGAGGCCCAGTCCAAGAAAGCCCAGAAAGAGGGCCCAATTAGTTGACAAATAAGGCCCAGATTTAAGAAATAGGCCTATGAAGCCCAGTAAGAGGATAAGCCCAGTTAAAATGAGCTCAAAAGAATACAGCCCAGGATAAGGGCCCAAATCATAGAAATATGCAAGAAATTAATAGATTACAGACCAATTCGACCAGGAAACACAAAGGAATCATGATCAAAACTCCTGAGGTCGAAATCTTGTCGATCAGGGCTGAAAAATAAGCTTAATTCGACCTGAATTGAGACTCATTCGACTAGAAATCAACTGAAAACCCTGGTCGAAACAATCCTGCTCGAAATAGCTTCGACCAAGGCAAGAAAGGCGGCTAATTCGGTCAAAACAAAGAATTCTGACCTCAAACCCTGACCAAAAAATTTCCTGGTCGAAAAAGGGAAAATAGCTGTTTTATTCGATCAAGAATGGCATAATGTTTTTGACCCGGTCGACCAGGAAACCAAATAAAATCCTGGTCGAATGAGCCCTGCCCGAATTTGCATCGACCTGGGCAACAAATGAAGGTTAATTCGGTCAAAAACGGAGATCCTGACCGAAAAGGGCGAAAATCCTAGTCGAAAAAAAAAAAAAAAAAAAAAAAAAAAAAGGGGAAAAAATCCTGGCCGAAATTCGACCAGGACCTCTACTCGAATATTCCTGCTCGAATTTCCTTCGACCAGGGCTGAAAGAAGGTTAATTCGACCAGGATCCTGGCCGAATGGATTCCTGGTCGAAAACTGTATTAAAAAAAAAAAAAATCAGGAAATTCCTTAAAATAATTTTTGAAAAATGTTAATATTTTCAGAAATTAAGGAATAAATCCAGAAATTAAGGATAAAATCCAGAAATTAAGGAATAAATCCAGAATTTAAGGATAAATTCCAGAAATTAAGGAATAAATCCAGAAATTAAGGAATAAATCCAGAAATTAAGGATAAATTCCAGAAATTAAGGAATAAATCCAGAAATTAAGGATAAATTCCAGAAATTAAGGATAAATCCCAGAAATTAAGGGAAAAATCCAGAAATTAAGGAAAAATCCCAGAAAAATTAGGGAAAATCCCAGAAAAATTAGGGAAAATTCCAGAAATTAGGGAAAAATCCCGGAAATAAGGGAAAAATTCCTGGAAATCAAAATAATTCCTAAATAAAAGGAAAAATTCGTTGTAAACGTGTAGGTCGCTCCACACTTTACGGAAAAACGAAACCCTGTAAGGGAACAAATAGACCTAACTTCTGCGAAACCTATTCAATGTTTCCCAAAAGTTGGGGGGCAAATGATATGGATAAATAAATTATGATTGTATAATTAAATACTGCATTAATTGTACAAGCTGTGGGCTACTAGGCCCAATAAAAAGATATATGAAACTCAGACCAGAAAGGTTAAGCCTGATGGACCAGATCAGGCCTGATGGAATAAAAAAGGGCCAAAAGCCCTAATTATTAATTAATTTCGTAATTAATTAATAAGGGAAAAATCAGCTATTGAGAAGAGTCCCGATAAGGATATAAATCCTTATAGATTAGCCTCAAGGGGACCTAAAAGGATAAGGGATCAGCTTCCTACTTCCTAGGACTCCTAAGTCTATCCTAATTCAAAGGCTTGTCCACCAAGTCTCCTATACCAAGTCCAATTCAAGGACCACCAACATCTATATAAGGGGTCTCACCCCCACCCACCAAGAACTACGTTTTTTGACTTGATCCTTTGCAATCAGCAAGGTACGTAGGCATCTTGTTAAGGCAGATTGAGTCACGAAAAACAAGAGCAGTCAAATCGAGCCTTGGAGCTCACGTTCCTTAGTATTAAATACAGCAATTATATATAGTAGTTTTAATCCATAACAAATTGGATATTCATTTTAAGTTTTAAAAAACCAAGGTTAGGCTGCTGATCAGTCACGCACTAACCCCGAGCAAGCACACAACACTGCTCTAATCACTGGATCCAAGGCACACATTGGCCTAACTTGACCATTAATATGGTCTGACCACGAATCTGGTCCACATATATAAAAACTATCCAATCCTAAAGCAGTTCAATATGATAAACGATATAATTCAATAAAACAAGTTCATAATCAATGATAGTTAAACACTTGAATAAAAGCATAAGGAAGCTTATGGATATCTCAAGGGGATTTCAGGGTATGTATAAGAAATGGTTTTCAATTTGTACCAACATCCGGTATTAGGTCAGAAATGATTTTTCAAGGTATAGTTCTTTGATGTTATAAAGAATAGTTGAAGTATAAAAGTTTCTGTGTTTTCAAACAATTCTGTTTCAGTGTTTTGTATTTGGTAGTGATACATTTGGAAAGTAGTATCATATTTGTGTGGTTTGTATCTGAGGATCAGCAAATGATGGTTTTATAAAGAATAAGGCTTATGGCTCAAGATCAAGAAAGATCAGGGTTCAAGGGTAAATTGTTTATAGCACTTACTATATAAAACATGGGTTATTTTGAATAGTAGCGACATGTTATGAAACAGTTCGAAAATATATTTGCAATATATCTTGAAGAAAAGTTCAGAAGTACTTGCCTTACAAGGCTTTACAACTATTATTGATCAATTCTGGGCCAACTGCCACTTAGGCTTTTACGTCCAACCACTATATCATTCTGGATTCGACCTCAACACTTAAGTCTTTTGATTGAGTCCTTAATAAGCTTTTCGACTCACCACCAACTATCTTTCGTCCAATTCCAATTCTCAGGCATTCCGACTAGAACCTACAAGGTCGAAATATCCTAATTTAGACATTCGATTATGCTTGACATGTCCTCGCTAACAATCTACCCGAACGTTACCAAAATCTGAGTCGTAACATATTCCATATAATACACGTATCACTTAGGGCTCACGTTCTCGAAAATCGGTTCAATGTTTGTTTTCGGAAAATACCCATACTCTTTATTTTATGAAATCAGGGTTATCGATTTAGAAAAATATTTCATCACATTGTATAATCAGGTTTCGTATAAAACACACACACACACACACACATATATATATATATATAGTCGTTCAACATCCCGATAATCTTCAAATACGTTCCCGTATTTACGTAGTTCAGTTTCCCGGAAATTGGGCAGCATTTTCTTTATTTATCGGACTAACCCGTCGAACAATTCGACGTCACTTCACCACAATAATTCACAACAACCAATATTCACAATTTCCCACACGTCAATTCAATACTATTATTAGTCCCATTTTACATTTATTTGTTAAATTAGGACTCAGAATATAATCATCACAGTCCACCGTCGGCTCGCCGAGGCTCATCGCCGACGGCGGTAAAATTCGTCGGTGCCCGATAAATTTCGGGTTTCCACACGAAATTTCACCGAATAGCATAATAATTATTCCCGTATGAATTTAATATTTATTTCACGAAAGCCATCAAGATTCTATCCTGCAGAAAATAAATAAATAATAATTCAGACTAACAGAATTCCAACAGAACCACCGCACACTCAGGTGCACACACGCGCTGCGTGTTCACGCCCATAGAACCATCACCGTCTCGCCGCCGGAATCCGGCGAGAGGCAGCAGCAACGAGCAGAAACACCACATCAAGAACACACACAATCAAAAACACAACACACTCTGCCCATTTAGCCGGAATTCAAACGACGGAAACTAGAAATTAAAGGTAACAAACAGCTGCACGGATACATACATATATACAAGTGTATATATATACAATCAACTGAAGAAATCGAAGCCAACATCCGGATTTAAAGAACCGAGACAAGAAGAGCTGCCGGAAAAATTACCAGAAACGGAAATCGACTAGGAGGAAGGAGCGGAAACAGGGAATCGTAGGAAGTAGAGAAAAACGAAGAACAGGGAGGGGAGAGATAGACGAGAGAATGGAGAGATTCTCGAAAAACCAAGAGAGGCTGGAGAGATTGTCCTATTTTTATAATTTGTGTCCTTATAATTTCCAACCACGTGTCCAGTTAAAAGGACACGTGTCCCTCTTTTATGACCACACGCCTGGATGCCGTCCCAAATTCACGTTTTAGAGATATATTTTACGAGTAGAAACGAGTCTAAAATTTTACTAAATTAATAGTAAAATTCCCAAAACTAATAGAATAAGATTTTTCATAATTTTTAAAGTATATTTGAAATGTAACTCATATCTGCATTTAACAATTAATGATTCAAGCTGCACCTAAAATAATTTTAAAAAATTACGAAAATAGTCTTAAAATATTACAAATATCCCGAAGTTTACAAAAACATAAATTTCGTATTTTTTTTTAAAATAATCTCTGAAACGCAATTTATACCCGCTTTTATCCATTAACGAATCAACGTGCGGGTGAAATTAATCCCAAAAATTTCCAAAATAATTTTAAAATTCTCGAAATATTCCAAACTTAAATAAATACGAGTTTTATAATTTTTGAAGAATTTTAGAGTTAAATATGGATTTTTACAATTAAAAACATTCAGAAAATCATTTAAAGATAAATAATTAATAAAATATTGATTTCTCAATTTTATAAAATCCTAAAAATAATTATTGTAATTATAAAATCATAAAAATAATTAATCAACACAGAGCGGTCAAAACCAATACACATATTTTATTTAATAATTTCCGTAATAATCTCATATTTATATAATTCAAAAACACACGAGTCGTTATATCCTTCCCCCCTTAAAAGGATTCTGTCCTCAGAATCTGGTCTAGTTACACAAGTGAGGATATTTGTCAAGCATATCTGACTTTAATTTCTAAGTAGACCCTTCTATTCGAGGGTTCAAACGTATTTATAATAGGTATGCACTCATTTCCAAGGACTTGCCTTTGACGATCAAGAATTTGGATTGATCTCTATATGCAGAACAACTTGAGCAAGAGTCCCATTGGCTCCTGATCAATCACTTAATTCAAACCCAATACTTATCACTCTAATATAGACAAGTAAAATATATTAGGTGTACACACGGGTGTGACGGTCATATCATTTATGAACAACTTTATCTATATTTATCAATACCCCGAATGGTTCACTAATTTTAGGACTTAGCTTGTCCCTTCTACTCAAACTTATCCAATCCCTTTCAAGACGACACTTTTACTAACACTACTGGTCCTATTTTTATTCTTATACTTTCTCTCAATACAATTTCGTCTTCTTTCTTTGTCTACGCTGAGCTGCTTTAATCAATATCACTACGCGCTTGGTGTGTAGAATTAACTTAGAATTTAACAACTTCCTTTCTCTCACTTTATTTCAATAAAATGGAAATTTACACTCGCATTCGCATGAAGCTTGGTAAGGTAGCATTCCAAAGCTGACATCGCTGATAAATGATCATTCCGGTGTTTCCTTAAAACTTCACCTCTTAACACATTTTATCCCTCCTGAATCACTTTCGTACCTTGACTCTATATTCAAGGATGATAGGCGGTACTTGTTTTCAACCTGGTTTCCAAACATTTACACATCTCTTACTCTTTCCAATTCGTTTACTAACTCCTCGGTGATCTTATTTATATCCAGTCTTTTCAGTTGGCATAATGCATCTGTTACCATACAGCTTTGCCTAGGTAGTTGTTAATGGATTAATTCATAATCTTTTGTTAACTTTAGTCAAAATTTCATTCTTGAAGACTTAACGCATAGTTACTTTCCTTCTGCTCCTTGGAGAGAAATTCTTGGGCATTTCCCACAGACTTTCTTATTCTTTGAGTAGCTGAGGATGTTATCAATAAATACAGTTTGCTTATCCAAATATATTATATATATATATATATATATTTACACCACGTTCCTAAATTCCTGGTAGCCACCTGATACACTTGTCATTTCATATAATATCATCAGAGCTTGCAATGCTCATAACTCATTTTAACCATAATCTCTGATATATTCTCAGGTCGGATCTTAAGTTAATCCTCGTGATATAACACACTTCTTAGATTAAGCTTTATAGGTAATCAATCCTCATAAGGGTTACTTATTCTTATACGTTGTTTTATTGAGCTTCCGCTAGTCAATACATAATCTCATAATTTCATTTCTTTTCTTCAACAATATTACTGATACATTTTATGATTCGCTTGTTGTAAAACCACTACTTGGTCTGCCTTGTTCATTAGGCTTCCGATACTTTGCCTTAATTCTTTGGCGTGTCCAACACTTCCCGATCTATTTTGAAATTCCCTTCTTATAACTGGTTATCACTATTTTTCTTTAAATTTCCATATATCTTGGAATCTCTTCAATAACTTAAATACTTAATGTTGTGAATTTTCCTGTGGGATCTCATTTCTTAATTCTTCTACTTGTAGCATCCAAGTGCTGGAAGAAAATCTGGAGATATCGTGATCATTTTCCTGGGCGCATAAATTTCCTCTTACTAACTGCTAACATCGTGATCCGTTATCCTCTCTTGACATCTCGTCATACTATCCATCCTTGCTCCTTTTGGATTATAACCTTTAGCTTCCAATTCCAACTTCCAAAATTCTATAGTTAATTCTTCTGGTGCAGACTCTATGCTCGTTCTCTCCTTTTTGTCTATCGCTTGTCACTATTTTTGCTTTTCCTCGTGAATACATACTTCGACTCTTATGGTCCGTATAGATCTTACACCTTTCTCTATACATATCATGTTTCCTAAGCTTTTAAAAGAAATATTATTACTGTTAGTTCCAAATGATGAATAGGATACTGCTGCTCATAAGGTTTCGGTTGCCTAGGTGTATATACAATAACTTTATTGTGCTGCATCAACACACATCCTACTTCCTTATGAGAAGCATCACTATAACTACCAAATCTCCTTGATATTTCCAAAATTATAAAGCAGGTGCTGCAACCATTCTTTCATTTAACTCCGTAAAACTTTGTTCACCGTTCTCTACTTCATATAAACTTCTTGTTTTTTTTTCTTGGTTAGCTTCGTCCAAGATATGGCAACTTCCAAGAAATCTTGCACAAATTTTCGATAGTAACCGGCTTATGATAACACTTCTTACTTTTGTTGGTGTTGCTGGTTTCTTTTCATTCATAGTAACTTTAATTTCTACTGAATCCCTTTTTATCTTTTCCACATTGACTGTTTATGCTAAAAACTATACTTCATACAACTTCTTTTTTCTCTAACTTTTCAATCATCATTAAATGCTTTGCCTAGTCCTTCATTGACTTTAAGTATCACAACTACAGCTTCTCCAGATATTCCTTAAAGATTTTGTCCATCAAGTTCAAATATCACTGGTATATTGGTTAATCCAAATGACAATACAAAAACAGTACTTGGTTCTGAAAACTATCTTTGATATATTCATAGGTTTAATCTTCAATTGGTGAAATACCAAGTCTTAAATCAATCTTATAAAAGTACTTTGCTTCTTACAATTGATCGAACAAATCATTGGGTCGAGGTATAGATACTTGCTCTTGATAGTAAACTTGTTAAGCTTTCGCTAGTCGACGCATAATCTCATACTTCTATTTTCTTATTAACAATTAGTACTGGTGCACCTTATAGGATATGCTGGGTCTAATCGCTTCTTCTTCAAATATCTTTTGCGTCAACTTTGCTAACTTCCTCATTTTAACTGGTGCCATTTTGGGTAAGGCTGTAGTCACTGGCTTCGTTTCAGGCGTTAAGTCAATCGCGAGCTTCCTTTCTCTATCGGGAAGAAATGTTGATAACTCATCTAAAACATATCTTGAAATTCCTTAATTGCTATTAAATCTTCAAATTTTGTTTGCTTCTGACTTTTATGTATCCCGTAATCACCATAATGCTCATATCTTGATCATTATAATCATCATTAATAAATTCTTTACCTTCTTTCATCTTCTGAACCTCCTCATCTTCTCATTTGGCATTCTCAGAATTATCTTTTCATCACGATGGTCTGTCTGGTCATCACGCTTTAGTAGTCAATCCATTTCTTAGAATAATATCAAATCCTCTTATCTTGCATGATATCAATTCTGCATCACTTATTGCCAGAAATCTCAATTTTACCGTTGGTACTCACTTATTTAACAATTACACGTTCTTGACTTGCTAGTCCCTTAATCACAATCTTATCAATTCAACAAAGTAATTTATCTTATCAACAAAACTTTGAGAGATAACCAATTAGGTTTCTCTCACATCTTTTAATACTTTAACACATAAGGTATTTACCCGAATCATCTATGTCATCACAGTTTCTCGTTCTTGGAGACGTATTCCTCATTGGAGTAGATTCCCTTGACTCTTAGTGGATCCTTTACTGGGGCTAGTGATTTGCAATCCTCGTCATGTACCTGTGTTTCCTTTTCATGCATAAGAGGTAGATGGAACTTCGTCCGCTTGATTAAGGATACGTTGATTTCTGCTTGAAAACCTCTTGCAAAGAACGACAGTATAACGAAACGACTAGAAGGATTCAAAATTCAACAAAAATAGAGTTGAAAAGTAAGAAGAAACAAGGATTTGAATATGAATGAGACAACCACATTGGTACTTAAGATGGCCAGTCTTTCATACCATATGGCATACAACACATGATTAGGTGGCGTCCCACCCGACTCTTCGTCATTCTGACAAAGTATCTCACCATAACACTGTTTGTCCCAATCAGAAAGCAAAACTTGAGGGAAGGAAATAAATTTGAAAGGAATGGAATATCCTCCTTTTCGCTATCATAGAAAAGAGTTTATTTGAGAAAAGAAGTTCATACATTTTTTTTAGGAATTGAGAAGGAATATACGCTGTAATATTGAAAACTAAAACGATACCATTGGTCACCATCCACATTTCACTTATATTCATCTTTCGAGCTTGTTCGATCATATCCCAATTGCGTCATATAACAACTCTAGAAGGTACACTGAAATTCTTCGCAAATTAAACATCGCATCTACACGTATAATATTTTAACAATTTGATCATAATAGCGTTCTTATCAGATAGCTTCGGGTTTCCTCTTTTTAATTTAGAATAACCATGACCCATTCAACATAACAATCCTTTTGTTAATAATGTTCTTCTTTTAGGAAAGTCTGGAAATCTTCCCAATCTTCTTCGATCACGCTCAGGCTCTTTTTAAATCAATGAATTCTTTAAACTCTAATGGTCTCTGCAACTGAATAAATAATTACTCCGTATAAGGATTCTATTATTAACCTTGTCAAACAATATTTACACCTTACCATTAGGAATAATCAACTTCTTCATAATCACGGATCACTTTATTCTCTGAATTAACAGTACTGGGTCTAAAATAAGTATCCTTCCAGGTAATCCGAGTCTTTTAAAAAACAAGAAACTCAAGTAGTAGCTTGAAAACCAAGGTTTAAAAATCATTTTATTCGAAAAGGGCTTTCAGAAATTTGTAAAGGAATTTTTTTTTTAAAATTTGGAAAATCACAAACCTGGTTGTCCTTACTATATGAGTTAGTTGTTGTCCTTCCGACCTATAACAAGGTGCCATATTAAAGAGATAATCACATAAAAGTTCGTTCACTCCAATCTACTTTTTTCTCCTTTATCGTGTCCATTTGCCTTCCTTAATCGACGAAAACTTCAGTTTGCATGTTATCTTATTCATAGCTTCACATTAAAGCTCCCATACTGGTAATACTCCCGACATTACCGTTGCAGTAGTAAAACAGGCTATCCAATAGTCAATAAGTCTATTTCACAGAACAAAGTTTGCTCGTATCACATCACATTACTACTTTACATCTCGCATTTATCATATCATCATCATTTAATTTCACAAAAAATTCCAGGCTTATACTTTTTTCTCTTACTCTTTCAAAATTCATCCAATCCATCCCACAACCAAGCATGAGTGGCCTATTTACTAGTAGTTTCATTTAATCTGGTAACAGTTATCCTCCGAGACACGTGAATCTTCTTTCTAAACTCCTTCTCACTTTTACTTATATTTCAAATACTCGCCATTTACTATGACTCCCGAATCCATCCTCGTAGATACAATTGCTTCATAGGACAAGTTCTAAACTGGTGGTATAGAATAGGATATAAGGTAAACTAAAAAGATACACTCACATCCGAACGTTTAGTGAAACAAGAATAAACAGATGGAAGTTCTTGAATAGGTAATCTCGCATCAAGAGGCGAAAAATTAGCGTAAAATAGCTTAAAGAAGTGCAACCGTTATAACTGAAGGTAGTAACATTAATGCTAGTGGAGAACAAGGTACAAATCCAATCTGAAAGAAGATGACGATCCTTGAACGAGAAGCTCCAAATGATCAGATGATATAGGGAAATCAGGATCTGCCATTGCCGTTGTCTGGAAAATCACATCGCAAGCTGAGAATCCCGAATCACAACACGAACGGTGCCGGAGACCTACTATGTAATCGCACTCATCCTTACGACATCTTAGCTTTCTATATCCTAATCCTAATCCTAACCCTCTACCCAATCCCGACAATCTAGGCATGTTTCAGTGACCTATAACCTGTAGCTCTGATACCAACCTGTGGCGTCCTCCAAACCCGGGTCAGAAATTTGGGGTCCACAACACATTCACAATATATAAACCTGTACCTAAAATATTAATTGCAATGACCCTGTTTCACATAACCACGGATCGCAACAGGTTAAAGTATGAGAACAAGCCACAACCTTAATTATTACATCGTACCAAATCCCAATGAATTTAACTTACAATTGATAATAAAATCATTCTTACAAACTAACTATTTCTTTACCGCGTGAAACTTCCGCTAGCTCAATCCAACTCGACTGGAACCTTAGCCCGCACTTTGGACTGAGGAACTTCACTATCATCCATATTCTTTTCAACTGTAAAATATATAAAAGAATCGCAAGGGTGAGCTAACTAGCTCAGCAAGTCATGATAACAATAACTGAGGTTAAACCATGATTAAATGAGATGATTCAAAGGATTCACGTTCTTTTTAACTATTCATTAGAATTGGATATTCATTTTAAGTTTTAAAAAACTAAGGTTAGGCTGCTGATCAGTCACGCACTAACCCCGAGCAAGCACACAACACTGCTCTAATCACTGGATCCAAGGCACACATTGGCCTAACTTGACCATTAATATGGTCTGACCACGAATCTGGTACACATATATAAAAACTATCCAATCCTAAAGCAGTTCAATATGATAAACGATATAATTCAATAAAACAAGTTCATAATCAACGATAGTTAAACACTTGAATAAAAGCATAAGGAAGCTTATGGATATCTCAAGGGGATTTCAGGGTATGTATAAGAAATGGTTTTCAATTTGTACCAACATCCGGTATTAGGTCAGAAATGATTTTTCAAGGTATAGTTCTTTGATGTTATAAAGAATAGTTGAAGTATAAAAGTTTCTGTGTTTTCAAACAATTTTGTTTCAGTGTTTTGTATTTGTTAGTGATACATTTGGAAAGTAGTATCATATTTGTGTGGTTTGTATCTGAGGATCAGCAAATGATGGTTTTACAAAGAATAAGGCTTATGGCTCAAGATCAAGAAAGATCAGGGTTTAAGGGTAAATTGTTTATAGCACTTACTATATAAAACATGGGTTATTTTGAATAGTAGCGACATGTTATGAAATAGTTCGAAAATATATTTGCAATATATCTTGAAGAAAAGTTCAGAAGTACTTGCCTTACAAGGCTTTACAACTATTACTGATCAATTCTGGGCCAACTGCCGCTTAGGCTTTTACGTCCAACCACTATATCATTCTGGATTCGACCTCAACAGTTAAGTCTTTTGATTGAGACCTTAATAAGCTTTTCGACTCACCACCAACTATCTTTCGTCCAATTCCAATTCTCAGGCATTCCGACTAGAACCTACAAGGTCGAAATATCCTCATTTAGACATTCGATTATGCTTGACATGTCCTCGCTAACAATCTACCCGAACGTTAACAAAATCCGACTCGTAACATATTTCATATAATACACGTATCACTTAGGGCTCACGTTCTCGAAAATCGGTTCAATGTTTGTTTTCGGAAAATACCCATACTCTTTATTTTATGAAATCAGGGTTATCGATTTAGAAAAATATTTCATCACATTGTATAATCAGGTTTCGTATAAAACACACACACACACACACATATATATATAGTCGTTCAACATCCCGATAATCATCGAATACGTTCCCGTATTTACGTAGTTCAGTTTCCCGGAAATTGGGCAGCATTTCCTTTATTTATCGGACTAACCCGTCGAACAATTCGACGTCACTTCACCACAATAATTCACAACAACCAATATTCACAATTTCCCACACGTCAATTCAATACTATTATTATTCCCATTTTACATTTATTTGTTAAATTAGGACTCAGAATATAATCATCACAGTCCACCGTCGGCTCGCCGAGGCTCATCGCCGACGGCGGTAAAATTCGTCGGTGCCCTACAAATTTCGGGTTTCCACACGAAATTTCACCGATTAGCATAATAATTATTCCCGTATGAATTTAGTATTTATTTCACGAAAGCCATCAAGATTCGATCCTGCAGAAAATAAATAAATAATAATTCAGATTAATAGAATTCCAACAGAACCACCGCACACTCAGGTGCACACGCGCGTTGCGTGTTCACGCCCGTAGAACCATCACCGTCTCGCCGCCGGAATCCGGCGAGAGGCAGCAGCAACGAGCAGAAACACCACATCAAGAACACACACAATCAAACACACAACACACTCTGCCCACTTAGCCGGAATTCAAACGACGGAAACTAGAAATTAAAGGTAACAAACAGCTGCACGGATACATACATATATACAAGTGTATATATATACAATCAACTAAAGAAATCGAAGCCAACATCCGGATTTAAAGAACCGAGACAAGAAGAGCTGCCGGAAAAATTACTAGAAACGGAAATCGACTAGGAGGAAGGAGCGGAAACAGGGAATCGCAGGAAGTAGAGAAAAACGAAGAACAGGGAGGGGAGAGATAGACGAGAGAATGGAGAGATTCTCGAAAAACCGAGAGAGGCTGGAGAGATTGTCCTGTTTTTATAATTTGTTTCCTTATAATTTCCAACCACGTGTCTAGTTAAAAGGACACGTGTCTCTCTTTTATGACCGCACGCCTGGATGCCGTCCCAAATTCACGTTTTAGAGATATATTTTACGAGTAGAAACGAGTCTAAAATTTTACTAAATTAATAGTAAAATTCCCAAAACTAATAGAATAAGATTTTTCGTAATTTTTAAAGTATATTTGAAATGTAACTCATATCTGCATTTAACAATTAATGATTCAAGCTGCACCTAAAATAATTTCAAAAAATTACGAAAATAGTCTTAAAATATTACAAATATCGCGAAGTTTACAAAAACATAAATTTCGTAATTTTTTTTAAAATAATCTCTGAAACGCAATTTATACCCGCTTTTATCCATTAACGAATCAACTTGCGGGTGAAATTAATCCCAAAAATTTCCAAAATAATTTTAAAATTCTCGAAATATTCCAAACTTAAATAAATACGAGTTTTATAATTTTTGAAGAATTTTAGAGTTAAATATGGATTTTTACAATTAAAAACATTTAGAAAATCATTTAAAGATAAGTAATTAATAAAATATTGGTTTCTCAATTTTATAAAATCCTAAAAATAATTATTGTAATTATAAAATCATAAAAATAATTAATCAACACAGAGCGGTCAAAACCAATACACATATTTTATTTAATAATTTCCGTAATAATCACATATTTATATAATTCAAAAACACACGAGTCGTTATATAAAAACTATCACACATATATCCAGGTACTTTTTGAACACTCTGTTCATCAAATCCATAAAGGCTGCGGGTGCATTGGTTAACCCAAACGACATGACTAAGAACTCATAGTGCCCATACCTAGTGCGAAAAGCAGACTTCGGTATATCTTCCGGTTTGATTTTCAACTGATGATATCCTGTTCTCAAATCTATTTGAAAAAATGTACAGCTCCCTTGAGTTGGTCGAATAGGTCATCAATCCTGGGGAGAGGCTACCTATTTTTAATAGTCAGCTTATTCAGCTCCCGATAGTCTATGCATAATCTCATACTGCCGTCCTTTTTCTTTATGAACAGTACTGGCGCTCCCCATGGCGACACACTGGGTCTTATCATTCCATTATCTAGTAACTCTTGCAGTTGAGAAGCTAGTTCTTTCATCTCAACTGGGGCTAGCCTATATGGGGCCTTGGATATTGGTGCCGTTTCTGGTGCTAATTTTATAGCGAATTCTATTTCCCTGTCAGGTGGCAACCCCGGTAAGTTCTCTGGGAATATATCCTCTAATTCGTTTACTACGGGTATGTCCTGTATATTAGGGACCTTCTTCTTGGTATCTACCACATAAGCCAAATAGGCCTCATTTTCTTTCCTTAACAATCTTTTTGCCTATAGCATGGTCAGAAATTTCTGGTTCTATCGTTGACCTTTAAACACTACTTCTTTTTCATTTTGCACTCTTATCTTTACCCTCTTCCGTTCACAATCTATTTGTGCTCCATTACTGGATAACCAATCCATTCCTAAGATTACATCAAATTCTCCTAACACAAATGGGATTAGGTCAACCTTGAAGACCGTCCCATCAAATTTCAACTTGCACTTAGGGTGTACTTGATTTACAGGAATTATTTCTTTGTTTGCTATTTCCACTTGTAATATCTCGTGTAAGGGTATGGTGTTAAGTTTTAACTTTTTAGCAAAATCTTGAGATATAAATGACTTGGTTGCTCCATAATCAAATAGGATATTTGTATGCTCGAAATTTAACAAAAGGGTACCTGCTATCACGTCTGTGTTTCGAACAGCATCCTGAACAATCATGTTGAAGGTCCTAGCAGCTGGGGGTCGGTTGGATGCAGCTCTGCTCATCCCTAAGACTGGGGGCTTCATTATCGGGCAATCCTTACTCATATGTCCTGCTATCCCACATTGGAAACATGTCTTGCTATATTGGGGACAGTTATTGGCAAGGTGTCCGGGTTGGTCGCACTTGTAATACTTCAAAGGGGCTCTTGCCTTGGTACACACTCCAAGGTGTCTTTTTCCGCATATCTGACATTCTGGTATTAGGACAAGTGGTTGGCTATGGAATGTTGCCCTGGATTGTCCGCCGCCCTGGCCAACACTCTCACTTGGGGCATTTCTGAATTTGGGGCCTTTCGTAGGTTGGGACACCACTCCCCTGACGAACCTGCTTGGAAGGCTCCTGTTCCCGGTTTCTATTCCTTGGCTTCCTATCTTCCTCTTCCTATTTTCCTTTTCCTTCACACTCTGCTCACTGCCAGCTTCAACAATCGAGGCTTTCTGCACTAAGGTGGCATAGTCTGTCAGCTCTAGCACTGTCACTCGGTTTTGGATCCATTGTTTCAGACCAAGCTGAAACCTTCGCGCTTTCTTTTCTTCGGTATTCACGAATTCAGGCACAAATCTCGACAACTCAGTAAACTTGGCCTCATATTCTACCACAGTCATCTTATCCTATTTCAACTCTAGAAACTTAATCTCCATCTGGGTTTCCATAAATCTAGGAAAGTACTTGTCTAAGAACAGTCGGGTAAATCTATCTTATGGGATCACAGCATCAGTCTCTAGGTTTCGTTTGGACTCCCACCAGTAGTTAGCTTCTCCTTTCAGCATGTAAGAAGCGAAAATGGTCTTGTGTCGTTCCTCAACACCTAATATCTCGAAGGACTTTTCTATCTCTTTGAGCCAGGCCCGTGCTTCAACTTGGTCGGCAGATCCTAGAAACTCTGGGGGTTTGAGAGATTTGAAGTCCCTAAAGGTAGTGGCTACAGTCTGTTGGGCAGCATGTGGCAGTGGTGGAATAGGCTGTTGGTTCAGATTTGCTCTTAACAGTTCCATAAATTCATTTATGGGGTTCCCTCCCTGATGGGTATCCTCAGCTTCTTTTTCTACATATTCTTCCTCATCATATTCATTATAGTCTAGGTCCTCTTCACTTTCTTCATTTACTACAGGGTCAGGTTTATTGCGTTGTTGGTTAACTGATTCTGCGGGTTGTGCCCTGGTTCCTCTTCTACGGGGTGGCATTGTTCTGATGATGAAGATTTGTCAACATAGTTGTAATTATAATAGTTAGATTAATTTATTCATGTGTAAGCATGTCATTTATTATCTAGCATGTTTTTATAAAGTGCAATAATATGGACATCAATTTCTTGATAACTGCTTCGATATATATTTCGTAAGGTCTCCCACTTATATCTTGGGGGACAAAATAACTATCTAAGTTCATACATGCCTGATTACAATACATTACTACTTGTCCTGAATACTGATATGCAAATATATAAGCCGTGTACCCTGAAGGGCTAGGAACGCTATCTACTACCAGCTATCCTATCAAAATTAGTGACAAGTCACCCAGCCTTCTTCAAGGTCCATATCTAGTCACTAGTCCCTTAGTCACTGTCACTGCGCGTGAGGTCACGCACCCTCCTCATCGCTCCTGCCAATATCAGTTCTGCATCAACTACCGAGATGTATCCTCCAATTGTTGTCATCCTCATCTACACCCGGATACGGAGCTCGATCTCATCAATCTCTCAGCGGGCTATGGCTGGAGAAGCAGCTCTGAAATCCCCTGGGTATCCTAGTCTGATGGCTCTCTCAGCTGTCAATGCCTGGCGTAACTCCGCAATGCGAGCAGATGCCGCAGTAATCTCAGCGTTAAGCTGAGCCACCATCCAGTCGTGTACAATTACATGGGGTCGTGTACAACTACATGTATGGTAGAGGTGAGTCTGCTCGTCATCATCATCAATATATAGGGCATAGGGCTCTGAATCCCTTGGGGTGGGGTAGGAGAGCGAATAGTCGGGTGAGGGAACATCTCTACATCCCTCCAGCCTACGCCATCTCCCTGGATCATCTCAACATCATTAGCTTTCGGGACAGGAAGGTCAGTCTCCTCCTCTGGGACATCCTCAGTAGGGTCATCATCTGAATCATCAATGGGTGGGTTCTCTGGCTCAGGAGTAGGGTCACGCTCAGGAACCATAACATCCTCAATAGGGTCAACCTCCCTCATAGGCTCCACTGGTACCTGACACAATAGGCAAGGTGTTACTAACTTAGAGTAGAAATTCACTTGAGGGTAAAACTGTCAAGACTACCCGTGTAGCCCGATGACGAACTTGACTTGAGCTCTAATTGATTATTTTATTATTCTTACGTCTACGTATTTTATATCCTATCATTTCCAAGATTTGATAACCTAAGGCTCTGATACCATTTCTGTGGCGCACCAAAATCCGGGGTCAGGAATCTCGGAGGCCACGCTATCTGAACTATTACAACCACACAACTCACACTATAATATATAAATACTCACGCTTCACGACCCCACACTTAACACACACACACACACTTACAGGTTATTGTCTTGGAAACGAACCATTCATAACTAGAGTAATTCAACCATCAAGTGATAATTATTACAACCCAAAAGTGATTAAGTCTTACCGGGGAGTAACCTTTAAGTAAGGCTAGTCCGTCGGAAAAATATACGTTTCTTGTTTATTACCTTACATAAGTCAAACTTATAAATAAGCCGAACTAAAAACAACTGAAAACTAATCCAGCTTAGTCGGACTACATGTGGTACAACACCAAACAATCTACGGAACAGCTGGCCATGTCCTACCCGTTTCCTGCTGTGGTTCTCATGGAAGGCATCTTGATTCACTGTTGTGTTGTGTCAATTTAAGAAAACAAGTGTCAGCTATAATGCCCAGCTTAATAATGTACAATATGCAAATGACTGTATGATAACTCATGTAAAACATCATATATGATAATTATGTTTTATTCAAAAATTGTTTTCCTTGGTGATACACACCTTCTTATGAAAATAATCCTTTAATGGATTTTATTAACCTGCGAATACCTTAAAAGTAAACCCAACACCTAGGCTTGGGTTACGGTATTGCATCACAATTCCAATTGGAAGAATTTGGACATTCGTTGGAACCACCGCATACGATGATCAGTCGTACTGCGATAAAGTAACCTTTTCAACTAGTAGAAGGGCGACACCTTCGTATCCCGGTTATCACCCTTGCCGCATAAGGGCGCATTTTGGGCATACACACACTTCGCAGGTCCATAGGTACATATTGTACCATCTCCTACGGTACCAGTAGTCTATCCAATACACGAAGTACTTGGATCCTACCCCTCCCTTGTCCTTTAGGAAATCCTATCACATTTCGAGAACTCGAACCACATCGAAGTTCCCCAAGCATTTTGCTTGTTAATAGGTATAACTATACTTTATATATATATATATACGTACTTCTGAAAGTTTTCGGAGGAAGTATTAAGGATGTGAGTTGACCGTTGTCAACAGAATATTAAATAAGGGGGAAAAGTTTCTCCTTGAAACTATATTCTAAATATTATATAGGTCCGGATAGTATCCTCCGACGATCTGAAATTATTCGAATGATTTTCGAAATCAGAAAGTAATTTAAATCTGGTTCTATGATTTTTAAATCATAAATGAACTCTTTAATAAATAATAATTAAATGATAATCGATAAATAATTAAACCTCGAATGAGTTTACTTTCTAAAAGAATATTTAAAATAATATTCCTCAACTAGTTTATGTCTACGTAATTAATAATCTTTAATGTTTAATCGGGTTTGAAATAAATAATCGTTGGAGTATACTTCTCCCATAATAAAGGAATAGGTATAAATTATTTATTATTCGAACAATAAAATATAGTTGAGGGAATATGATCGTTGGAAAGTCATTTTAATAAAAGTTTGAGGTATTTTAATGTTTCGTAAGTGGACGTTAAGTCCCTTTAAAACGTACTATTATGGACTTGTAATCGTCCTATAATATCACCGGAACGATTCCCAGGTTTTTATCTTGAAATCCCGATCGACTCTCGGTATTATTATAATACGTTACGCTTATAGCGAAATTAAACATTTCATGATATATACTTATCGTACAACATTGCTATATCATGCAAAATTCAATAACTACGTATCATGGAAAACATGGTACTTATGCAATGATAATAAAACAATTCTTTCACAACACAAAAGTAAATGGAGTTGGGTTCGTAAACTTGCCTGGATATCTCGAGGAGGAGGATGCTCTAGGTTCCGCTCAGAAATCTATAATCATAACATAATTCACTTCGTTAGGTCCCGTTCTAATTTACGGCGACTCGCACTCAGGCGCTACTTACTATGCACCCTCTCAACTTCTATTACCCTTATTATTCCTTTAAGTTCTTATTCACATCATGGTCGCTTCATTTTTCTAAGTATATTAGGTTCATTTTTATTTTCGCCGTCGGCTCCGGTTATGGATTCTACGTTTTCTAATCGCGCGGCCTCGGCTCCGATATTTTTATAAAACTGAAAAATCACTATTTTCACTTGAAATTTTTATGGCAGTTAGGAAATTCAAAATGTTACTCTCTTTAAAAATTTCATGATTTATGAACACTTTAAGTCGATCATTTATATTTTCAAAGTTCGTAATTCGTAGCAGTTTTTGTCGCATAAATTACTTTTAGTAAAACGGCCATAACTTTTGATCCGTAAATGGAAATCAAGCGATTTAAGCGCCTAAACGATCCTTATAACATTTTCTATCATAACCAATGTTATTTTTCAAGAAACTATATTTTATATCTTCGGGACTTTCTGCAGAAACCTAAAGTTACGATTTGTTTGTTTTAACGAAATTATGTTTACGATCGGGGTTTCATTTTACGCCCTAACACTTAACACAACCACCAACAATCATAATCTCATCATCAACACACAAACTCCTCACAAGAACATCATGTTCTTGAGGCAACAACAATCAACTTTACATCTACTTAACTAAACATCAAGATTTCAACAATACCACTTCTAAAACTAGGTTTACAACTACATACTGAATGGATCTTGAAAATGAATCTTAAATAAAGTTGGGCCAAAGAATTTTACCTTTTTTAAAATCTTGAGATGTGTTATTGAGGATGGTGGAGTCTTGGAAGTGCTTGGTATGAATTTTGGAACCTAAAACCACCATTGAAATCAAGAAACCAATTTAATTTAGTTCCAAGACATTCTTGAAATTATCTCCAAAATCTTGAATTAAAAAGGGGATCTCGATCAGACACGATAGTTATTGGAATTCCATGTCACATCACAATTTCCTTGAGATAGAAGTGCACTAGCTTGTCGAGTGAAAATCTTTCATTAATCGGTAGAAAATGTGCCGACTTCATTAGTCTGTCAATGATTACCCATACCGCATCATGATTAGCCTTAGTCCTTGGTAGTCCTACCACAAAATCCATCACTAGATGTTCCCATTTCCATTCTGGAATATCTAATGGTTGTAATAATCCACTCGGACGTTGAGTATAGCATTTACTTACCCATTCTGCTATTTCCTTTTTCATATTCGGCCACCAAAAGTTTTCCTTCAGATCGCGATACATTTTTGTACTTCCTGGATGAATGGAATACTTCGAACTATCCGCATCTCGCAATATTTCTTCTTTTAATTTTGTCACATTAGGGATCCAGATTCTCGATGCAAAGCATAAAATTCCTTCATTATCCTTCTGAGTTGTGATTTCTTCTCCGGTTAAGTCGTCATATTGACTCATCACTTCTTCTTGACAGCGGCGAATCTTCTCTAGCAACTCTGGTTGAAAAGTCATGGCATAGATAGCTTCTACAGATTCATTGGGAACACGAATCTCGATTTCCAACTTGTCGAATTCCTTGGCTAATTCCTCGCATGAAGTTAACCAATTCAATCTTTTTTCCTGCTTAGCACATCTGCCACAACATTTGTTTTCCCTGGATGATAACTGATCGTAATATCGTAATCTTTAATCAATTCTAGCCATCGACGTTGACGCATGTTCAGTTCTTTTTGTGTAAAGATGTACTTCAGACTTTTATGATCTGTGTAGATTTCACATTTTTCACCGTAGAGATAGTGTCTCCACAGTTTCAATGCAAATACGATCGCTACTAATTCCAGGTCATGCGTAGGATATTTCTGCTCATGAGGTTTAAGCTGTCTCGAAGCATATGCAATGATGTTACCATGCTGCATCAATACTCATCCTAATCCGCGATATGAAGCGTCGCTGTAAATGACGAAATTCCCATGCTCATCTGGTAATATAAGTACCGGTGCGGTTACTAACCGATTCTTCAGCTCTTGGAAACTTTCTTCACATTTATCATCCCATACAAACTTTTCACTTTTTCGAGTTAACTTGGTTAACGGCATTGCTATTTTCACAAAATCTTTGACAAATCTTCTATAATATCCTGCCAATCCCAAGAAACTTCGAACTTCTGTCGGTGTCTTTGGTCTTTCCCAATTTAACACGGCTTCAATCTTCGCTGGATCGACTTGGATGCCTTCCCTACTGATGATGTGTCCTAGAAATTGTACTTCCTTCAACCAGAATTCACATTTCGAGAATTTCGCGTATAATTGCTCTTTCCTCAGAATTTCCAAAGCTATCCTCAAGTGTTCCGCATGCTCTTCTTCCGTCTTTGAGTAAATCAAGATGTCATCAATAAATACAATCACAAATTTTTCCAAGTATTTCTTGAATAATCTGTTCATCAGATCCATGAATGCTGCTGGCACATTTGTCAAACCGAATGCCATTACAAGAAACTCGTAATGTCCATATCTCGTACGAAATGCAGTCTTGGGAATATCTTCAGATTTAATTTTTAATTGATGATAGCCTGATCGCAAATCTATCTTCGAAAACCATGCGGCTCCTTTTAGTTGATCGAACAAATCGTCGATTTTCGGTAAAGGATACTTGTTCTTGATAGTAAGCTTATTCAATTCTCGATAATCGATGCATAATCTCATGCTGCCGTCTTTCTTCTTCACAAACAATACCGGTGTACCCAATGGGGATACACTAGGTCGTATGATGCCTCGGTCTAGCAGATCTCGCAATTGCGTTGATAATTCTTTCATCTCGACTGGAGTCATTCGATATGGAGCTTTCGAAACTGGTTCTGTACCTGGTGCTAGATCAATCATGAACTTAATTTCTCGATCTGGCGGTAACCCTGGAAGCTCGTCTGGAAAGACATCTGAAAACTCACATACAACTGGAATGTCTTCTAGTTTAGGACTTCCTTTTTCAGTATCTAACACGTAAGCTATGTACATCTCACATCCTTGTCGAAGCAATCGTTTGGTCTGCATCACTGTCAGAAATTTCTTTCGCTGTTTTTCGCCCTTAAATATTACCGTTGGATTTTTCGCAGTTCACAATTTAACTTTATTATTCGCGCAATCGATCTGAGCATTATGACAAGCTAACCAATCCATTCCAAAAATGACATCAAACTCTCCTAGTTTAAAAGAAATCAAATCTACAGAAAAATGATGTCCAACTATCTCTATATCACACGCAGGACATACTCGATCTATTGGAATTTGGTCGTCATTCGCTAATTTTATAATTAACGTCTCGCCCAACCATTCGATTTTACAATATAACTTATTAAGAAATTCCTTAGAAATAAATGAACGGGTAGCTCCAGAATCAATTAATACTTTTGAATCTATGGAATTCACCAAAAGTGTACCTGGAATTACACTCGGACTCTGTACTGCTTCTTTCATTGTCATGTTAAAAGTTCTTGCTCTAGGTTGATTAGCCGGCGGTGGCGGAGGTAATGCCAATACTTTAGGAATACTAGCTGCCATAGCTGGTCCTTTGCAATTTCTAGTGATATGCCCTTTCTTTCCATATTGGTAGCAAGTGATTTCTGCTATCTTTCCCGTTGGACATTCGTTAGAATAGTGCCCTTTCTGCTTGCATTTAAAACATGTCATGTCTGCTTTAATAAATACGCTGGTGTGCTTGCGTCCACAAGTTCTGCAATATGGCACTGGGACTCTGACAATTCCCTGTTGTTTGGGGGCTTGGAAATGATTACCTGTTTTCTGGGTACCTTGTCCTATCCTTTTGAAATTCAAATTTATCCGGGCTTGAAATCCCGGCTTTCTGCTAGAGCGGTCTTGCAAACTTCCATGTCCTCTATCCCTTTGAGATCTTTCACTTTTTCCTTCGATGATCAAGGCTTTCTGGACTACAGCGGTATACGTCGTTAATTCAAAAACTGCAACTTGTCCATGTATCCACGGTCGTAATCCTTCTTGAAACCTTTGAACTCGTTTATCTTCAGTATCCACTTGTTCTGGGACGAACCTAGCAAATTCAGTAAATTTGGCTTCAAACTCAGTCACGGACATACTTCCCTGCTTTAGTTCCAAAAAATTTATCTGTATTTTATTTCTCACATAACGAGGAAAATGTTTTTCTAAAAATAACTCTTTAAACCTATCCCATGCAATAACATCTTCACCCTCTAAAGCCTTTTTAGATTCCCACCAATAATTTGCTTTCCCTTTCAACAAATAACTAGCAAAGTCAGTCTTCTGGTCTTCACCTATCTTCACTAGTGCAAACGCTTTCTCTATTTATTTTAACCAGGTGGTAGTTTTAATAGGATCAGCCGACCCATCAAATTCTGGAGGTTTAACCGACTGAAACTGCTTAAAAGTAACAACAGGTAATGCTGGTGGTATTTGGGGCTCAGGACGAGGTGGCTGTTGTAACATTTATTGTTGAATCTGCTGTTGTTGATGCTGCATCTATTGCTGCATCATTACCATCTGTTGTTATATCAGATGGAACATTTGGTTCATGGTTTCATTAGTCTGTTCTTCGGAATTGCTGTTGGAAGTCTCAGCCCTAGTCTTTCTTTTTGGTGTCATCTTCTGATAATAAACCAAGTGATAATTCTTTAACAGTTTAATAAACAATAAACAGTAGGTAAGAAAATAATTTATCATGTATTACCAACATGATTTAAATAAAGAAAACAGTTGCTGAATATAAAAACTGGAAATGTAAATAGTTAAATAAAATGGCTGTTCCCTTTTTTTCGACAGAATTTATAATATGAAAAGCTGTAAAACAATAAATAAAGGCAAATGATGTAAGACTGTAAAGACTGAAATTTAAATAAAAGAAATTTGGAAAAGTTCATTCTATATCTATGACACCAGCCTAAGGTGTAAATGCTTGATACAAAAAGTCTCACTCTGCTGGTTATCACCGCGGCTACAAGTTATACTACCACTACATGTCCAACTACTACTACAGGTCAAGCTACTAATACACACATGCACACTACTCACTATGTTATACTATGCTGCATCTATATACATCTGCACTCCGAAGTCACTGTCTCAAAACCCAGGCGGAATACGCCTCGGATGCTCCCTAAGTGCCTGGACTAAAGTCTGTGCCAAGCTGAATATCCTGCAGAACTCTGCGAAAGAAGGCGGTCCCTCATGGGTCAAATCATCGAGCTCCCAAGTGGCACTCATCAGAACCAACTGCAATCTCTGTCTCATATAGTAATCTGGCTGTAGGGCCGCTAACGGTCCTCTGTCCCTCGGGTCAAACAGATGCATAATCTCTCGGCACTGTGCTCTCCAATACTCCACATCCTCTCTCATAACCCTGTACTCATGGTATGGTACCATATACGGCTGTGTAACCTGACCTACTGACTCCTGTGACGGAACCCTCGGTATACCTGCACCCTGCTGTGGTAATCCTAACTATAGATCCACATCATGCTCTCCCATAACCTCGACTGGAATCATCTAAAATACATCCGGCTCTAGGGCATGCACTGGTATAGGAGGTATCACTTGTGGTGGTGGTAACTCTGGCTCAATCCCCTGTATAAACTGATACTCAACTGTCAAAGGAACCATCGGCTCAAAGAACTCAAATGGATCGAACATCTCTATAGGGTCCTGGACTATCCCCTGTACTGGTGGTACCGGCTCCTGTGGCAATGGTGGTGGAGGAGGTAGAGGAGGAAACATGTAATCAGATACTGGAGGTATAACTGGTGCTGCTGGCCCGGTGATTGTCCTCTCAGAAGACGCAGAATAACCAGTAGATGCCATCTGATAATATACCAAAGAAAAGAAAGGTCACTAAACAATCCTAACATTTATACTTTCCTATTCTAATCTGACCTAAATCCTAAAACTACTCTTTCTATTTGACTATCCCTATCCTATGTGATCTCCCTATCTTATCTTAACCCTAATGTTCTTGTTTTCAGGGACCAAACCTACAGCTCTGATGCCAAACCTGTAACACCCTCCAAACCTGGGGTAAAAGTCTGGGGGTTACTAGCTAATCACCAAACCTGTACAATTTGATTAACAAATAATAAAGAAATAAATCTAAACCCCTTTAACACTAACCGGGATCTTTTTAGGTTGAAGTATGAAAAAAAGAACCACTAACTACTTTTATTACAAACCAAATTCAAAATCCCGCAAACTCTCTTTATTACAAACCATTGTCTAACCAGTTTCAAACTAAGTTCATCTTTTATTCAAACACACACACTAACTATCTACACACCACCTGTTCGGACAACTCAAAGCTTTCTTCCTAGATTGGGATCAACACCTTGGGTATCAGAGGATCCCGAGGCTTGACCCGCTTCTTTACCACTTGAGTCCTGATGGGATTCATATTCCTTCTTAACTGAAAACAATAAGGTGAATAACAACAAAAAGGGTGAGCCAAAAATTGCTCAACAAGTCCGTAAAATATAAACAGTGGTAAAGCATTTTAAATGAATTTGTAACCCGGGTATATCTGTAAAGATATAACCCCGCGAGAATAGAAAGAAGGCCATTACTGGCGAATACAAATGAACTAAACTGGACACAAGTTCGCATCTATACCCTGCTGATCAGCCAGGATACAGTGCAGATCTATATCTCACTATAAAGATCCCGTCGGGCACCCAGGCACTACAGCCCATCTTCTTTACCACTTGAGTCCTGATGGGTTTCATATTCCTTCTTAACTGAAAACAATAAGGTGAATAACAACAAAAAGGGTGAGCCAAAAATTGCTCAACAAGTCCGTAAAATATAAACAGTGGTAAAGCATTTTAAATGAATTTGTAACCCGGGTATATCTGTAAAGATATAACCCCGCGAGAATAGAAAGAAGGCCATTACTGGCGAATACAAACGAACTAAACTGGACACAAGTTCGCATCTATACCCTGCTGATCAGCCAGGATACAGTGCAGATCTATATCTCACTATAAAGATCCGGTCGGGCACCCAGGCACTACAACCCATCTCAAGGATCCGCTTATATCCCGGTCCTTAGGATTAAGTAAACTTAATCCCCAAAGTATCATTATCTAGTCCCTGAAATAGCAACCGGAACCATCGGTATGCTTTGACATATTCTAATCACCAGAATATATTAACAATTGTGAGTAGCAATTGGAATATGAATAATATAGTCAAATGAAAAGGATAAGTAAGAATCGAAATGAAATATAAACAAGAGAATCAAAAGACTGCAAGCGTGATAAGAATCTGAAGAGAATATCACTATTCTGAAAATAGAATAGGGGAGAAACTTGCCTTCTGCGCGACTCATTGCAATTAAATCACCTTCGTCTATCACCTACTCAACCTGCCTTGCTGGCTTAGCTTCTGTTAGCAAAAATAGACTGGTTAAGTCATTTCGTACTTCAATTGCATCTTGAATTGATTTTACATCGTTCCTATCATCTACCCATGCGCTTAAGTCTGACTCGTATATTACATATTAGCAAGTAAGACTCGATTAATCACATAATACACATAAGCACATAAGCACATAATCATTTTTTTATAGTAAAAACATTTTTTTAGGATTAAGATCGACTCGCTGATCGCTCCACTGATCACCATCTGCCTCATTTCCCATTTTTCGGAATTGTTCGGACTCGTCTCGGCACGC
This sequence comes from Apium graveolens, assembly GCF_009905375.1. Classification (NCBI taxonomy): domain Eukaryota; kingdom Viridiplantae; phylum Streptophyta; class Magnoliopsida; order Apiales; family Apiaceae; genus Apium; species Apium graveolens. Next base: position 36,143,773 of record NC_133657.1, on the reverse strand, counting down.
ACTTTGACTGATAATCAAGCAAGTAACAAAGTCAACTAATTTTTAGAAGAGATTAGGCTTTAATATTATTTTTAATAAAAAAAATTCATTTTTCTGAGTAAAAGGGCTTTCGTTTCGCTCAAATCGGACTAACGGTCTAATTAATATCAATTAAACACTGATAGTTCAATTTATTATTCAATATAAATAATTATTACTAATTTTTGAACCCTAAAATAATTTTTAAATAATTATTTAAGAAAAATCAGAGTCAAAAATAATTTTTCTATAATTTTTGGAGTTAAAATGAATATGTTATGATTTATTGAAAATTATTTGATTGATTATCGAAATAATTAGTCACTTTTAAGTAATTAATAAATAATAAATAACTAATAAATAATTAATAAGTAATTATTTAATAATTTAAAATAATTAATCCCTAATTATTAGGATTAATTACAATTTATTACAAATATTTACAATTTATTATTACTTACTCGATTAGATTGATTATTTACAAATAAATAATCGATATCATTAGCTGATACGTTATTTATCGAATAAATAAATTGTTATTCGAATCATATTCCAACTCAACGATCAACTACTTGTATTTCTACGAGTTACTCGCATTCCTCGCATAATTATTGAACTACTACGATTATTATTACAGTTTAATCGATTATTTGTATTTAAATATTCGTTATGAATAATTATTCTGATATTCTTCAAATAATTATCTATCGCTCGAATAATCGTAATATAACTCGTCGTTCAATTACTCGTATAGATACAAGTTACTGGTTTTATTTCACGAATTATCGAATCTTTAAATCATATTATCCGATTAATTTTTAATCTTTAATTATTAATTATTTATTTAATTACTAAATAATAAATAAATAGATAAATAATTAGATAAATGATTAAATAATTAATTAAATAACTAAATTCGAATTTATAAATTAAGAACATAATTTAGGAATTATTAATAATAATTTTTAGAATTTAAAACTGATTTTTATTAGAATTTTAGAATTAATAAAACTAATTTTTGATTTTTATAAAATATAAATAATTAATTATAATTCAGAAACACCAATCAGAAAATGGATTTGGGTATCAGATGATCAAACCCGGGTTTAAAAACCGGGTCAAACGGGTTGGGGAAGAATATC